>NC_084611.1:92407356-92437356 GCF_033978795.1 Nerophis ophidion
CACACACTCCTGTCCTGTCGTACCACACAGATATACAAACCCCGTTTCCATATGAGTTGGGAAATGGTGTTCGATGTAAATATAAACAGAATACAATGATTTGCAAATCCCTTTCAAGCCATATTCAGTTGAATATGCTACAAAGACAACATATTTGATGTTCAAACTCATAAACTTTTTTTTTTGTTGCAAATAATCATTAACTTTAAAATTTGATGCCAGCAACACGTGACAAAGAAGTTGGGAAAGGTGGCAATAAATACTGATAAAGTTGAGGGATGCTCATGAAACACTTATTTGGAACATCCCACAGGTGTGCAGGCTAATTGGGAACAGGTGGGTGCCATGATTGGTTATAAAAGCAGCTTCCCGAAAAAATGTTCAGTCTTTCACAAGAAAGGATGGGGTGAGGTACACCCCTTTGTCCACAACTGCGTGAGCAAATAGTCAAACAGTTTAAGAACAACCTTTCTCAAAGTGACATTGCAAGACATTTAGGGATTTCAACATCTACGCTCCATAATATCCTCAAAAGGTTCAGAGAATCTGGAGAAATCACTCCACGTAAGCGGCATGGCCTGAAACCAACATTGAATGACCGTGACCTTCCATCCCTCAGACGGCACTGTATCAAAAACTGACATCAATCTCTAAAGGATATCACCACATGGGCTCAGGAACACTTCAGAAAACCACTGTCACTAAATACAGTTGGTCGCTACATCTGTAAGTGCAAGTTAAAGCTCTACTATGCAAAGCGAAAGCCATTTATCAACAACATCCAGAAATGCCGACGGCTTCTCTGGGCCCGAGATCATCTAAGATGGACTGATGTAAAGTGTTCTGTGGTCTGACGAGTCCACATTTCAAATTGTTTTTGGAAATATTCCACATTGTGTCATCCGGACCAAAGGGGAAGCGAACCATCCAGACTGTTATCGAAGCAAAGTGTAAAAGTCAGCATGTGTGATGGTATGGGGGTGCATTAGTGCCCAAGGCATGGGTAACTTACACATCTGTGAAGGCACCATTAATGCTGAAAGGTACATACAGCTTTTGGAACAACATATGCTGCCATCTAAGCGCCATCTTTTTCATGGACGACCCTGCTTATTTCAGCAAGACAATGCCAAGCCACATTCAGCACATGTTACAACAGCGTGGCTTCGTAAAAAAAAAGAGTGTGGGTACTTTCCTGGCCCGCCTGCAGTCCAGACCTGTCTCCCATGGAAAATGTGTGGCGCATTATGAAGCGTAAAATAGGACAGCGGAGACCCCGGACTGTTGAAGGACTGAAGCTCTACATAAAACAAGAATGGGAAAGAATTCCACTTTCAAAGCTTCAACAATTAGTTTCCTCAGTTCCCAAACGTTTATTGAGTGTTGTTAAAAGAAAAGGTGATGTAACACAGTGGTGAACATGCCCTTTCCCAACTACTTTGGCACGTGTTGCAGCCATGAAATCTAAGTTATTATAAAGTTTATGAGTTTGAACATCAAATATGTTGTCTTTGTAGCATATTCAACTGAATATGGCTTGAAAAGGATTTGCAAATCATTGTATTCTGTTTATATTTACATCTAACACAATTTCCCAACTCATATGGAAACGGAATTTGTACGTAAGTACTCAAACTTGGCCCACTTTCATCCTATCAAACTTTTTTACTATTTAAATACATTTGCTTCAATTAGATGATTTTCTATGATGAATGTACAGAAATGTCTAGTCTAGGGTTGTGCGGTATACCGGTACTAGGATGGTATCGCGGTACTAAAGAAACAAGAAGGGTACTATATACTCTGTTTGAAAAGTACTGGTTCACAATTTACTGTTATTTTTTACAACGGGCATGATAGGGCATCGTCACGTGCTGACAGTGCTGGTGTTACCAGCAGAGGAGCATGTTCGGCAGCACGCACACACAGAGTACTTACAAGCAGACACAGTGTGTAGACAGAAAAGAGAGAATGGACGCATTTTGGCTTAAAAAGTAAAATTTGTCGCCTGGCCTCCATGGCGACAAATAAAGTATGTTTCTTGCAAGCTCCAAAGACTGCTTTGCACACTCTTGGCATTCTCTCTATGAGCTTCAAAAGTAGTCACCTGAGATGGTTTTCACTTTACAGGTGTGCTTGAAGCTCATGGAGAGAATGCCAAGAGTGTGCAAAAGGGTGGCTATTTTGAAGAAACTAGAATATAAAACATGTTTTTTTGTGAAGTCCATAACCCCACACGTGTTCATTCCTAGTTTTGATGTGACAATCTACAATGTAAATAGTCATGGAAATAAAGAACACACATTGAATGTGTCCAAACTTTTGACCGGTACTGTATATTATTCATGTTTAAATAACTTGTATCGCCAATGAATATCGGCTCCAAATATCGGTTATCGGCCTCTTTGACGACTGACAATCACTATCAGCCTTAATTATTTTTAATGTATTTTATTTTGTACTTGTATGTGTTTGTCACTTTTCTCAACTTTTCTCTAAAAGCCTAACCAAGAACGAGGGTTGCAATTGAGTCTCTGGCTAGAAGTCTTATGTACTTTGACATCGGTTATCAATGTATTGATTGACTGATTGATTGATACATTTATTAGTAGATTGCACAGTACATATTTGTACAATTGACCACTAAATGGTAACACCCCAATAAGTTGTTCAACTTGTTTAAAGGCCTACTGAAAGCCACTACTATCGATCACGCAGTCTGATAGTTTATATATCAATGATGAAATATTAACATTGCAACACATGACAATACGGCCGCTTTAGTTTACTAAATTGCAATTTTAAATTTCCTCCGAAGTGTCCTGTTGAAAATGTCGCGGTACGATGATGCGTGCGTTTGACGTCTCGGGTTGTAGCAGACATTATTTTCCAGCCCGATCCAAGCTATAAATCGTCTGCTTTAATCGCATATTTACACAGTATTCTGGACCTCTGTGTTGCTGAATATTTTGCAATTATTTCAATTAATAATGGAGAAGTCAATGTAGAAAGATGGAGGTGGGAAGCTTTTAGCCTTTAGCCACACAAACACAGCCGCTGTTTCCTTGTTTAAAATTCCCGAAGGTGAAGCTTTACTATGGATCAGAGCGGTCAAGCAAACAGGTTTCGGTGAGAAAATGGTGGCAATAAGTCGGCTATTACTGTAGACATGAGCGGAGCTCACGTCCTCCTGCAGTTGCTGCGGCGACTATTACCTCCTCCCACCGGAGACACTGGCGGTCACCACACCCCTCCGACTTTCAGGTACTGTATAATCTCACTAAAACACTAGTAACATAATAGGCAGATAATGGATTTTCTAAAATTATCCTAGTAAATGTGTCTAATAACATCTGAATCGCTCCTACTGCCCTCTCCTTTTTTTTTTTCACTTTTTTTTTACCTTTTTTTTTTGTAGTTCTTCACACTCAATATCCTTATTCACGAATCTTTCATCCTCGCTCAAATTAATGGGGAAATCGTCGCTTTCTCAGTCCGAATCGCTCTCGCTGCTGGTGGCCATGATTGTAAACAATGTTCAGATGTGAGGAGCTCCACAACCCGTGACGTCACGCGCACATCGTCTGCTACTTCCGGTACAGGCAAGGCTTTTTTATTAGCGACCAAAAGTTGCGTACTTTATCGTGGATGTTCTCTACTAAATCCTTTCAGCAAAAATATGGCAATATCGCGAAATGATGAAGTATGACACATAGAATGGACCTGCTATCCCCGTTTGAATAAGAACATCTTTAAGTCGGGGTCCACGTTAATCAATTCATTGGTAAATGTTTCATTGTACTGTCCGTGTCAAATAAATACATACATAAATAAAAATGACAAATATCGGGTGATCTCTAGTTTTCTTGTATTCTATTCTGTACCTGGACGGAAATTTTTTTTATTTTTTTGGTTGTTTGCAAATCCACCAAATGATTGAATTCAAATATTTGTGATTCAACAAATAGTGTTTGCATGTTCTCTATGTCCAACATGACGAGATACTCTAACTTTTTTGTAAAACGGTCACATTTGGTAGTTGTTTCCCATATTTCTACACAATGACTCAGATATGCTAACACTACTTAAGGATGTATTTTGCTGCTAAATTCATCACAACATGAGCACATTAAGTCGCAACTGGTCCAATGTTTCCAAAAAACTATTGCTCAAAAAACAACTGATGTATATTATTCATGTTTACCGTATTTCCTTGAATTGCCGCCGGGTATATAGTATACGCCTGCCTAGAATTACTGCCGGGTCAAACTCGTTTCGCTAAATAATTAGCGCATGCTTAGCCATACCGCTGGCTCAGGATTAACGCCGGGTCAAACTCGTTTGGCGAAATATTATTTTTATTAGCGCATGTCTACAATTTCCGCCAGGTCAAACTCGTTTCGCCAAATAATTAGCATATGCCTAGAGTTTCCACCGGGTCAAACTCGTCACGTCACGAGTGACACTTCACCTGTCATCATTTTCAAAATGGAGGAGGCTGATTCCAATCATTTGAAATTGCATAAAGGGAAGAAGATTAAGAGCTATTCAGTAGGATTTAAGGTCCAAGCTATTGAATATGCTAAAAAGAACAGTAAGCAGCTATGTTTTATTAATATACCGTAGCTGCGTGTGTCAAATATGAGTCATTAAATGACTCCCGCCTCCTGGTGGTAGAGGGCGCTAGTGATCCTTCTTGCGACTACTCGGCTGCAGAAGAAGTGACAACAAGCAGCAAGAGTGAGCAGCGATCCTTTAGTTTTTCCTCTCGCTTGCACTTTTAACATGGAGGATTACATATCTAAAATAAAACAGTTTTCTAAACTGGACTTTCAATGGAAGCAGGAGGTAATAAAGGAAGATCTCCATCGAGACAAAGAGACTTTTAAAACTGAAGAAAGATAAGGAAGACTTCTATAAACAAGTTATCGATGCTTTTGATCAGAAGGAGCTGCGCATGGACTTCATTTATAAGTAAAGGTAAGACCATAATAAACTGTTTTTTATTAAATGTGATTTTCATGATGGTATCCTTACATCACACTTAAATTTATAAGCGCAGGCCTAAATTTACTGCATGCCTTTGGTAAGCGCCGGAGTGAGAAGAGGTTTTAAATTAATTAGCACCCCGGCGGCCATTCAAGCAAATACGATAAATAACTTTTACCGCACATGAATATCGGCCTCCTTGTGGACTATCGGCCCTGAAACATCCATAACCACCAAACTGAAAAAGTGGCTTAAGGAAAATGAGAAGTGTGAGCACAAGAACTGGGTGTAGTATGCACAAATGGGGCCAATTATGTTTTATGTATTTTTATTTTGTATTTGTCTTTAATCCTTTGGTATGTTTTTTTTTTACTTTTCTCTAAAAGCCCAAGCAGGAACGAGCCTGTGGGTAGAAGACTTATGTACTTTGACAAGGATTATCTAGGGACAGTACAATGAAACATTGCTGCCCATATCAAATACAACACATACATAATTAATAAAAATAAAAATCACGGTCAAACTGTACTTTCCTTGTATTGTAGTCCGTACCTGCAGGTTGAGAGTGTGTGTGGCAGTGAGCCGGCTGTGCTTCAGCACTGCATGGAGCTTTGGGGAGAAGACCAGTGTGTCGGGACAGAGGGGGTCTCTGCTGAATGTGGGCTGGTCCCCGTCAGACACCTGGTCCACCTGGGTCAGACCGCTGAGCTGCAACTCCTCACACACTTCCTCCACGCTGTCAAGGCAGAAATCAGTTTGTGTGTGTGTGTGTGTGTGTGTGTGTGTGTGTGTTGTACTTCTAGCCTTCTTGAGACATGAAGAAGGAAAAGTATCTTCCATATGAGGAGGTGTGAACAAGTGATGACATAAATCATGGTCCCAATAACATTGCATCAAATGAGGCTGGTCCCAAAAAGGAGGGATTTGTCAAATAGACTGTGTGTCGCTTTTAAAAGTGCTCCCCCCTCTGGTCAACATATGAAATAACAAGTGTGTGTAAGAAATTGAAAGGGGCCCCCTTTGGCCATAATTAATAAAAAAAATATGTATATAGAGACCTACTGTAATAACTTGAAGTAAATCATGAAGATTAAAAACCAATTACAAAAAAAAAAGGAAATTAACTAAAAGCAGTATTTTTCTCACAATGTTGACTTTTTTCTTATAAAATTGGGAACAATTTCTCATAGTTTCTGTAATGCAATATTTTTTCGTAAAATGTTCACTTTTTTAATTTAAAGTTATTACTTTTTAATGCCAAATGGTGACACTTGTCATATAAATTCTGACTTATCACAATATTGCAAATTTTTTTCCTTTCTTGTAAAATAGTGACATTTTTTGGAGTAAAATGATGACTTTTTTCATAATTTTGCCAAGTAAAATTCCGATTATGATTATAACATAGCCAAATGTTAGTTTTATTATAAAATTGTGACTTTTGTCGAGTAAAATGACGACTCTTTTCATAAAATTGCCAAAATGTTAAGCTTTTCTTGTAAAATTGCGATTGTTATTGAGTAAAATTCCAACTTTTATCATAATTTTGCACAACTGTTCAGTTTTTCTTCCAGAATTTTGACTTGTGTGAGTAAAATGACGACTTTTATTATAATACTGCCAACATTCTAAGTTCTTCTTGTGAAATTGTGACCTTTTTCTTGTGACTTTCCAACTCATTTTTCACAACAAGCTTTTTAATATGTGCATAGTATGTATATATTATTTATATTGTAAATACACTTCTTTATATATCTAGAAAGGCTGCTCCTAAAGAGGGAGGCTGATACAAGAATGTGTGTGTGTGTGTGTGTGTGTGTGTGTGTGTGTGTGTGTGTGTGTGTGTGTGTGTTGTATTCCTAACCTTCTTGAGAAATGAAGAAGGAAAAGTATCTTCCATATGAGGAGGTGTGAACATAAATCCTGGTCCCAATAACATTGCATCTAATAGACAATGTCTCATTTGTGGTGACATCTATCAAAAAGAGGGTGGTCCCAAAAAGGAGGGATTTTTCACACTGACTGTGTGTCGCTTTTAAAAGTGCTCCCCCTCTGGTCAACATATGAAATAACAAGTGTGTGTAAGAAATTGACATGCGCCTCCTTTGGCCAAAATGAATAAAGTAAATATGTATATAGAGACATACTGTAATAACTTGAAGTAAATCATGAATATTAAAAAACAATTACAAACAAAACAAAAAAAAAACGGGAATTAATTAAAAGCAGTCTTTTTCTCACAATGTCGACTTTTTTCTTATAAAATTGGCAATAATTTCTCATATTCTTTCTGTTTCTGCTATATTGCAATATTTTCGCATAAAATTGTTACTTTTTTTAGGTAAAATTATTGCTTTTTAATGCCAAAAGGTGACACTTGTCTTAATAAATTCGGACTTTTATCACAATATTGCCAATTTTTTTGTCTTTTAAAATAGTGACATTTTTCCGTGTAAAATGATGACTTTTTTCACCATTTTGCCAAGTAAACTTCCGATTATTATTATTATTATATTGCCAAATGTTAGTTTTCTTATAAAATCGTGACTTTTGTCGAGTAAAAGGACGACTCTTTTCAAAAAATTGCAGAAATGTTAAGCTTTTCTTGTAAAATTGCAATTGTTATTGAGTAAAATTCCAAATGTTGTCATAATATTGCACAAATGTTCAGTTTTTCTTGTGTTGAGCAAAATGACAACTTTTATCATAATGCTGCCAACATTCTAAGTTTTTCTTGTGAAATTGTGATCATTTTCTTGTGAAATTCCAACTCATTTTTCACAACAAGCTTTTTTATATGTGCATAGTATGTATATATTATTTATGTTGTAAATACACTTCTTTATATATCTAGAAAGGCTGCTCCTAAAGAGGGAGGCATTTTTCTCAGCTCTCAAGAAGGTAACACATACAAGTGTGTGCGTGTGCGTGTGCGTGTGCGTGTGCGTGTGCGTGTGCGTGTGTGTGTGTGTGTGTGTTGAGTTGCACCTGCTCCTGAGAGTGTTGACCCAGGCGTAAAGAGGTAGTATTTTGGCTACGTGCTGTCTGGTCCTCACAGACTCTGAGAGGATGCAGGACACACTCCGCAGGCCGTGTTTCACCCTGCAGCGAGCAAGAGAGGCTGCCAGCTTGGTCTTACATCTGCAACACACACACACACACACACACACACACACACACACAGTCTCACCGCCATGTTGTTCATCAACATTTGCGTCACACTTACTTATGAAGCGTGTTCTCCAGATCTCTCACTTCCTGTCGGGGCTCCTCCCCTTCCTTTGCTGGTCGCCGCTCACGTGGCAAAAACTTTCTCTCCTGTAAGTTGCACAGCATCACCATCGCGAGCGGCAACAGGTCACCGGGCTGAAATTTAAGATCAGAGGTGGTCGTTAGGTTGATGTCGAGCTAGCAGTCCATGGTGGAGGGTGTGTTGTGTGTTTGTGCTAGGTGAATTTTTTCCGACCCGCGCCATGACTAGGGAAGGTTGTTTGGGCTGGGTCATATAAGTAAATGCCGCGAGCGCTGTCTCTAGAAAGTGCACTCACACATGGTCATCGGCCTGAGTCATGTCCACAAACTGGCAAAGGGTGTGTCAGTTGGCTCAGATCCCACATCAGGGCAAGGAAAAACTCAACCCAATGGGACAATGAGAAACCTTGGAAGGGACTGATCATATTACGCCTGCACTGGCTTCCTGTGCACTTAAGATGTGACTTTAAGGTTTTACTAATTACGTATAAAATACTACACGGTCTAGCTCCAGCCTATCTTGCCGATTGTATTGTACCATATGTCCCGGCAAGAAATCTGCCTTCAAAAGACTCCGGCTTATTAGTGATTCCTAGAGCCCAAAAAAAGTCTGCGGGCTATAGAGCGTTTTCCGTTCGGGCTCCAGTACTCTGGAATGCCCTCCCGGTAACAGTTCGAGATGCGACCTCAGTAGAAGCATTTAAGTCTCACTTTAAAACTCATTTGTATACTCTAGCCTTTAAATAGACCTCCTTTTTAGACCAGTTGATCTGCCGCTTCTTTTCTTTTTTCTCCTATGTCCCCCCCTCCCCATGGATTAAGTTCTGGCTGTCCAGAGTCGGGACCCAGGATGGACCGCTCGCCTGTGTATGGGTTGGGGACATCTCTACGCTACTGATCCGCCTCCGCTTGAGATGGTTTCCTGTGGACGGGACTGTCGCCGCTGTCTTGGATCCGCTTTGAACTGAACTCTCCCGGCTGTGTTGGAGCCACTATGGATTGAACTTTCACAGTATCATGTTAGACCCGCTCCACATCCATTGCTTTCGGTCCCCTAGAGGGGGGGGGGTTGCCCACATCTGAGGTCCTCTCCAAGGTTTCTCATAGTCAGCATTGTCACTGGCGTCCCACTGGATGTGAATTCTCCCTGCCCACTGGGTGTGAGTTTTCTTTGCCCTTTTGTGGGTTCTTCCGAGGATGTTGTAGTCGTAATGATTTGTGCAGTCCTTTGAGACATTTGTGATTTGGGGCTATATAAATAAACATTGATTGATTGATTGATTGACTGCAGATGTCCTAGTGTTTAATGACTACATCAGCACAAAAGTATCCTCCGTATTGTTTTCTTTCTTGCCGCTGTGCAAAGTCACCACTGCCGTCTCCATTGTTGCCACTTGAACGACGCAGACTAACAAGCCGCCAGCGTGTCGGCCATCTTCCTCTCATCCCTCCGAGCGGTCCTGACACACATCCACGCCTGCGTACGTGTTTTATTGTCTCATTTACAGACTCCCAGTCAGCGCTCCTCCCCATGCATCATTTGCCAACTCCAGCCGGGGCGACTGCAGGCACAGATGTGAATACAAATGGCCTCTTATGCGCACCAGCATACGACTACATACCACGACTACTTTAGGAGGCACTTTAACGGGCAGCCGGTGTGTCGTTAAAAGTTGTGTTTGGATTCAGACGAGATGTCAGGACTCACAATATGCTGCCACGTCTGCAAGCGGCTGTCCGTCACCATCTCCTCCAGCAAGTCTTGGTCTGGTGGGAAGGCGACATGGACACACACTCATTTTAAATACAACACAGAAGATTAGACCAGGCGATTCCTGAAAGATGTACTTTATACATTATTTATGCTGGAAATATACTTCTTAAGTCCGAGTCCATGGTTCTCGCCCGGAAAAGGGTGGAGTGCCATCTCCGGGTTGGGGAGGAGACCCTGCCCCAAGTGGAGGAGTTCAAGTACCTCGGAGTCTTGTTCACGAGTGAGGGAAGAGTGGATGTTGAGATCGACAGGCGGCGTCTTCAGTAATGCGGACGTTGTATCGATCCGTTGTGGTGAAGAAGGAGCTGAGCCGGAAGGCAAAGCTCTCAATTTACCGGTCCATCTACGTTCCCATCCTCACCTATGGTCATGAGCTTTGGGTCATGACCGAAAGGACAAGATCACGGGTACAAGCGGCCCAAATGAGTTTGGGTCTCTCCCTTAGAGATAGGGTGAGAAGCTCTGTCATTCAGGAGGAACTCAAAGTAAAGCCGCTGCTCCTCCACATGGAGAGGAGCCAGATGAGGTGGTTCAGGCATCTGGTCAGGATGCTACCCGAACGCCTCCCTAGGGAGGTGTTTAGGGCACGTCCAGCTGGTAGGAGGCCACGGGGAAGACCCAGGACACGTTGGGAAGACTATAAATGGGTTGTACTTGTATAGCGCTTTTCTACCTTCAAGGTACTCAAAGCGCTTTGACACTACTTCCACATTTACCCATTCACACACACATTCACACACTGATGGAGGGAGCTGCCATGCAAGGCGCCAACCAGTACCCATCAGGAGCAAGGGTGAAGTGTCTTGCTCAGGACACAACGGACGTGACGAGGTTGGTTCTAGGTGGGATTTGAACCAGTGACCCTCGGGTTGCGCACGGCCACTCTCCCACTGCGCCACGCCGTCCCTATGTCTCCCGGCTGGCCTGGGAACGCCTCGGGATCCCCCGGGAAGAGCTAGACGAAGTGGCTGGAGAGAGGGAAGTCTGGGCTTCCCTGCTTAGGCTGCTACCCCCGCGACCCGACCTCGGATAAATGATAAATAAATGATAAATGGGTTGTACTTGTATAGCGCTTTTCTACCTTCAAGGTACTCAAAGCGCTTTGACACTACTTCCACATTTACACACACATTCACACACTGATGGAGGGAGCTGCCATGCAAGGCGCCAACCAGCACCCATCAGGAGCAAGCGGAAGATGATGGATGGATGGAAATATACTTCTTTATATATCTAGAAAGGGTGTTCCTAAAGGTCAGGTCTCAAGAATGTAAAAAATACAAGTGTGTGTGTGTGTGTGTTCTTGTATTTCTGCCCTTCTTGAGACATGAAGAAGGAAAAGTATCTTCCATATGAGGAGGTGTGAACAAAATCATGACATAAATCATGGTCTCAATAACATTGCATCGAATAGAACAATGTGTGTTGCCTTTAAAAGTGCTCCCCCTCTGGTCAACATATGAAATAACAAGTGTGTGTAACAAATTGAAATGCGCCCCCCTTGGCCAGAATTAATTAAAAAAAATAATAAATATGTATATAGAGACATACTGTAATAACTTGATGTAGGTTTAGGGTTAGAATCTCTCTTCTATTGCACACTTTTTGTATGTGACCTGTGAAGTGAATTATATTTATATAGCGCTTTTCTCTAGTGACTCAAAGCGCTTTACATAGTGAAAGCCAATATCTAAGTTACATTTAAAGCATTGTGGGTGGCACTGGGAGCAGGTGGGTAAAGTGCCTTGCCCAAGGACACAACGGCAGTGACTAGAATGGAAGAAGCGAGAATCGAACCTGCAACCCTCAAGTTGCTGGCACGGCCACTCTACCAACCGAGCTATGCCAACCCCAATATAATTTTTATTTATTTACTTATAAAAGAGATGTTTTTGTAAACAAGTTGAAGGTAGTTAATGATAATACGCCTTTTGGTGACTATTTTGTTTGACTACTTGATTAGAAAACTTCCAATACAACTGCATGGTATGCTGCTATGGCTCTAATACTAATACTACTACCACTTTTACCTGACATCTTTTTTCCTGTCATTGCCACTTATATATTAGCCATTGCGGACTATAAGCCGCAGATATATTAGTTGCAAAATGAGTAATTTTCACCAAATTGTTTCCCAACGGTGTCTGTAACACGGCAGTAAAATGGCTAAACAAACAAAACAGAAGCCATCGTTGTGGACCCACTAGCTGCAGGAGCTAGCTCTCCAATCAGCTAAACGGACACAATAACTCCACGCTGACCTTTCCGCACGACCGCTGCAGAAGATTTTTTAAAAAGTGAATTATTTAATTTTTTTTTACATTTATTGCGTTATTAATTAATACACACATGCTAAAGGTGCAATTTTAATGGTGATGATGTGCATTTACAAGGGAAACAAAACTAAAGGTTATGGCAAGCGGAAAAAATAATTTTCTCCTTTCTCGTCTTTTCATATGCTCTCTCCCCCCTCCAAACTGAGCCTACTCCCTTCTTCCCACCTTGTATTATAAAGAAAAATGCATCTCTCTCCCATTGCGCACTCTTTGTATTTGACCTGTGTCATTCGGTGACTATTTTGTTTGACTACTTGATTAGAAAACTTCCAATACAACTGCATGGTATGCTGCTATGGCTCTAATACTAATACTAATACTACTACCACTTTTACCTGACATCTTTTTTCCTGTCATTGCCACTTACATATTAGCCATTGCGGACTATAAGCCGCAGATATATTCGTTGCAAAATGAGTAATTTTCACCAAATTGTTTCCCAACGGTGTCTGTAACACGGCAGTAAAACGGCTAAACAAACAAAACAGAAGCCATCGTTGTGGACCCACTAGCTGCAGAAGCTAGCTCTCCAATCAGCTAAACGGACACAATAACTCCACGCTGACCTTTCCGCACAACCGCTGCAAAAGATTTTTTAAAAAGTGATTTATTAATTTATTTTATTTATTTATTGCGTTATTAATTAATACACACATGCTAAAGGTGCAATTTTAATGGTGATGATGTGCATTTACAAGGGAAATAAAACTAAAGGTTACAGCAAGCGGAAAAAATAATTTTCTCCTTTCTCGTCTTTTCATATGCTCTCTCCCCCCTCCAAACTGAGCCTACTCCCTTCTTCCCACCTTGTATTATAAAGAAAAATGCATCTCTCTCCCATTGCGCACTCTTTGTATTTGACCTGTGTCATTCGGTGACTATTTTGTTTGACTACTTGATTAGAAAACTTCCAATACAACTGCATGGTATGCTGCTATGGCTCTAATACTAATACTACTACCACTTTTACCTGACATCTTTTTTCCTGTCATTGCCACTTACATATTAGCCATTGCGGACTATAAGCCGCAGATATATTCGTTGCAAAATGAGTAATTTTCACCAAATTGTTTCCCAACGGTGTCTGTAACACGGCAGTAAAACGGATAAACAAACAAAACAGAAGCCATCGTTGTGGACCCACTAGCTGCAGAAGCTAGCTCTCCAATCAGCTAAACGGACTCAATAACTCCACGCTGACATTTCCGCACGACCACTGCAAAAGATTTTTTTAAAAGTGATTTATTAATTTATTTTATTTATTTATTGCGTTATTAATTAATACACACATGCTAAAGGTGCAATTTCAAAGGTGATGATGTGCATTTACAAGGGAAATAAAACTAAAGATTACAGCAAGCGGAAAAAATAATTTTCTCCTTTCTCGTCTTTTCATAAGCTCTCTCCCCCCTCCAAACTGAGCCTACTCCCACCTTCCCACCTTGTATTATAAAGAAAAATGCATCTCTCTCCCATTGCGCACTCTTTGTATTTGACCTGTGTCATTCGGTGACTATTTTGTTTGACTACTTGATTAGAAAACTTCCAATACAACTGCATGGTATGCTGCTATGGCTCTAATACTAATACTACTACCACTTTGAATGTTGACATCTTATTTCCTGTCATTGCCACTCAGTGAATGAGGCAGTTGTCATCAATACACCGCTCGTTACGGTGAAGACTTGGAGGTGGTTGAAGTCCGGGAGGGATCACTGGAGTCCCCTTCAGACCTGCTGTTTTCAAGCTACAGTAGATTGGTGTCAAAGTATACAAAAGTGCCTACATTTGAGGGTCCTGAAGGCAAGTTGTAAGGCTCGCCGTGTCGTCGCCTTGTCGCCGCTCTGTGGCAGTGACAGCGCGTCCGGCTTCCTCCCATAATGCACCAGCTGATGTCGGAGCGGTTTGTCTGTGCGCAGATACTGAAAGATGGCCGCCGCCTGCAGGTAGGCCAGGTCTGACGGTGGGTCGTCACGGAGATGGGTGGCTAGGGGAAGGAGAGGGGGGTTGTCATGAAGGGATAGAAGCAATGTACCAAGAAATGGACCAAAGGGTCTTATGGGATTTTTGAAACATTTGCACAAAGCTCTGAAAATACGTTTTCACATTATCATTATAGGGGTTTTGTCTGTAAAATTGCAAAAAAAATTGATTAATATATATATATATATATATATATATATATATATATATATACATACATATATCAATCAATCAATCAATGTTTACTTATATAGCCCTAAATCACTAGTGTCTCAAAGGGCTGCACAAACCACTACGACATCCTCGGTAGGCCCACATAAGGGCAAGGAAAACTCACACCCAGCTATATATTACTGTATAGGGGAACAGTGCCCGAGGAGAGTGATAAGTTTATAATATTTAGCACTGATGGACCTAATAATACAAAGAGCTCCTTGATCAGTTTCCCAGGAAGTGGGTCAAGTAAAAATGTTTGTTAGTTTTATTCCATTTACACGTTGTAACAATTCTTCTAATGTTATTTCCTCAAAACGAGAGAAACTATTTTGGAGGGCAGTATCCGCCGTATATACAATCGTGTCAGTGTTAATAGAACCCAGTTGTAGCTGGGACGCATTAGCTGGGTGTGAGTTTTCCTTTCCTTTCCCAGCTATATATATATATATATATATATATATATATATATATATATATATATATATATATATATATACACACACACAGTATATGTACAGATGTAGCGACCAACTGTAATTACTGACGGTGGTTTTCTAAAGTGTTCCTGAGCGCATGTGGTGTTATCCTTTACACAGTGATATGGCTTTTTGATGCGGTACCGCCTGAGGGATCCAAGGTGCGTAATATCATGGCTTACGTGCAGTGATTTCTCCACATTCTCTGAACCTTTTGATATTACGGAGCGTGGATGGTGAAATCCCTAAATTCCTTGCAAAATGTTCTTAAAATTTACTCAGGTATTTGTTGACAAAGTGGTGACCCTTGCCCCCTCCTTGTTTGTGAATGAGTGAGCATTTATTTTATAGCCAATCATGGCACCCACCTGTTCCCAATTAGCCTGTTCATCTGCGGCATGTTCCAAATAAGTGTTTGATGAGCATTCCCTTTACTTTCTCTGTCTTTTTCCCACTTGTGCCAGCTTTTTTGAAACATGCTGCAGGCATCAAATTCCAAATATTTGCAAAAAATACCAGTTTGTCAGTGTGAAGATGAAATATCTTGTCTTTGCAGTCTATTTAATTGAATATAAGTTGAAAAGGATTTGTTGTATTCTCTTTTTATTTAGCTTTTACACAACCTGACCACTTCACTGCTTTTGGGGTTTTTGTATTTTACACAGTAGGATTATTCCGAAGTAGATCTCACCAGGGTGAGGAAGTGGAGAGGCCAGGTTCTTCTTGTCCTCCATAAAGTTGCTGTGAGATGAAGATCCTCCTACTTTTCCTCGCCGCAGCCGCGTGGAAGACAAAGAAAACGAGGTATGCTGAAGTCACCGATGGCCGCATACCCACAAGGTGTCACGGCCGTCTGTCGGATGCTCTTCCACTTGTAGTCCTCTTCATTTGACCTGCTGATGGTTAAGTGAGTGAAACCTGAGGGAGCAGATCATCTTGTCCAAATAATCCACCTTTGGTTGTTTGTGCAGGCAGTAATTGTACTCTTCCTGTCCTCCATGAATAAGTCATGCTGCAACATGACCCTCACACGCATCTAAGTGGAGGAGCACAGCCCAGACAATTAGCTTTTCCAGCAGTTATTCATGTGTCAGCTGGACTGGAAATGCAAGGTCACGCATCTGCAAATACGACAAATGAAGGAAAGTTTGAACGAGGCTTTCATAATCCTCTCAGGAGATTAGTGTCATCTGCAAATGTGATGAACGAATGAACGTTTGAGCGAGTCCGTCAAAATCCTCTCTGCTTTCACAGGAGATGAACGTCACCCGCAGGAGTGAAGACTAAATGTTTGACCTCTGCCAACCGCATCCACACATTCTTCTGGGGGTGTCACTCACTCCCTTCCTCAATAAGGTAGTCCCCAGGGGCCACATTTTGTCAAAACATGCAGGGACCATTTTTGATAGTTTTTTATTCAGTAAAATAAAGACTAAAAATACAAATAATGTACAAACCGCATCCACACATTCTTCTGGGGGTGTCACTCACTCCTTTCCTCAATAAGGTAGTCCCATTCTTGGCCCCCAGGGGCCACATTTTGTCAAAACATGCAGGGACCATGTTTGATAGTTTGTTATTCAGTAAAATAAAGACTAAAAATAGAAAAAATGTACAAACCCCAAAAGCAGTGAAGTTGTCACCTTGTGTAAAAGGTAAATAAAAAGAGAATACAACAAATCCTTTTCAACTTATATTCATTTCAATAGACTGCAAAGACAAGATATTTCATCTTCACACTGACAAACCTTATTTTTTCTTGCAAATAATCATTAAGTTCAAATGTAATGGCAGCAACACATTGCAAAGAAGGCATTTTTACCAGTGTGTTACATGGCCTTTCCTTTGGTGAGACAGAAAAAGAAGTGGCATAAATCACGTCTTAGAAAGTCGGAAAAGTTATACATGTAAACAAACTACGGTGAGTTCAAGGACCGCCGAAATTAGTAGGACAAAACGGCGCTGGCCAAATACTGGTATCAGTGAAGCATGTTTAATACAAACAGTGTGTTTTATAACAATTATGGAGGTTTGTGTCATGTTTGTCCCTCTGCAGAAACCAAATTAAAACAAAAAAATGTATTTTACCCCTCATTTATTTCCATTTTTCATACATTTTTGAAAAAGCTCCAGAGAGCCACTAAACACACCATTAAGATTGTAAATATTACAACCTCTTTGTTATAGTACATTAATAAACACACCAATAATCTTGTTAATGGATGTATATATACACAACATAAAAATACAAATACAAATCCCAAAACCAGTGAAGTTGGCACAATCCTAAACAAAAAACAGAATACGAATACAGCATTTTTACCAGTGTGTTACATGGCCTTTCCTTTGAACAACACTCAGTGCAGGTTTGGGAACTGAGGAGACACATTTTTGAAGTGGAATTCTTTCCCATTCTTGCTTGATGTACAGCTTAAGTTGTTCAACAGTCTCCTGACTCATATTTCACACATTTTCTATTTCTGGACTACAGGCAGGCCAGTCTAGTACCCGCACTCTTTTACTATGAAGCCACGCTGTTGTAACACCTGGCTTGGCATCGTCTTGCTGAAATAAGCAGGGGCGTCCATGATAACAACATATGTTGTTCCAAAAGCTGTATGTACCTTTCAGCATGAATGGTGCCTTCACAGATGTGTAAGTTAGCCATGCCTTGGCCACTAATACACCCCCATACCATCACACATGCTGACTACAACACTTTCACCCTACAACAATCACTAATACACCCCCATACCATCACACATGCTGACTACCACACTTTCACCCTACAACAATCACTAATACACCCCCATACCATCACACATGCTGACTACAACACTTTCACCCTACAACAATCACTAATACACCCCCATACCATCACACATGCTGCCTACAACACTTTCACCCTACAACAATCACTAATACACCCCCATACCATCACACATGCTGACTACAACACTTTCACCCTACAACAATCACTAATACACCCCCATACCATCACACATGCTGACTACAACACTTTCACCCTACAACAATCACTAATACACCCCCATACCATCACACATGCTGACTACAACACTTTCACCCTACAACAATCACTAATACACCCCCATACCATCACACATGCTGACTACAACACTTTCACCCTACAACAATCACTAATACACCCCCATACCATCACACATGCTGACTACAACACTTTCACCCTACAACAATCACTAATACACCCCCATACCATCACACATGCTGACTACAACACTTTCACCCTACAACAATCACTAATACACCCCCATACCATCACACATGCTGACTACAACACTTTCACCCTACAACAATCACTAATACACCCCCATACCATCACACATGCTGACTACCACACTTTCACCCTACAACAATCACTAATACACCCCCATACCATCACACATGCTGACTACAACACTTTCACCCTACAACAATCACTAATACACCCCCATACCATCACACATGCTGACTACAACACTTTCACCCTACAACAATCACTAACACACCCCCATACCATCACACATGCTGACTACCACACTTTCACCCTACAACAATCACTAATACACCCCCATACCATCACACATGCTGACTACAACACTTTCACCCTACAACAATCACTAATACACCCCCATACCATCACACATGCTGACTACAACACTTTCACCCTACAACAATCACTAATACACCCCCATACCATCACACATGCTGACTACCACACTTTCACCCTACAACAATCACTAATACACCCCCATACCATCACACATGCTGACTACAACACTTTCACCCTACAACAATCACTAATACACCCCCATACCATCACACATGCTGACTACAACACTTTCACCCTACAACAATCACTAATACACCCCCATACCATCACACATGCTGACTACAACACTTTCACCCTACAACAATCACTAATACACCCCCATACCATCACACATGCTGACTACAACACTTTCACCCTACAACAATCACTAATACACCCCCATACCATCACACATGCTGACTACCACACTTTCACCCTACAACAATCACTAATACACCCCCATACCATCACACATGCTGACTACAACACTTTCACCCTACAACAATCACTAATACACCCCCATACTATCACACATGCTGACTACCACACTTTCACCCTACAACAATCACTAATACACCCCCATACTATCACACATGCTGACTACAACACTTTCACCCTACAACAATCACTAATACACCCCCATACCATCACACATGCTGACTACCACACTTTCACCCTACAACAATCACTAATACACCCCCATACCATCACACATGCTGACTACCACACTTTCACCCTACAACAATCACTAATACACCCCCATACCATCACACATGCTGACTACAACACTTTCACCCTACAACAATCACTAATACACCCCCATACCATCACACATGCTGACTACAACACTTTCACCCTACAACAATCACTAATACACCCCCATACCATCACACATGCTGACTACAACACTTTCACCCTACAACAATCACCAATACACCCCCATACCATCACACATGCTGACTACAACACTTTCACCCTACAACAATCACTAATACACCCCCATACCATCACACATGCTGACTACAACACTTTCACCCTACAACAATCACTAATACACCCCCATACATACCATCACACATGCTGACTACCACACTTTCACCCTACAACAATCACTAATACACCCCCATACCATCACACATGCTGACTACAACACTTTCACCCTACAACAATCACTAATACACCCCCATACCATCACACATGCTGACTACAACACTTTCACCCTACAACAATCACCAATACACCCCCATACCATCACACATGCTGACTACAACACTTTCACCCTACAACAATCACTAATACACCCCCATACCATCACACATGCTGACTACAACACTTTCACCCTACAACAATCACTAATACACCCCCATACATACCATCACACATGCTGACTACCACACTTTCACCCTACAACAATCACTAATACACCCCCATACCATCACACATGCTGACTACAACACTTTCACCCTACAACAATCACTAATACACCCCCATACCATCACACATGCTGACTACAACACTTTCACCCTACAACAATCACTAATACACCCCCATACCATCACACATGCTGACTACAACACTTTCACCCTACAACAATCACTAATACACCCCCATACCATCACACATGCTGACTACAACACTTTCACCCTACAACAATCACTAATACACCCCCATACCATCACACATGCTGACTACAACACTTTCACCCTACAACAATCACTAATACACCCCCATACCATCACACATGCTGACTACAACACGTTCACCCTACAACAATCACTAATAAATGGGTTGTACTTGTATAGCGCTTTTCTACCTTCAAGGTACTCAAAGCGCTTTGACACTACTTCCACATTTACCCATTCACACACACATTTACACACTGATGGAGGGAGCTGCCATGCAAGGCGCCAACCAGCACCCATCAGGAGCAAGGGTGAAGTGTCTTGCTCAGGACACAACGGACGTGACGAGGTTGGTACTAGGTGGGATTTGAACCAGGGACCCTCGGGTTGCGCACGGCCACTCTCCCACTGCGCCACGCCGTCCCATAATACACCCCCATACCATCACACATGCTGACTACAACACTTTCACCCTACAAAAGTCCCCATGGTTATTTTCCTCTTTGGTCCACAGTTCCAAATCAATTTAAAATGTGGACTCGTCATACCAAAGAACACTTTTCCACTTTGCATCACTTTTCCACTTTGCATCAGTCCGGCGGCGTTTCCGGGTGTTGTTGATAAATGGCTTTGGCTTTGCATAGTAGAGTTTTAACTTGCACTTGCAGATGTAGCGACCAACTGCAGTTACTGACAGTGCTTTTTTTTTAAGTGTTCCTGCGCCCATGTGGTGATATCCTTTACACACCGATGTTACTTTTTGATGCGGTACTGCTTAGGCATCCAAGGTGCGTAATATCATGGCTTACGTGCAGTGATTTCTCCACATTCTCTGAACCTTTTGATGATATAACGGAGCGTAGATGTTGAAATCACTAAATTCCTAGCAATAGCTGCTTGAGAAATGTTGTTCTAAGACAATTTGCTCAGGCATTTGTAGACAAAGTGGTGACTCTCGCCCCGTCCTTGTTTGTGAATGAGTGAGCATTTCAATTAGCCTGCACACCTGTGAGAATCATTGTATTGTCTTTATCTCCCATTTACACAAGGTGACAACTTCACTGCTTTTGGGGTTTGTAGATTTAAAGATACAGTAGTACTTTGTGTCAACTTTGTATTAGAAGCGACATTGTTATTGATATACGATACCGAGTATTGCCCGATACCGATATTAATCTGATATGATATCAGTACAAATGATATTGTACATGCTTTTGTTATTTTGCAGTGTGGAATGTTAGAAAATACGCGGTCATGTGAAACTCCTCAAAACTATGGAAGCCCGTTTCTGCCACTTAACATATAATAATTAATAAAATAAAACAGAAATTGTTAAATAGGAAAGCTGCAAATGTGAGATATAAATGTGATAAAGTGTTGAAATTTCTGGATTTGAAAGTCATAATTACGAGATAAAAAGCCAAAATTATGCGATAAAAAAGTTGAGACCATGAAATAGTTTGAAATATGAGATTTTTTAAAAAGTTTATGAGTTGAAAAATCAAAATCATGAGATAAAAAGGCATAAGTAGGAAATTAAAAGTAAATATTATGGAATAAGAAAATTGAAATTATGGGGAAAAAAATCATAATATGCAATTGTGCAATCTACTAATAAAAGTATCAATCAATCAATCAATCAAAGATAAAGTCTCCAGAGACATGCACCTGGGGATAGGCTCCTCCCACCTCCAAAAACATGCACCTGGGGATACACTAAACACTAAATGAGGTGGCCACTTGTCCAGGGTGTACACCGCCTTCCGCCCGAATGGAGCTGGGATAGGCTCCATCATCTTCCGCCACCCCGAAAGGGACAAGCGGTAGAAAATGGATGACTGGAAGTCATAATTATGAAATAAAAAGTTGAAATGATCAGATAAGAACATCTCAAATATGAGATTTTATTAAAAATTCACAATTATGTGATAAAAAAAAAATCTAAATTATAAGATTAAAAGTCATAATTATGGGATGAAAAGTCAAAATAATGGAATAAGAAAATTGAAATTATGAACAAAAAGTCAAATATATAAAAAGTCTACATTATGGTATAAGAAAGTCATAATTATGTGATTAAAAAGTCAAAGTAATGGAATAAGGACATTGAAATTATGAACAAAAAGTCATAAATATGATATAAAAAGTTGAAATGATCAGATAGTGTCAAAAATGAGATTTTTTAAAAGGTAATTTTATGTGATAAAAAGTCAAAATTATGAGATTAAATGTCTACATTATGGGATAAAAAAGTCATAATTATGACATAAAAAGTCAAAATCATGAGATACATTTTTATCATTGGGACTTTTTATCTCATAATATGGACTTTCTAATATCATAATGGCCCTGTGATGAGGTGGTGACTTGTCCAGGGTGTACACCGCCTTCCGCTGAATGCAGCTGGGATAGGCTCCAGCGACCCACCCCGTAAGGGACAAGCGGTAGAAAATGGATGACTGCAAGTCATAATTATGATATATAAAGAGTCTCAGATTTGAGATTTTTTAAAAAGTCATTATGTGGTAAAAAGTCTAAATTATAAGATTAAAAGTCATAATTATGTAATAAAATGTCTAAATTATAAGATTAAAAGTCATAATTATGAGATAAAATGTCTAAATTATAAGATTAAAAGTCATATTTATAAGACAAAAATTCAAAATAATGGGATTAGAAAATTGAAATTATGAACAAAAAGTCATAATTATGATATAAAAAGTTGAAATGATCAGATAAGAAAGTCTCAAATATGAGATTTTTTAAAAAAAGTCATGTGATAGTCTAAATTATAAGATTAAAAGTCATAAATATGCGGTAAAAAGTCTAAATTATAAGATTAAAAGTCATAATTATGTTATAAAATGTCTAAATTATAAGATTAAAAGTCATAATTAGGAGATGAAAAGTCAAAATAATGGAATAAGAGAATTGAAATTATGAACAAAAAGTCATAATTATGATATAAAGTTATAATTATGGGATAAGAAAGTCATAATTTAAATATAAAAAGTCATGATTATGATACAAAAAGTCAAAATCATGAGATACATTTTAATCATTAATCATTTAATCATTTTTTAAAAAGTCATGTGATTAAAAAGTCTAAATTATAAGATTAAAAGTCATAATTATGTTATAAAATGTCTAAATTATAAGATTAAAAGTCATAATTATGTTATAAAATGTCTAAATTATAAGATTAAAAGTCATAATTATGTTATAAAATGTCTAAATTATAAGATTAAAAGTCATAATTATGAGATGAAAAGTCAAAATAATGGAATAAGAGAATTGAAATTATGAACAAAAAGTCATAATTATGATATAAAGTCATAATTATGGGATAAGAAAGTCATAATTTAAATATAAAAAGTCATGATTATGATATAAAATGTCTAAATTATAAGATTAAAAGTCATAATTATGTCATAAAATGTCTAAATTATAAGATTAAAAGTCATAATTATGTTATAAAATGTCTAAATTATAAGATTAAAAGTCATTATGTCATAAAATGTCTAAATTATAAGATTAAAAGTCATAATTATGTTATAAAATGTCTAAATTATAAGATTAAAAGTCATAATTATGTCATAAAATGTCTAAATTATAAGATTAAAAGTCATAATTATGTTATAAAATGTCTAAATTATAAGATTAAAAGTCATAATTATGTTATAAAATGTCTAAATTATAAGATTAAAAGTCATAATTATGTTATAAAATGTCTAAATTATAAGATTAAAAGTCATAATTATGAGATAAAAAGTCAAAATAATGGAATAAGAGAATTGAAATTATGAACAAAAAGTCATAATTATGATATAAAGTCATAATTATGGGATAAGAAAGTCATAATTTAAATATAAAAAGTCATGATTATGATATAAAATGTCTAAATTATAAGATTAAAAGTCATAATTATGTCATAAAATGTCTAAATTATAAGATTAAAAGTCATAATTATGTTATAAAATGTCTAAATTATAAGATTAAAAGTCATAATTATGTTATAAAATGTCTAAATTATAAGATTAAAAGTCATAATTATGTCATAAAATGTCTAAATTATAAGATTAAAAGTCATAATTATGTTATAAAATGTCTAAATTATAAGATTAAAAGTCATAATTATGTTATAAAATGTCTAAATTATAAGATTAAAAGTCATTATGTCATAAAATGTCTAAATTATAAGATTAAAAGTCATAATTATGTTATAAAATGTCTAAATTATAAGATTAAAAGTCATAATTATGTCATAAAATGTCTAAATTATAAGATTAAAAGTCATAATTATGTTATAAAATGTCTAAATTATAAGATTAAAAGTCATAATTATGTTATAAAATGTCTAAATTATAAGATTAAAAGTCATAATTATGTTATAAAATGTCTAAATTATAAGATTAAAAGTCATAATTATGAGATAAAAAGTCAAAATAATGGAATAAGAGAATTGAAATTATGAACAAAAAGTCATAATTATGATATAAAGTCATAATTATGGGATAAGAAAGTCATAATTTAAATATAAAAAGTCATGATTATGATATAAAATGTCTAAATTATAAGATTAAAAGTCATAATTATGTCATAAAATGTCTAAATTATAAGATTAAAAGTCATAATTATGTTATAAAATGTCTAAATTATAAGATTAAAAGTCATAATTATGTTATAAAATGTCTAAATTATAAGATTAAAAGTCATAATTATGTCATAAAATGTCTAAATTATAAGATTAAAAGTCATAATTATGTTATAAAATGTCTAAATTATAAGATTAAAAGTCATAATTATGTTATAAAATGTCTAAATTATAAGATTAAAAGTCATAATTATGTTATAAAATGTCTAAATTATAAGATTAAAAGTCATAATTACGAGATAAAATGTCTAAATTATAAGATTAAAAGTCATAATTACGAGATAAAATGTCTAAATTATAAGATTAAAAGTCATAATTATGAGATGAAAAGTCAAAATAATGGAATAAGAGAATTGAAATTATGAACAAAAAGTCATAATTATGATATAAAGTCATAATTATGGGATAAGAAAGTCATAATTTAAATATAAAAAGTCATGATTATGATACAAAAAGTCAAAATCATGAGATACATTTTAATCATCAATCATTTTTATCTCATAATAATGACTTTCTAATATAATTCCAATTTATGTCATAATCATGACTTTTAATCATAATAAAGATTTACCTTTTTATTTTTCTCTTGCATTGTTACTTGTATTGTTTTGATTTGATTTCAACAATATATTAATTTTCTACCGCTTGTCCCTCACAGGGGTGCGGGGGGTCCTGGAGCCTATCCCAGGCGGGGTACGGCCTGGACAAGTCACCCCCTCATCACAGGTAGACAGACAGCATTCACACTCCCTTTTATTTCAAGTCAACAACATGGCACTTTGGACACTTTAGTGTTGTTTTAAGGAGTAGTGACGTAGTTTGCTGAGAAGATGACTGGCAACATGAATATTTATTATTGGAAACAGACAAGTAGTGGAAGTGCTGCCACCTGCTGGTCTAACATGCACAGCACAGGTCAGGTCACAAGTGCTGCCACCTGCTGGTCTAACATGCACAGCACAGGTCAGGTCACAAGTGCTGCCACCTGCTGGCCTAACATGCACATCACAGGTCACGTGACTGCACAGACTGGTTTTATTGCCAGGACTTTGCATTTGTCACAAAGTTGACTTGTGCAGGACAAACTTTATAAAATCACTTTGCTAACCAAGTAGGGATGAAAAGACAACTTTAAACATGTTGAGTTTATTCATTTAAAGACAAATGTGCAGTCGGTGTGATTACCAACGGTGGTGTTTAAATTTGCTCAATGGTTAGCTTTCTTGCTCAAAAATAATTTTAAGATTGGCAAGAATATTGTAGTTTATTAGACTCGATGATTGTGCATTTTTTACCTCGACATTCCCTGACTTAAATATCTCTCTCTCAGATGAATAGGCTGCAGCAGTACTCACTTGTAATACACTTTTACACCACTTGTGGCAGTAATGTCACTTGTAATACACTTTTACACCACTTGTGGCAGTAATGTCACTTGTAATACACTTTTACACCACTTGTGGCAGTAATGTCAATCTCCAACAAACAGAAGAAGTCATGGAGAAGTTTTTTAAGTGCAAAAAATATGACTAAAGTGGTGAAGTGGTATTTTCTTTTGCACTTAAGTTTTACTGACAATGTATTTTATATATATATATATATATATATATATATATATATATGTATATATACTTGCATCATGTGTATATTACATATTATTATGAATGTTACTAGATACTACATATATACTTACATCATGTATATATTACATGTTATTATGAATGTTACTAGATACTACATATATACTTACATCATGTATATATTACATGTTATTATGAATGTTACTAGATACTACATATATACTTACATCATGTATATATTACATGTTATTATGAATGTTACTACATGACGTATATAATTACATCATGTATATATTACATGTTATGAATGTTACTAGATACTACATATATACTTACATCATGTATATATTACATGTTATTATGACTGTTACTAGATACTACATATATACTTACATCATGTATATATTACATGTTATTATGAATGTTACTACATGACATATATAATTACATCATGTATATATTACATGTTATGAATGTTACTAGATACTACATATATACTTACATCATGTATATATTACATGTTATTATGAATGTTACTAGATACTACATATATACTTACATCATGTATATATTACATGTTATCATGAATGTTACTAGATACTACATATATACTTACATCATGTATATATTACATGTTATCATGAATGTTACTACATGACATATATACTTACATCATGTATATATTACATGTTATTATGAATGTTACCACATGACATATATTCTTACTTCCTGTATATATTACATGTTATTATGAATGTTACTAGATACTACATATATACTTACATCATGTATATATTACATGTTATTATGAATGTTACTACATGACATATATAATTACATCATGTATATATTACATGTTATGAATGTTACTAGATACTACATATATACTTACATCATGTATATATTACATGTTATTATGACTGTTACTAGATACTACATATATACTTACATCATGTATATATTACATGTTATTATGAATGTTACTACATGACATATATAATTACATCATGTATATATTACATGTTATGAATGTTACTAGATACTACATATATACTTACATCATGTATATATTACATGTTATTATGAATGTTACTAGATACTACATATATACTTACATCATGTATATATTACATGTTATTATGAATGTTACTAGATACTACATATATACTTACATCATGTATATATTACATGTTATCATGAATGTTACTACATGACATATATACTTACATCATGTATATATTACATGTTATTATGAATGTTACCACATGACATATATTCTTACTTCCTGTATATATTACATGTTATTATGAATGTTACTAGATACTACATATATACTTACATCATGTATATATTACATGTTATGAATGTTACTAGATACTACATATATACTTACATCATGTATATATTACATGTTATTATGAATGTTACTAGATACTACATATATACTTACATCATGTATATATTACATGTTATTATGAATGTTACTAGATACTACATATATACTTACATCATGTATATATTACATGTTATTATGAATGTTACTAGATACTAAATATATACTTAGATCATGTATGTAAAACCTTCAGTTCTATAAGTGCGGCCTATTAAAAATCTGTTTCTTTCCCCCGACACCAACAGAGGGCGCTAATTTCCCTCGTGTGTGCGTGCGTGCGTGTGTGCGTGCGTGCGTGTGTGTGTGTGTGTGTGAGAGAGAGAGACCTTACACACCGAGAGTGATGCCCTCCCAAACCCCTCAGGCCGCGTTAGACTTTGTAAAAGTACAATAGTGTGTACTTTTAGAAAAGTAGCGTTTCTTGTCTGAAAGAGGAATTAGTATGTTGGGGGGGGAAGAAACAAAACATGGTGTGGTTTTGTTCCAAATGAGCCTCACTGGACCACGGGAGGGAGTCCAGCTGGAGAGATTATCCCCTCCAACACGCGTCATCAGTGTCGCCTCACAACAGGACCCCGCTTGCTTTGTAACCGTGTGTGTGTGTGTGTGTGTGTGTGTGTGTGTGTGTGTGTGTGTGTGTGTGTGTAACAACATATTCAATAATCGGCCCTGTCGGAGGCAGAGGGTCGCGCGGCCGTAAGCCGAGCAGGAATTTCCCAATAAAGGTCTAATCTTTACAGGAAGCTACATAATGCTTCTTTCACTTTGCTTCTCTAACAAACTCACACACCTTAACACACTCTTTATAGCCCTTACTTAGTGGAGTAGTGGCCTTTATCTGGGTGCGAGTCACCAACATTTCACTGCTGGACTGGTGGCTGTTAGACCTTTCTTTTGATGCATTCTAAGTTGTAAATAAACACTAGCAAAAGTCAGCTAATGCAATTTGCTCTAGTCCGGCAATAAACCACACTAAAAACATCCAAAAGCCTCCGTCATCGTTTTCTATAAGTATATATGTCATGTAGTAACATTCATAATAACATGTAATATATACATGATGTAAGTATATATGTAGTATCTAGTAACATTCATAATAACATGTAATATATACATGATGTAAGTATATATGTCATGTAGTAACATTCATAAAAACATGTAATATGTACATGATGTAAGTATATATGTAGTATCTAGTAACATTCATAATAACATGTAATATATACATGATGTAAGTATATATGTCATGTAGTAACATTCATAATAACATGTAATATATACATGATGTAAGTATATATGTAGTATCTAGTAACATTCATAATAACATGTAATATATACATGATGTAAGTATATATGTAGTATCTAGTAACATTCATAATAACATGTAATATATACATGATGTACGTATATATGTCATGTAGTAACATTCATAATAACATGTAATATATACATGATGTAAGTATATATGTTATGTAGTAACATTCATGATAACATGTAATATATACATGATGTAAGTATATATGTAGTATCTAGTAACATTCATAATAGGATGTAATATATACATGATATAAGTATATATGTCATGTAGTAACATTCATAATAACATGTAATATATACATGATGTAAGTATATATGTAGTATCTAGTAACATTCATAATAACATGTAATATATACATGATGTAAGTATATATGTAGTATCTAGTAACATTCATAACATGTAATATATACATGATGTAAGTATATATGTAGTATCTAGTAACATTCATAATAACATGTAATATATACATGATGTAAGTATATGTCATGTAGTAACATTCATAATAACATGTAATATATACATGATGTAAGTATATATGTAGTATCTAGTAACATTCATAATAACATGTAATATATACATGATGTAAGTATATATGTCATGTAGTAACATTCATAATAACATGTAATATAGTATATATGTAGTATCTAGTAACATTCATAATAACATGTAATATATACATGATGTGAGTATATATGTCATGTAGTAACATTCATAATAACATGTAATATATACATGATGTAGGTATATATGTAGTATCTAGTAACATTCATAATAACATGTAATATATACATGATGTA
>NC_084611.1:92442356-92519856 GCF_033978795.1 Nerophis ophidion
ACTGTTTGGCTTTACAACTTGTGTGTGTGTGTGTGTGTGTGTGTGTGTGTGTGTGTGTGTGTGTGTGTGTGTGTGTGTGTGTGTGTGTGTGCTGTGTCTGCGTTTGTTTTGCCATCATTCTTCTTCTAGGCGAGGTGTTTACACAAAAGTCTGTTAATGTGACCCGGTGTGTTTGTCCTCCGCACCGCTTGGTGGCGACAAAGCGCCTCTCAACAGGATGTCAGACAAGTGTTTTTTCCGCATGGCTCAGCTCTTATGTGTGACTGCCGTCATATTGCATTCTACGCTTATCTCTTATGTGTGACTGCCATCATATTGCAGTCTACGCTTATCTCTTATGTGTGACTGCCATCATATGGCAGTCTACACCTATCTCTTATGTGTGACTGCCATCATATTGCATTCTACGCTTATCTCTTATGTGTGACTGCCATCATATTGCAGTCTACGCTTATCTCTTATGTGTGACTGCCATCATATTGCAGTCTACACCTATCTCTTATGTGTGACTGCCATCATATTTCAGTCCACACGTGTCTCTTATGTGTGTCTGCCATCATATTGCAGTCTACACCTATCTCTTATGTGTGACTGCCATCATATTGCATTCTACGCTTATCTCTTATGTGTGACTGCCATCATATTGCAGTCTACACCTATCTCTTATGTGTGTCTGCCATCATATTGCAGTCTACACGTATCTCTTATGTGTGACTGCCATCATATTGCAGTCTACACGTATCTCTAATGTGTGACTGCCATCATATTGCAGTCTACACATGTCTCTTATGTGTGACTGCCATCATATTTCAGTCTACACATATCTAATGTGTGACTGCCATCATATTGCAGTCTGCACGTATCTTTTATGTGTGACTGCCATCATATTGCAGTCTACACGTATCTCTTATGTGTGACTGCCATCATCTTGCAGTCTACACGTATCTCTTATGTGTGACTGCCATCATATGGCAGTCTGTCCGTATCTCTTATGTGTGACTGCCATCATATTGCAGTTCGCACGTATCTCTTATGTGTGACTGCCATCATATTGCAGTCTACACATATCTCTTATGTGTGACTGCCATCATATTGCAGTCTACACCTATCTCTTATGTGTGACTGCCATCATATTACAGTCTACACGTATCTCTTATGTGTGACTGCCATCATATTGCAGTTTACACATATCTCTTATGTGTGACTGCCATCATATTGCAGTCTGCACGTGTCTCTTATGTGTGACTGCCATCATATTGCAGTCTACACGTATCTTTTATGTGTGACTGCCATCATATTGCAGTCTACACGTGTCTCTTATGTGTGACTGCCATCATATTGCAGTCTGCACGTATCTTTTATGTGTGACTGCCATCATATTGCAGTCTACACGTATCTCTTATGTGTGACTGCCATCTCCTGGTCACACATATCATTGCACCATGTACCAAAAAAAATAGCTTTAAAGGCCGGTAAGCACAACCAGAATTATTCCGTACATTGTGCGCACCAGGTTTTAAGGCGCAGTGTCGATTTTTGAGAAAATGACAGGACTTAAGTGCGCCTTATAGTCTATAAAAGTGTCCATGATTTGGTGTTATGTTTGTGTGAAGTTGAGCAACACATCCAGCGGCCTCAGCCTCCTCCCAGCACACGGTTCAGCTGCTCTGTTGAAACCTTACTTCTCTCTGGGTGAGCACGTCTGACTCAATCTCAGTTTCCTATTCACACAAGTTCCCTACCGTGTGTGTGTGTGTGTGTGTGTGTGTGTGTGTGTGTGTGTGTGTGCGTGTGTTGCTGCCATAAACAGAAATCCAGCTTCCTCTCTGGTGTCCTCGGCCCGGTCAGTGTCCTTCTAGCGGTCTCCCCGGCTTCATCTCCATGACGACCAGGTGCTGCAAAGAGCCGCACAAGAGCAGGAGGAAAGGAAGCACCTGGCCCCGCCCACTTTGAGTCCTCAGGTATGTGAGCGCAGGTGGAGGAAGGAGAGGGGATTTTTGGGAGTGTGTGGAGGCTGCAGTGTGTGATCACACCAGCACGGTGGTGAGGTGGAGATGAAGGACAAACATGTGGAGGAACTAGAAGTCCACCTGCAGACATGAAGGTGGACTCCAACTAGATGAGGTGTGAATGTTCCAATGCTGGGATTTGGTTTGGAACTTAGGAATTTGTTAGTTTGAATGTCCAGGATGAGTGGAAGGTTTGAATCGTTTGAAAAATGTGGGAATTGTGGAATTTGGAAAAATGTCCCGTTCATTTCAATGGGAACTCTCTGGAAATTTAGGAATTTTGGGAAAAAAATGTTTTTTGTTATAAAAGATTAATAGCATAAATGTCCTGAATGAGCTGAGTCAGTTGGTGTTGGAATTGTTCTAATCAGTTGACAAATGTTTTTTAGTTTTTTGCTGGATTTTTTTTTAGTTGAAAACAACTTGGTTTTTGGTTCTGATTACTGGAGTGTTTTAAGTCTTGTCTTAAGACCCACTTTTATTCTTTGGCTTTTAACACTACGTGAGTTGTGTGGTCCTCTGTTGTCCTCTGTGTTTTTTATACACTTTCATTTTTATTTTACTGTTTTAATTGATTTTACCCTTTTAAATAGTTTTTAATCAAATTTTGTTTTTATATTGTTTTTATTGGTTTTATTTTTATTAATTTTTTGTTTTATTCAGTCTCTGGTGGAGCATAATGTTTTTTTTTTTTTTTTTAATATTGTTTTTAACATGGCTGTGCAGCACTTTGGAAACGTTATTGTTGTTTAAATGTGCTATATAAATAAAGTGGATCGGATTGATTAAGAGGAACGTTTTGACGGTGGAACGCTTTAAATGTGTTGAAACATGTGGAAGGAGTAGTCGACAGGAAAAAGGGTCAAAAAAGACTTTGAAAAAAACGAGAATTCTGGGAACTATTGGAATTTTTTGGAACTTGGAAAAATGATAGTTTGAATGTCCAGGATGAGTGGAATATGTTGAAGGTGGAATGGTTTGAATAGCTTGAAAAATGTGGGAATTGTGCAACTTGGAAAAATGTCCCGTTCATTTCAATGGGAACTCTCTGGAAATTTGGGAATTTTGGGAAAAAAAATGTTGTTTTTTGTTATAAAAGATTAATAGCATAAATGTCCTGAATGAGTTGAATCAGTTGGTGTTGGAATTTTTCTAATCAGTTGACAAATGTTTTTTAGTTTTTTGCTGGATTTTTTTTTAGTTGAAAACAACTTGGTTTTTGGTTCTGATTACTGGAGTGTTTTAAGTCTTGTCTTAAGACCCACTTTTATTCTTTGGCTTTTAACACTACGTGAGTTGTGTGGTCCTCTGTTGTCCTCTGTGTTTTTTATACACTTTCATTTTTATTTTACTGTTTTAATTGATTTTACCCTTTTAAAATAGTTTTTAATCAAATTTTGTTTTTATATTGTTTTTATTGGTTTTATTTTTATTAATTTTTTGTTTTATTCAGTCTCTGGTGGAGCATAATGTTTTTTTTGTTTTTTTTTTTAATATTGTTTTTAACATGACTGTGCAGCACTTTGGAAACGTTATTGTTGTTTAAATGTGCTATATAAATAAAGTGGATTGGATTGTTTATGAGGAACGTTTTGACGGTGGAACGCTTTAAATGTGTTGAAACATGTGGAAGGAGTAGTCGACAGGAAAAAGGGTCAAAAAAGAGTTTGAAAAAACGAGAATTCTGGGAACTATTGGAATTTTTTTGGAACTTGGAAAAATGTTAGTTTGAATGTCCAGGATGAGTGGAATATGTTGAAGGTGGAATGGTTTGAATAGCTTGAAAAAAGTGGGAATTGTGCAACTTGGAAAAATGTCTCGTTCATTTTAATGGGAACTCTCTGGAAATTTGGGAATTTTGGGAAAAAAAATGTTGTTTTTTGTTATAAAAGATTAATAGCATAAATGTCCTGAATGAGCTGAATTGGTGTTAGCATTTCTTTAAATCAGTCAACAAATATTCAAGTAGTAACTTTTTTAATTGCTGGAATTTCGGGAAAGCCGGAGATTTTTCCAATTGAAAAAACAACTTGTTTTTTTGTTCTGATTAAGTGGAACGTTTTGACGGTGGAACGCTTGAAGTGTGTTGAAACATGTGGAAGGAGTAGTCGACAGGAAACAGGGTGAAATAAATGGGAATTCCTGGAATTTTTTTGGAACTTGAGAAAATGATAGTTTGAATGTCTAGGATGATTGGAATATGTTGAAGGTGGAATGGTTTGAATCAGTTGAAAAATGTGGGCTAATATAGACACTTACATCACGTGTTGTCTTCATTGTAACACTGATAGAAGACTTTTAAAGTCATTTTGATAGTAGGCTAATATAGACACTTACATCATGTGTTGTCTTCATTGTAACACTTATATAAGACTTTTAAAGTCATTTTGATAGTAGGCTAATATAGACACTTACATCATGTGTTGTCTTCATTATAACACTTATATAAGACTTTTAAAGTCATTTTGACAGTAGGCTAATATAGACACTTACATCATGTGTTGTCTTCATTATAACACTTATATAAGACTTTTAAAGTCATTTTGACAGTAGGCTAATATAGACACTTACATCATGTGTTGTCTTCATTGTAACACTTATATAAGACTTTTAAAGTCATTTTGATAGTAGGCTAATATAGACACTTACATCATGTGTTGTCTTCATTGTAACACTTATATAAGACTTTTAAAGTCATTTTGATAGTAGGCTAATATAGACACTTACATCATGTGTTGTCTTCATTATAACACTTATATAAGACTTTTAAAGTCATTTTGACAGTAGGCTAATATAGACACTTACATCATGTGTTGTCTTCATTACAACACTTATATAAGACTTTTAAAGTCATTTTGATAGTAGGCTAATATAGACACTTACATCATGTGTTGCCTTCATTATAACACTTATATAAGACTTTTAAAGTCATTTTGATAGTAGGCTTTTATAGCTAATATAGACACTTACATCATTTGTTGTCTTCATTATAACACTTATATAAGACTTTTAAAGTCATTTTGATAGTAGGCTAATATAGACACTTACATCATGTGTTGTCTTCATTACAACACTTATATAAGACTTTTAAAGTCATTTTGATAGTAGGCTTTTATAGCTAATATAGACACTTACATCATGTGTTGTCTTCATTATAACACTTGAATAAGACTTTTAAAGTCATATTGATAGTAGGCTAATAGACATTTATCCTCATGTGTTGCCTTCATTATAACACTTGAATAAGACTTTTAAAGTCATTTTGATAGTAGGCTAATATAGACATTTATCGTCATGTGTTGCCTTCATTAAAACACTTATATAAGACTTTTAAATTCATTTTGATAGTAGGCTAATATAGACACTTACATCACGTGTTGTCTTCATTATAACACTTATATAAGACTTTTAAAGTCATTTTGATAGTAGGCTAATATAGACACTTACATCATGTGTTGTCTTCATTATAACACTTATATAAGACTTTTAAAGTCATTTTGATAGTAGGCTAATATAGACACATCATGTGTTGTCTTCATTATAACACTTATATAAGACTTTTAGAGTCATTTTGATAGTAGGCTAATATAGACACTTACATCATGTGTTGTCTTCATTACAACACTTATATAAGACTTTTAAAGTCGTTTTGATAGTAGGCTAATATAGACACTTACATCATGTGTTGCCTTCATTGTAACACTTATATAAGACTTTTAAAGTCATTTTGATAGTAGGCTAATATAGACACTTACATCATGTGTTGTATTCATTATATCACTTGAATAAGACTTTTAAAGTCATTTTGATAGTAGGCTAATATAGACACTTACATCATGTGTTGCCTTCATTATAACACTTATATAAGACTTTTAAAGTCATTTTGATAGTAGGCTAATATAGACACTTACATCATGTGTTGCCTTCATTATAACACTTATATAAGACTTTTAAAGTCATTTTGATAGAAGGCTAATATAGACACTTACATCATGTGTTGTCTTCATTATAACACTTATATAAGACTTTAAAAGTCATTTTGATAGTAGGCTAATATAGACACTTACATCATGTGTTGTATTCATTATAACACTTATATAAGACTTTTAAAGTCATTTTGATAGTAGGCTAATATAGACACTTACATCATGTGTTGCCTTCATTATAACACTTGAATAAGACTTTTAAAGTCATTTTGATAGTAGGCTAATATAGACACTTACATCATGTGTTGTCTTCATTATAACACTTATATAAGACTTTTAGAGTCATTTTGATAGTAGGCTAATATAGACACTTACATCATGTGTTGTCTTCATTATAACACTTATATAAGACTTTTAAAGTCATTTTGATAGTAGGCTAATATAGACACTTACATCATGTGTTGTCTTCATTATAACACTTATATAAGACTTTTAAAGTCATTTTGATAGTAGGCTAATATAGACACTTACATCATGTGTTGTCTTCATTATAACACTTATATAAGACTTAAAGTCATTTTGACAGTAGGCTAATATAGACACTTACATCATGTGTTGTCTTCATTATAACACTTATATAAGACTTAAAGTCATTTTGATAGTAGGCTAATATAGACACTTACATCATGTGTTGCCTTCATTGTAACACTTATATAAGACTTTTAAAGTCATTTTGATAGTAGGCTAATATAGACACTTACATCATGTGTTGTCTTCATTATAACACTTATATACGACTTTTAAAGTCATTTTGATAGTAGGCTAATATAGACACTTACATCATGTGTTGTCTTCATTACAACACTTATATAATACTTTTAAAGTCATTTTGATAGTAGGCTATTATAGCTAATATAGACACATCATTTGTTGTCTTCATTATAACACTTATATAAGACTTTTAAAGTCATTTTGATAGTAGGCTAATATAGACACTTACATCATGTGTTGTCTTCATTACAACACTTATATAATACTTTTAAAGTCATTTTGATAGTAGGCTAATATAGACACTTACATCATGTGTTGTCTTCATTATAACACTTATATAAGACTTTTAAAGTCATTTTGATAGTAGGCTAATACAGACACTTACATCATGTGTTGTCTTCATTATAACACTTATATAAGACTTAAAGTCATTTTGACAGTAGGCTAATATAGACACTTACATCATGTGTTGTCTTCATTATAACACTTATATAAGACTTAAAGTCATTTTGATAGTAGGCTAATATAGACACTTACATCATGTGTTGCCTTCATTGTAACACTTATATAAGACTTTTAAAGTCATTTTGATAGTAGGCTAATATAGACACTTACATCATGTGTTGTCTTCATTATAACACTTATATACGACTTTTAAAGTCATTTTGATAGTAGGCTAATATAGACACTTACATCATGTGTTGTCTTCATTACAACACTTATATAATACTTTTAAAGTCATTTTGATAGTAGGCTAATATAGACACTTACATCATGTGTTGTCTTCATTACAACACTTATATAATACTTTTAAAGTCATTTTGATAGTAGGCTAATATAGACACTTACATCATGTGTTGTCTTCATTACAACACTTATATAATACTTTTAAAGTCATTTTGATAGTAGGCTATTATAGCTAATATAGACACTTACATCATTTGTTGTCTTCATTATAACACTTATATAAAACTTTTAAAGTCATTTTGATAGTAGGCTAATATAGACACTTACATCATGTGTTGTCTTCATTATAACACTTACATAAGACTTTTAGAGTCATTTTGATAGTAGGCTAATATAGACACTTACATCATGTGTTGTCTTCATTATAACACTTACATAAGACTTTTAAAGTCATTTTGATAGTAGGCTAATATAGACACTTACATCATGTGTTGCCTTCATTATAACACTTATATAAGACTTTTAAAGTCATTTTGATAGTAGGCTACTATAGACATTTATCCTCATGTGTTGCCTTCATTATAACACTTATATAAGACTTTTAAAGTCATTTTGATAGTAGGCTAATATAGACACTTACATCATGTGTTGCCTTCATTATAACACTTATATAAGACTTTAAAATTCATTTTGATAGTAGGCTACTATAGACATTTATCCTCATGTGTTGCCTTCATTATAACACTTATATACGGCTTTTCATTTTTTGCTCTTTCAACATGTTGTGTTGCTGACCTCTGCCCTAGTAAGAGGCAGTGGAAGTTTGAAGTTCCTCAGAGTCGCTTAGACCATGGAGCTGGTCTGCAGATCTGGCAACCTCAGTCAGGGAGAGAAGGAGGGGGGCTACACAACTTTGACCCTTTCCATTTCTGGCCAGGTTATTACTTTAATCTTTAATCTGCATTAAACATAATAAAATAGTCATTCAGAATCGTCAGCTAAATCAAAGATGGCTGCCGATATTTTTTTTTTTTTAGTTTGTATCGTCACCATTTTACAAACCCTGTTTCCATATGAGTTGGGAAATTGTGTTAGATGTAAATATAAACAGAATACAATGATTTGCAAATCCTTTTCAAGCCATATTCAGTTGAATATGCTACAAAGACAACATATTTGATGTTCAAACTCATGAACAGTTTTTTTTTTGGGCAAATAATCATTAACTTTAGAATTTGATGCCAGCAACACGTGACAAAGAAGATGGGAAAGTTGAGGAATGCTCATCAAACACTTATTTAGAACATCCCACAGGTGTGTAGGCTAATTGGGAACAGGTGGGTGCCATGATTGGCTATAAAAACAGCTTCCCAAAAATGCTCAGTCTTTCACAAGAAAGGATGGGGCTAGGGTCACCAATTTGTAAGCAAATTGTCGACCAGTTTTAGAACATGAAATAGGACAGCGGAGACCCCGGACTGTTGAAGGACTGAAGCTCTACATAAAACAAGAATGGGAAAGAATTCCACTTTCAAAGCTTCAACAATTAGTTTCCTCAGTTCCCAAACGTTTATTGAGTGTTGTTAAAAGAAAAGGTGATGTAACACAGTGGTGAACATGCCCTTTCCCAACTACTTTGGCACGTGTTGCAGCCATGGAATTCTAAGTTAATTATTATTTGCAAAAAAAAAAAAAGTTTTATGAGTTTGAACATCAAATATCTTGTCTTTTGCAAATCCTTTTCAACCCATATTCAATTGAATATGGGTTGAAAAGGATTTGCTAATCATTGTATTCTGTTTATATTTACATTTAAAGGGGAACATTATCACAATTTCAAAAGGGTTAAAAACAATAAAAATCAGTTCCCAGTGGCTTGTTGTATTTTTTGAAGTTTTTTTCAAACTTTTACCGGTCTCGGAATATCCCTAAATAAAGCTTTAAAGTGCCTTATTTTCGCTCTCTGCGAAGACACTGGCCATTTCCCTGTGACGTCACACAGTGCTGCCAATGTAAACAAACAATGGGAATACCACAGCAAGATATAGCGACATTAGCTCGGATTCAAACTCGGATTTCAGCGACTTAAGCGATTCAACAGATTACGCATGTATTGAAACAGATGGTTGGAATATGAAAATATTGAAGAAGAAACTGAAGCTATTGAGCGAATAGCTATTGACGCTATTCATAGCCATAGCATGGCCGAATAGCTGCGTTAGCATCGCCGGTAAAATGTGCGGACCAAACGATCAGGACTTTCGCATCTTTTGACACTGGAGCAACTTAAATCCATCGATTGGTAAGTGTTTGTTTCGCATTAAATGTGGGTGGAAGGAAACTTAATATAGTTGCAAATGCATCTGCAGGTTATCCATACATCTGTGTACCATGTCTGCTTTAGCACCGCCGGTAAATCGCATGTTAGCATCGATTAGCTGGCAGTCAACATCAACAAAACTCACCTTTGTGATTTCGTTGACTATCGTTGCAAATGCATCTGCAGGTTATCCATACATCTCTGTGCCATGTCTGCCTTAGCATCGCCGGTCAAATGTGGAGACACTGTGGCACATTCAATGGGGGTCTGGCGGCAGACACTTTGGCATCTTGGGGCCAGTGGTGCAACTTGAATCCCTCCCTGTTAGTGTTGTTACACCCTCCGACAACACACCCACGAGGCATGATGTCTCCATGGTTCCAAAAAATAGTCAAAAAAACGGAAAATAACAGAGCTGAGACCCGGTGTTTGTAATGTGTTGAAAATGAAAATGGCGGGTGTGTTACCTCGGCAACGTCACATTCTGACGTCATCGCCTCCAGCGCGATCAACAGAAATGCGTTTTATTCGCCAAAATTCGCCCATTTAGAGTTCGAAATCGGTTAAAAAATAGATGGTCTTTTTTCTGCACCATCAAGGTATATATTGACACTTACATAGGTCTGCTGATAATGTTCCCCTTTAAAAGAAAAGGTGATGTAACACAGTGGTGAACATGCCCTTTCCCAACTACTTTGCCACTTTTTGCAGCCATGAACTTCTAAGTTAATTGTTATTTGCAAAAAAAATAAAGTTTATGAGTTTGAACATCAAATATGTTGTCTTTGTAGCATATTCAACTGAATATGGGTTGAAGATGATTTGCAAATCATTGTATTCTGTTTATATTTACATCTAACACAATTTCCCAACTCATATGGAAACAGGGTTTGTACTTGTCAGTTGCGAAGAAACCTGTAGGAAGGAAGAGAACCTGCCCGTGTGGAGTCCAGTTCTTCCCGTTCCGCCGCCTCCCAGTTGCTCGGCATCACAACAGGCAGAGAGTAATCTGAGTTGTTATTACTGTAAAGTTGTGCTTGCAGCGGGGATCCTGCGCTACGTCGGGCGAGGGAACGCCGCGCGACTCTTTGAGGCAGGGAACCTATGGCTCTAGAGACAAATGTGGCTCTTATGATCAGTGCTTCTGGCTCTCAGGTAAATCTTAGCTGACATTGCTTAACACGATAAGAAATGAATATATCCGCTGGTAATCTGTCACGTTCAAACACTGATGACATTTATTAAACAGACGAGAAGCAAGGAATCATGCAGAGACAGAGTTAAACTTGTCTCAATGAGGAGACGTGTTTTGGGCTGCATTCTAGTTAGAGATCCAAACTACGTTGTAAAAGTCCAGCCCGCGTGCTTCCTCTATTTATTTGGGAGGTCCATTTTTAACATCACTGAAGCTGTCGCTTGGAGAAGGGGGTAAGCCCGACAACTCCAGTCAGACACAATATATCAATCAATCAATCAATGTTTATTTATATAGCCCCAAATCACAAATGTCTCAAAGGACTGCACAAATCATTACGACTACAACATCCTCGGAAGAACCCACAAAAGGGCAAGGAAAACTCACACCCAGTGGGCAGGGAGAATTCACATTCAGTGGGACGCCAGCGACAATGCTGACTATGAGAAACCTTGGAGAGGACCTCAGATGTGGGCAACCCCCCCCCTCTAGGGGACCGAAGCAATGGATGTCGAGCGGGTCCAACATGATACTGTGAAAGTTCAATCCATAGTGGCTCCAAGACAGCAGTGAGAGTCCCGTCCACAGGAAACCATCTCAAGCGGATCAGCAGCGTAGAGATGTCCCCAACCGATACAGGCGAGCGGTCCATCCTGGGTCCCGACGAGCGGTCCATCCTGGGTCTCGACTCTGGACAGTCAGTACTTCATCCATGGTCATCGGACCGGACCCCCTCCACAAGGGAGGGGGGGACATAGGAGAAAGAAAAGAAGCGGCAGATCAACTGGTCTAAAAAGGAGGTCTATTTAAAGGCTAGAGTATACAGATGAGTTTTAAGATGTTTGTACAAAAATGCAAACGTGTTGATGCTGGTGATATCGCCTTGTCTCTCTGCGGTGTTCGACCTTGGCAGTCAGCAGGCCGTTCCTGAACACAGACACTGATACCAGATTGAACACAGACACTGATACCAGATTGCCAGCTTTGCACGGAGAAAGAAAAATACCACTTTACTACGATTGACAATAATTATAGCAACGGCCCTTAAGCATAAAAGTTGTGTGATAATAGGTATACAAAATGACTATAACATAATCACAGTGTTAAAAATAACATTCAAAATATAAAATATCCTCATGCATTTTAATCCATCCAACCGTTTTAACCGTTTCCTACCATACCTGTTCATGAAGTCGCATTAATAGACTCCCTTTTTAGACCAGTTGATCTGCCGTTTCTTTTTCTCCTATGTCCCACTCTCCCTTGTGGAGGGGGTCCGGTCCGATCCGGTGGCCATGTACTGCTTGCCTGTGTATCGGCTGCTGATCCGCCTCCGCTTGGGATGGTTTCCTGCTGGCTCCGCTGTGAACGGGACTCTCGCTGCTGTGTTGGATCCGCTTTGGACTGGACTCTCGCGACTGTGTTGGATCCATTATGGATTGAACTTTCACAGTATCATGTTAGACCCGCTCGACATCCATTGCTTTCCTCCTCTCCAAGGTTCTCATAGTCATCATTGTCACCGATGTCCCACTGGGTGTGAGTTTTCCTTGCCCTTATGTGGGCCTACCGAGGATGTGGTAGTGGTTTGTGCAGCCCTTTGAGACACTAGTGATTTAGGGCTATATAAGTAAACATTGATTGATTGATTGATACTTTATTATTGGTTAACTTCAGAATAAAAATCTTCTTAAAAAGAAAAGAGACTTATTACACTTAAAGAATGTTAGTCCTACTTAAAAATGCACGCGTTTTGTTGTATTCAGTGTTAAAACATATTATATGGCTCTCTTTTATATGCTCAATCCATCAAAGACCAAGGAGCTGGTCATTGACTTTGGGAGGTCGAGTCCACGGTCACAACCTATTGTGGTACAGACCGTGGACTCATTCAAGTACCTCGGGGTTTGGGTGGACAATAAGCTGGACTGGACTGTTAACACGGACCACCAGTACAAGAAAGGACAGAGCAGGCTGTTCTTTCTCAGGAGACTGCACTCCTTCAATATCCTGTGGATGTACTACCAGTCTGTGGTTGCCAGTGTTCTGTTCTACATGGTAGTGTGCTGGGGGGGCAGTACATCTAAGAAGGACAGCTCCAGACTTCAGAAACTGATCAGGCGGGCCGGTTCTACAATGGGAATGAAACTGGACTCACTGGCTAGGGTGGCAGAGAAGAGGACTGTGGACAAACTAGTGAGCATCCTGGATGATGCCAGTCACCCTCTGCATAGTGTTATCAGTAGCCAGAGGAGCCTGTTCAGTTCTAGACTGCTTCATCCCAAGTGCAGGACTAATAGACTCAAGAACTCCTTTGTCCCACACGCCATTAGACTGTACAACTCCTCTCTAGGACGGGGGGTACTAGGATGACAGGGGATACAAAACATTAACAGTGCAATACGTTTTCATAACATGGTCACTACTGCCTACTTTGTCTTGTTATATTCTTATTTTACTGTTATATTGTTATTCCCATTGTTTTTATTCTTTTCGCCGATTGTATTGTACCATATGTCCCGGCAAGAAATCTGCCTTCAAAAGACTCCGGCTTATTAGTGATTCCTAGAGCCCAAAAAAAGTCTGCGGGCTATAGAGCGTATTCCGTTCGGGCTCCAGTACTCTGGAATGCCCTCCCGGTAACAGTTCGAGATGCTACCTCAGTAGAAGCATTTAAGTCTCACCTTAAAACTCATCTGTATACTCTAGCCTTTAAATAGACCTCCTTTTTAGACCAGTTGATCTGCCGCTTCTTTTCTTTCTCCTATGTCCCCCCCTCCCTTGTGGAGGGGGTCCGGTCCGATGACCATGGATGAGGTACTGGCTGTCCAGAGTCGAGACCCAGGATGGACCGCTCGCCTGTATGGGTTGGGGACATGTCTACGCTGCTGATCCGCCTCCGCTTGAGATGGTTTCCTGTGGACGGGACTCTCTCTGCTGTCTTGGATCCGCTTTGAACTGAACTCTCGCAGCTGTGTTGGAGCCACTATGGATTGAACTTTCACAGTATCATGTTAGACCCGCTCCACATCCATTGCTTTCGGTCCCCTAGAGGAGGGTGGGTTGCCCACATCTGAGGTCCTCTCCAAGGTTTCTCGTAGTCATCATTGTCACTGGCGTCCCACTGGATGTGAATTCTCCCTGCCCACTGGGTGTGAGTTTTCCTTGCCCTTTTGTGGGTTCTTCCGAGGATGTTGTAGTCGTAATGATTTGTGCAGTCCTTTGAGACATTTGTGATTTGGGGCTATATAAATAAACATTGATTGATTGATTGATTGATAATATTTCTCTATTTTGTTTCCTTTTAAACTCCCATTATTTACTTTTTACTTTTTTTTGTTTTTTAAATGGATTTCAACTCCGTACACTGCTGCTGGAATTTTAATTTTCCTGAAGGAACTCTCCTGAAGGAATCAATAAAGTTCTATCTACCTACCTACCTACCTACCTACCTACCTACCTACCTACCTACCTACCTATCTACCTATCTATCTCGAAAATACATTTTAAAATATTTGGCTTTCGTGGCTCTCTCAGGCAAAAAGGTTCCCGACCCCTGCTTTGAGGCGCCGACGTTGGCGCGGCTCACCTGTGGGAGTGCTCGGGATCGTTAGCTCGTACCCGGAGTTGCAGCCCTGGTGTGGAATGTTGCTCTGGCGGCCTCAATTCAGGTTTTTGTTCTTCTGCCGCTTACACACCTGCTAGGACTGAGATCGGTCAAGACACACACACACACTCTCAGAAGGATAGCGTTTCCCTATCCGGAGTGATAGCACAGAGGGGAGGGCGGGAGCGGCGTCGGGGGTTTGAGCGCCACACATTCTGGTTTGGTGAGTCGTGAGCACACACAGGTGCCGGAGAGAGAGGACGCAGAGACAGAAGCACCATGGACGCAGGATCCCGCACCTGAACTTTGCTGCGCTGTAAGGAAGACCTTCTTGTCTGAGTGAGTGCTGCTTTGGAAGGAAGTCTTCTCTGATGGCTTCATTAAGTGTGTTCTGACCCCCCCACCCCCGTCTTTTCCTCCCCCGCCTCCCCTCAGAGGAATGCGGGGCTTATGTCAGTGAGAGTCAGGTACAGACTCACTAATTACCGCTAGCTATTCCTCCATCCCTCCTTCCGCACTTCCCCTCTCTCCTCGACTAAAAAAAAACTCTGTTACTGTTGCGTCTACCAGTGCTTCGGCGGCCGGAGCCCAGAGGCGAACAGAGGATCTGAGTCAGGATCCGAGATAAAAAAAAAAAAGGGGAACAGAAACGTGTCTTTTTGTTTTTTCAAATGATTTGAAGTGCGTGTACTTTGTTTGTTGGAGGTGTCACAGAACCACTTCTGACTGGGCTCCCGCTTGGTGGGTGGAGAACCTGTGGTTGAAGACGGAGAGAACCTGACGGAACAGCACGGAAGGGAAGATGAGAACGTGACGTCCTTCTCTGGATCGTCACCGCCGAACTCCCGACCAACTTGTGACGACACGGTCCAGGTTAGTCTCCTTTATAGTAATAATACATTTGACCTATAAGGCACTCAAGGACACCCCTAGACCAGGGGTCACCAAGACCAGGTCGCCCTTAAAGACCAGATGAGTCGCCCGCTGGCCTGTTTAAAAATAGCTCAAATAGCAGCACTTACCAGTGAGCTGCCTCTATTTTTTAATTTTTTATTTACTAGCAAGCTGGTTTCGCTTTGTTGGATAATTCTAAGAGAGACAAAACTCAAATAGAATTTGAAAATATTATAAAGACTTGGTCTTCACTTGTTTAAATAAATTCATTTATTTTTTTACTTTGCTTCTTATAACTTTCAGAAAGACAATTTTAGAGAAAAAATACAAGCTTAAAAATGATTTTAGGATTTTTAAACACATTTACCTTTGAAATTCCTTCCTCTTCTTTCCTGACAATTTAAATCAATGTTCAAGTATTTTTTTTTATTTTTTATAAAGAATAATAAATACATTTTAATTCAATTCTTCATTTTAGCTTCTGTTTTTTCGACGAAGAATATTTGTGAAATATTTCTTCAAACTTATTATGATTGAAATTAAAAAAAAAAAATTCTGGCAAATCTAGAAAATCTGTCAAAGTCTTTTGAATTTCTTTTAAATTTTTTGTTCTAGAAGAAATAATTATTTGTCTTTGTTAGAAATACAGCTCAGTCCAATTTGTTATATATTCTAACAAAGTGCAGATTGGATTTTAACCTATTTAAAACATGTCATCAAAATTCTAAAATTAATCTTAATCAGGAAAATTTACTAATGATGTTCAATAAATATTTTTTTTTTAAATGTTTTCAAAAAGACTCGAATTAGCTAGTTTTTCTCAATTTTTTCGGTTGAATTTTGAATTTTAAAGAGTCGAAATTGAAGATAAACTGTGTTTCAAAATTATTATTATTTTTTTCGTGTTTTCTTCTCTTTTAAACCGTTCAATTAAGCGTTTTTTTTCACCATTTATTCTCTACAAAAAAAAACTTCCGTAAAAGGAAAAAAATGTACCACGGCATGACAGACAGAAATACCCATTTTTTTATGTATAATTTTATTTATTAAAGGTAAATTAAGCAATTTGGCTATTCCTGGCAATTTATTGAAGTGTGTATCAAACTGGTAGCCCTTGGCATTAATCAGTACCCACGAAGTAGCTCTTGCTTTCAAAAGGTTGGTGACCCCTGCTTTAAATAAGGGGACAGTGAGATGGATGGATGAAGAGGATCTTAGGGAAGGTGAGGGCGAGGCGACATGGATCAGGTCAGAGAGAGATTATGGATGGCTTTGAAAGTGAGGAGAATTATTTTAAAGTGGATATGATGTTTGATGGCTAGCCAGTAGAGTTGCTGCAGAACAGAGCTGATGTGCTGGATTGAAGGAGTTCTGCTGATTATCCGGGCTGCAGAGTTCTGGAGAAGCTGAAGTTTGTGAAGTGACTTTGAAGGAGACCAAACAGGAGAGCGTTGATTGCTGTTCTCTCCCAGACAGCGGGGGTTCTGGAAGGCCGTTTCTTCAGCTGGTCCAAGACTCACAGCGAGCCGGCCGCTCCGACCTTCACTACAAGGTTGTGGGACGCTGTTTGTTTGCGCAGAGGCACGTGTGAGAGAGATTTGTCCCGGTCTTGTCTAGTCATCTCGCGGATATGTTTTCCCAAAACTGGTTCAGCGAGGCGCCAGGTTGGCCTTGAGTCTTTTGTGTTGATGCACAAACCAGATTAGATCATATGTACTCTGCGTGCTTTGTGTTTTTCTGCGGGTCACTGGAACGTTGGACGTTGCGAGGTAACAAAATGAAAATCCACTCTCCGATTGCAAAATGCTCGGTTCTTCAAAAGCAGTGGTGGTCAGAAGTGGCTAGTAACTCTGTTCCATCTACTTCGGTAACTTTTGGGGTAAATTCCACTTCTAAGAGTAGTTTTAATGCAACATACTTTTACTTGAGTGTATTTATAAAGAAGAAACGGTCCATTTATCCACATTCAGCTTGCTACTCGCTAGTGAAGTGAATTATACTTATATAGCGCTTTTCTCTAGTGACTCAAAGCGCTTTACATAGTGAAACCCAATATCTAAGTTACATTTAAACCAGTGTGGGTGGCACCGGGAGCAGGTGGGTAAAGTGCCTTGCCCAAGGACACAACGGCAGTGACTAGGATGGCGGAAGTGGGAATCGAACCTGCAACCCTCAAGTTGCTGGCACAGCCACTCCACCAACCGAGCTATGCCGCTACTGATTTTTATTGATCTGTTAATGCGCGCTTTGTTTGTTTTGGTTTGTCAGACAGACTTTCAAAGTAGGATCTATCACATGCCTGCGTTTCACCAATCAAATGCAGTCACCGGTGACATTTTGACTCCGTTTCACCAATCAAAAAAAAAGCCAGTCGGTCACATGATTAACTGCACACTTTTTTTTAAAAATAAAACTTTACATGATACATGATACATCACAATTTCCAGTTTCTCTTTTCAACATGTTCGAAAAGGAGTAGGAAGAAGCAGAGCTTATTAAATCCTATTCCTTTTCTTTTACATAACAGTTGCTAAAAAAAAAATTCACTTCCTGTTCTCAATGTATTCACAATATACTCCATTAGTATCACAATAAAAATAAATACATAAATAATTGGTGAAGTAAGTTATATTCCATACGATGAGGTAAGTAAGATTATTTTGAGAATGAACATTTACAAACAGTTGAAAATAATAATCAAAGTAAGTACAAAACAGTATAAAAACCGTACAAAACAGCGCCAGGGGGTTGTACATTCATAGTAACTAAAATAGAATGCAAATAAAAGATATATATATAAAATAAACAAAGTGCAAAGCCATAGGTTCACTCAATCTCAGTTAAATGTGGAACAAAGCATCATTGTTTTCAAAGCTTTTTGCTTGTTAGAGGTAGAGTGCTTTAAAGGGGAACATTATCACAATTTCAAAAGGGTTAAAAACAATAAAAATCAGTTCCCAGTGGCTTGTTGTATTTTTTGAAGTTTTTTTCAAAATTTTACCGGTCTCAGAATATCCCTAAATAAAGCTTTAAAGTGCCTTATTTTCGCTATCTTCGAAACCACTATCCATTTCCCTGTGACGTCACACAGTGCTGCCAATGTAAACAAACAATGGGAATACCACAGCAAGATATAGCGACATTAGCTCGGATTCAAACTCGGATTTCAGCGACTTAAGCGATTCAACAGATTACGCATGTATTGAAACAGATGGTTGGAGTATGAAAGTATTGAAGAAGAAACTGAAGCTATTGACGCTATTCATAGCCATAGCATGGCCGAATAGCTGCGTTAGCATCGCCGGTAAAATGTGCGGACCAAACGATCAGGACTTTCGCATCTTTTGACACTGGAGCAACTTAAATCCGTCGATTGGTAAGTGTTTGTTTCGCATTAGCCCTGCGATGAGGTGGCGACTTGTCCAGGGTGTACCCCGCCTTCCGCCCGATTGTAGCTGAGATAGGCGCCAGCGCCCCCCGCGACCCCCAAAAGGGAATAAGCGGTAGAAATGGATGGATGGATGGATGTTTCGCATTAAATGTGGGTGGAAGTAAACGTAATTTAGTTGCAAATGCATCTACAGGTTATCCATACATCTCTGTGCCATGTCTGCTTTAGCACCGCTGGTAAATAGCATGTTAGCATCGTTTAGCGTAGCATGTTAGCATCAATTAGCTGGCAGTCAACATCAACAAAACTCACCTTTGTGATTTTGTTGACTATCGTTGCAAATGCATCTGCAAGTTATCCATACATCTCTGTGCCATGTCTGCCTTAGCATCGCCGGTAAATAGCATGTTAGCATCGATTAGCTGGCAGTCAACATCAACAAAACTCACCTTTGTGATTTCGTTGACTACCGTTGCAAATGCATCTGCAGGTTATCCATACATCTCTGTGCCATGTCTGCCTTAGCATCGCCGGTCAAATGTGGAGACACTCTGGTACATTCAATGGGGGTCTGGCGGCAGACACTTTGGCATCTTGGGGCCAGTGGTGCAACTTGAATCCCTCCCTGTTAGTGTTGTTACACCCTCCGACAACACACCGACGAGGCATGATGTCTCCAAGGTTCCAAAAAATAGTCCAAAAAAACGGAAAATAACAGAGCTGAGACCCGGTGTTTGTAATGTGTTGAAAATGAAAATGGCGGGTGTGTTACCTCGGCGACGTCACATTCTGACGTCATCGCCCCCAGCGAGATAAACAGAAAGGCGTTTAATTCGCCAAAATGCACCCATTTAGAGTTCGGAAATCGGTTAAAAAAATAGATGGTCTTTTTTCTGCACCATCAAGGTATATATTGACGCTTACATAGGTCTGCTGATAATGTTCCCCTTTAAAGTAGAGTTCTAAATCTTTTTTAAAGGCACACAAAACAGGTCGGGTATTTAGAGAAACTTACATTTATGAATATAAAACTCAGCCAATAGTATAATGAGGCAAAGGCAAAACAATTTCAATACAGTGTAAAACCAAATCTATATTATTTAATATATATTATTGTTATTCCTGGTTATGAATTTGTTCATTGCTATTTTTATGTTTTTGTGCATTACTTGTTGCCGTCATCATTAAACAAACAGGTTTACTCAGTACTTTAGTACTTTTATCACAACATACTTTTTACTTTTACTCAAGTAAATATTTTGGGTGACTACTCCTTACTTTTACTTGAGTAATACATCTCTAAAGTAACAGTACTCTTACTTGAGTACAATTTCTGGCCACTCTACCCACCTCTGGTGGTGGTCAAGTTGGTCCTGGTCTCAATGGGCACTAAGTTAAAAGCCCTATGCTTGTGGTGTTTTCGCCTGTATAAATCGTTCAATTTGCGAAAAGAATAAAAGTTTCTTCAGAGTTCCTCGAGATGTCATTAAAAAAGGGAGGAAGAGTGCAAAGTTTTACCAAAGACTGCGAGGAAAGCAGCTCAGACTCCAGTCCAAGGCAGCAGAGTCGAAGAATGCCTGAGTTTGCCGCGATCGCTTTGTTACGGGATTGTTTGATGTATTGTAAAAGTTTATTATTTCCCGTTTAAGTATTATCTTGATGTCATTTGTATTTCTTAAACACATGTTCGCTACCAGTGTTGCAAAATAGACCAACTCTGCGAGTCTAAATAAAAGCAAATGTTAGCTAAAACTAAAAGGGTTAAGTTTTTACCAAAGACAACAATCATCAATGATTCTTTCAACACGCAGCACGGTGGTACAGTGGTTAGTGCTTGTGCCTCACAATACAAAGGTCCTGAGTAGCCCCTCCCACCTCCAGAGACATGCACCTGGGGATAGGCCCCTCCCACCTCCAAATACATGCACCTGGGGATAGGCCCCTCCCACCTCCAAAGACAGGCACCTGGGGATAGGCCCCTCCCACCTCCAAAGACATGCACCTGGGGATACGCCCCCCCCACCTAAAAAGACATGCACCTGGGGATAGGCCCCTCCCACCTCCAAAGACATGCACCTGGGGATACGCCCCCCCCCACCTAAAAAGACATGCACCTGGGGATAGGCCCCTCCCACCTCCAAAGACATGCACCTGGGGATAGGCCCCTCCCACCTCCAAAGACATGCACCTGGGGATAGGCCCCTCCCACCTCCAAATACATGCACCTGGGGATAGGCCCCTCCCACCTCCAAAGACAGGCACCTGGGGATAGGCCCCTCCCACCTCCAAAGACATGCACCTGGGGATAAGCCCCTCCCACCTAAAAAGACATGCACCTGGGGATAGGCCCCTCCCACCTCCAAAGACATGCACCTGGGGATACACCCCCCCCCCACCTAAAAAGACATGCACCTGGGGATAGGCCCCTCCCACCTCCAGAGACATGCACTTGAGGATAGGCCCCTCCCACCTCCAAAGACATGCACCTGGGGATAGGCCCCTCCCACCTCCAAAGACATGTACCTGGGGATACGCCCCCCCCACCTAAAAAGACATGCACCTGGGGATAGGCCCCTCCCACCTCCAAAGACATGCACCTGGGGATAGGCCCCTCCCACCTCCAAATACATGCACCTGGGGATAGGCCCCTCCCACCTCCAAAGACATGCACCTGGGGATAGGCCCCTCCCACCTCCAAAGACATGCACCTGGGGATACGCCCCCCCCACCTAAAAAGACATGCACCTGGGGATAGGCCCCTCCCACCTCCAGAGACATGCACTTGAGGATAGGCCCCTCCCACCTCCAAAGACATGCACCTGGGGATAGGCCCCTCCCACCTCCAAAGACATGCACCTGGGGATAGGCCCCTCCCACCTCCAAAGACATGCACCTGGGGATAAGCCCCTCCCACCTAAAAAGACATGCACTTGGGGATAGGCCCCTCCCACCTCCAGAGACATGCACCTGGGGATAGGCCCCTCCCACCTCCAAAGACATGCACCCGGGGATAGGCCCCTCCCACCTCCAAAGACATGCACCTGGGGATAGGCCCCTCCCACCTCCAAAGACATGCACCTGGGGATAGGCCCCTCCCACCTCCTAATACATGCACCTGGGGATAGGTTGTCTGTCTATCTGTGTTGGCCCTGTGATGAGGTGGTGACTTGTCCAGGGTGTACGCCACCTTCTGCCCAAATGCAACTGAGAGGCTCCAGCACCCTCCGTCACCCCAAAAGGGACAAGCGGTAGAAAATGGATAGATGGATGGAATCATAAAGGTATTCTTCAGCACATCCACAATGTTGACAACTATAGTTATATTTTGATGAAGACGGGGAAAAACAAGCGTACTTTTGCATCTACTGCCTCAAACATGGCAGTTGACGCAAAGTTGGATCATGAAATGCAAACTTACCCTCGCAAAAACGATGCATATTTCTACCAAGTTCCTGGACCCAGACACACAAAGAAGTTGCTGTTCCAAGTTTTCATTGGTTTTGTGGTGTAAAATGATGTCTGGAGCACTTAGTAGTTGGACACGTCTGGGACGTATAAAACCCTCTTTTTGTGATAAAGTGTTGACTCTGTTACATCGCATGGTTTATTTTCTTGCAGGAAGATCTAAGCCTCTTTTGTACTAAGATAACTGCACTGCCATCTGAGCTTGGTTGACCACCACGGTTTATCAAACAAGAAATAGGTTGTATTCAGTCACCTGACTTTTGAACGGATGTGAACAAAAAGTAATGGGCCTTCAAACCAACAAGGAGCCTAGATCTTACCGCCAAAAGCAAAAAAAAAAAACTGCGCAATGGAGTCTATTTCTGCAAGATGTAACATGTACTATCAGGTTGGGGAGGAGACCCTGCCCCAAGTGGAGGAGTTCAAGTACCTCGGAGTCTTGTTCACGAGTGAGGGAAGAGTGGATGGTGAGATCGGTGCAGCGTCTTCAGTAATGCGGACGCTGTATTGATCCGTTGTGGTGAAGAAGGAGCTGAGCCGGAAGGCAAAGCTCTCATTTTGCCGGTTGCTCTACGTTCCCATCCTCACCTATGGTCATGAGCTTTGGGTTTTGACCAAGATCACGGGTACAAGCGGCCCAAACTAGTTTCCTCCCTTAGAGATAGGGTGAGACGCTCTGGAGATCAAAGTAAAGCCGCTGCTCCTCCACAAGGAGAGAAGCCAGATGAGGTTGTTGGGGCATCTGGTCAGGATGCCACCTGTAGGAGGCCACGGGGAAGACCCAGGACACGTTGGGAAGACTATGTCTCCCAGCTGGCCTGGGAACACCTCAGGATCCCCGGGGAGGAGCTGGACAGAGTGGCTGGGGAGAGGGAAGTCTGGGCTTCTCTGCTTAGGCTGCTGCCCCCGTGACCCGACCTCGGATAAGCGGAAGAAGATGGATGGATATCAAGGACTATGGGTTGGTTGTGTTCCCAGGCATGTTAAACTATCTGATGCTCCAGACGTCATTCACGACAAAACCGATGAAAACGTGGAAAAGAATGGAAGTCTACAATTTGTGTGTGTGTGTGTGTGTGTGTGTGTGTCGAGGAACTTCCTGGGGTAAAGTTGCATTTCAAGATTTAACTTTGCGTCTACCGCCATGTTTGTTACTGTTGTTGCACACTTTTCGCGCCGTTTTGCGTAAAACTTTGCACTCCTGTCGCCCTACTTGACTAACTCTCCAGGAACTCTGAATAAAGGTTTATCCTATCTGCCATTTGAACACTTCCAGCAGCCTAAAACAACACAAGCACAGGCCACTTTGAGCCAGGCATGTTCCATGACGTCAGGTGAACACAACCCTGGCCGCCTTCCTTCCAGGTAAATAAATGCTGGGACTAATCTGCATGCTTAATGCGGGAATATACTGTGATTAATCACATGAGTTAACTCCTTGTTTTTGACAGCCGAATTAAAACTAGTGACATAGTTCAGTGCAGACAAAGAAGAAACTTAAAGCCTGACTCTGTAACAACATGTGCCAGAACCTACTTGCTACTAAGTCCTTAGTCTGGACCTTGTGTCTGAGTAGATACTTTGTCACCAAACACTGAAGCAGGTGGAAGAAAATATTTCACCCTCCCTCATTATGGTGGTACTTAATGAATACTTAGGTCTACTACACTTCTGTAGTTAATGTTGTCATTATGGTGGTACTTAATGAATACTTAGGTCTACTACACTACTGTAGTTAATGTCATTATGGTGGTACTTAATGAATACTTAGGTCTACTACACTACTGTATTTAATGTTGTCATCATGGTGCTACTTAATGAATACTTAGGTCTACTACGCTACTGTATTTAATGTTGTCATTATGGTGGTACTTAATGAATACTTAGGTCTACTACACTACTGTAGTTAATGTCATTATGGTGGTACTTAATGAATACTTATGTCTACTACACTACTGTATTTAATGTTGTCATTATGGTGGTACTTAATGAATACTTAGGTCTACTACACTACTGTATTTAATGTTGTCATTATGGTGGTACTTAATGAATACTTAGGTCTACTACACTACTGTAGTTAATGTTGTCATTATGGTGGTACTTAATGAATACTTAGGTCTACTACACTACTGTATTTAATGTTGTCATTATGGTGGTACTTAATGAATACTTAGGTCTACTACACTACTTTATTTAATGTTGTCATGATGGTTGTACTTAATGAATACTTAGGTCTACTACACTACTGTATTTAATGTCATTATGGTGGTACTTAATGAATACTTAGGTCTACTACACTACTGTAGTTAATGTCATTATGGTGGTACTTAATGAATACTTAGGTCTACTACACTACTGTTTTTAATGTTGTCATTATGGTGGTACGTAATGAATACTTAGGTCTACTACGCTACTGTATTTAATGTAGTCATTATGGTGGTACTTAATGAATACTTAGGTCTACTACACTACTGTAGTTAATGTCATTATGGTGGTACTTAATGAATACTTAGGTCTACTACACTACTGTATTTAATGTTGTCATTATGGTGCTACTTAATGAATACTTAGGTCTACTACACTACTGTATTTAATGTTGTCATTATGGTGGTACTTAATGAATACTTAGGTCTACTACACTACTGTATTTAATGTTGTCATTATGGTGGTACTTAATGAATACTTAGGTCTACTACACTACTGTATTTAATGTCATTATGGTGGTACTTAATGAATACTTAGGTCTACTACACTACTGTATTTAATGTTGTCATCATGGTGCTACTTAATGAATACTTAGGTCTACTATGCTACTGTATTTAATGTTGTCATTATGGTGGTACTTAATGAATACTTAGGTCTACTACACTACTGTATTTAATGTTGTCATTATGGTGCTACTTAATGAATACTTAGGTCTACTAAACTACTGTATTTAATGTTGTCATTATGGTGGTACTTAATGAATACTTAGGTCTACTACATTACTGTATTTAATGTCATTATGGTGGTACTTAATGAATACTTAGGTCTACTACACTACTGTATTTAATGTTGTCATTATGGTGCTACTTAATGAATACTTAGGTCTACTACACTACTGTATTTAATGTTGTCATTATGGTGCTACTTAATGAATACTTAGGTCTACTACACTACTGTATTTAATGTTGTCATTATGGTGGTACTTAATGAATACTTAGGTCTACTACACTACTGTATTTAATGTTGTCATCATGGTGCTACTTAATGAATACTTAGGTCTACTATGCTACTGTATTTAATGTTGTCATTATGGTGGTACTTAATGAATACTTAGGTCTACTACACTACTGTATTTAATGTTGTCATCATGGTGGTACTTAATGAATACTTAGGTCTACTACACTACTGTATTTAATGTTGTCATTATGCTGGTACTTAATGAATACTTGGGTCTACTACACTACTGTATTTAATGTTGTCATTATGGTGGTACTTAATGAATACTTGGGTCTACTACACTACTGTATTTAAAGTTGTCATCATGGTGGTACTTAATGAATACTTAGGTCTACTACACTACTGTGTTTAATGTTGTCTTTATGGTGGTACTTAATGAATACTTAGGTCTACTACACTACTGTGTTTAATGTTGTCATTATGGAGGTACTTAATGAATACTTAGGTCTACTACACTACTGTATTTAATGTTGTCATTATGGTGGTACTTAATGAATACTTAGGTCTACTACACTACTGTATTTAATGTTGTCATCATGGTGGTACTTAATGAATACTTAGGTCTACTACACTACTGTATTTAATGTTGTCATTATGGTGGTACTTAATGAATACTTAGGTCTACTACACTACTGTATTTGATATGGTGGTACTTAATGAATACTTAGGTCTACTACACTACTGTATTTAATGTTGTCATTATGGTGGTACTTAATGAATACTTAGGTCTACTACACTACTGTGTTTAATGTTGTCATTATGGTGGTACTTAATGAATACTTAGGTCTACTGCACTACTGTATTTAATGTTGTCATTATGGTGGTACTTAATGAATACTTAGGTCTACTACACTACTGTATTTAATGTTGTCATGATGGTGGTACTTAATGCATACTTAGGTCTACTACACTACTGTATTTAATGTTGTCATTATGGTGGTACTTAATGAATACTTAGGTCTACTACACTACTGTATTTAATGTTGTCATTATGGTGGTACTTAATGAATACTTAGGTCTACTACACTACTGTATTTAATGTTGTCATTATGGTGGTACTTAATGAATACTTAGGTCTACTACACTACTGTATTTAATGTCATTATGGTGGTACTTAATGAATACTTAGGTCTACTATGCTACTGTTTTTAATGTTGTCATTATGGTGGTACGTAATGAATACTTAGGTCTACTACGCTACTGTATTTAATGTAGTCATTATGGTGGTACTTAATGAATACTTAGGTCTACTACACTACTGTATTTAATGTTGTCATTATGTTGGTACCTAATGAATACTTAGGTCTACTACACTACTGTTTTTAATGTTGTCATTATGGTGGTACTTAATGAATACTTAGGTCTACTACACTACTGTATTTAATGTTGTCATTATGGTGGTACTTAATGAATACTTATGTCTACTACACTACTGTATTTAATGTTGTCATTATGGTGCTACTTAATGAATACTTAGGTCTACTACACTACTGTATTTAATGTTGTCATTATGGTGGTACTTAATGAATACTTAGGTCTACTACACTACTGTATTTAATGTTGTCATTATGGTGGTACTTAATGAATACTTAGGTCTACTACACTACTGTAGTTAATGTCATTATGGTGGTACTTAATGAATACTTATGTCTACTACATTACTGTATTTAATGTTGTCATTATGGTGCTACTTAATGAATACTTAGGTCTACTACACTACTGTATTTAATGTTGTCATTATGGTGCTACTTAATGAATACTTAGGTCTACTACACTACTGTATTTAATGTTGTCATTATGCTGGTACTTAATGAATACTTAGGTCTACTACACTACTGTATTTAATGTTGTCATTATGGTGGTACTTAATGAATACTTAGGTCTACTACACTACTTTATTTAATGTTGTCATGATGGTTGTACTTAATGAATACTTGGGTCTACTACACTACTGTATTTAATGTTGTCATTATGGTGGTACTTAATGAATACTTAGGTCTACTACACTACTGTATTTAATGTTGTCATTATGGTGGTACTTAATGAATACTTAGGTCTACTACGCTACTGTATTTAATGTTGTCATTATGGTGGTACTTAATGAATACTTAGGTCTAGTACACTACTGTGTTTAATCTTGTCATTATGGTGGTACTTAATGAATACTTAGGTCTACTACACTACTGTATTTAATGTTGTCATTATGGTGCTACTTGGTTAAGCACAGGACTAATGGCTCAGTGGCCTAGTGGTTAGAGTGTCCGCCCTGAGATGGGTAGGTTGTGAGTTCAAACCCCGGCCGAGTCATACCAAAGACTATAAAAATGGGAGCCATTACCTCCCCTGCTTGGCACTCAGCATTAAGGCTTGGAATTAGGGGTTAAATCACCAAAAACGATTCCCGAGCGCGGCCACCGCTGCTGCTCACTGCTCCCCTCACCTCTCAGGGGGTGAACAAGGGTGAAGGGTCAAATGCAGAGGACAAATTTCACCACACCTAGTGTGTGTGTGTGTGTGTGTGTGTGTGTGTGTGTGTGTGTGTGTGTGTGTGTGTGTGTGTGTGTGTGTGTGTGTGTGTGTGTGTGTGTGTGTGTGTGCGTGTGTGTGTGAGACTATCATTGCTACTTTAACTTGACTTGAACTAATGTGAGTAAAGTGCAGTACTCGTGATGACTTTTTGTGTTTTAGTGCGACAACTTAACAGCACAAAGAAGTGTTTTATCCCGGAAGTGAAGGTTGTAAGCCAACACCATTGTCTAATTAAGTCTGATTAACCCTTTGTAAGCTTCACATTGTGCGTTTCTGCCTGAAATATGACAAAGTGAAGTATCCTCGCAGCTCTCTTGTGAAAACAGTAAATAGTTCCACAGGTGTGAGGTGTGTGGAAGTACTGGTCAGACCTGATGACAGCTGCTGGGGTGAAAGAGAAACTAAACATGCTTACCTGTACACTCCTTACACCTGTGCTGCCGTCATGTATGAAAGTCAGCACTGCACCCAGGAACTCGTTATCTTCTTTTATCAGCACTTGCCTTTCAGCATCTTTCAAGAGAGGGAAAAAATGTTTTTGTCATTCAACCAACCCCACTATTTGTCACAAAACTGTCACATGACTGTCACATGACCCTCACATGACCCTCACATGACTGTCACATGACTATCACATGACCGTCATGTGTTCATGACGGGACCCGAGTCCAGTTGCTGAGTAGAGGTTTGGAGTTAGGTGTTTGCTACCTCGTTTTTCATTTCTTTCAATAGATTCGGTTTACAAGAAAAGATTTCGGGGAAAGTTCGCCCGGTTTTTGTCTCCTGCTCGGTGATTATGATACAAACCCCGTTTCCATATGAGTTGGGAAATGGTGTTAGATGTAAATATAAACAGAATACAATGATTTGCAAATCCTTTTCAAGCCATATTCAGTTGAATATGCTACAAAGACAACATATTTCATGTTCAAACTCATAAACTTTATAATAACTTAGAATTTCATGGCTGCAACACGTGCCAAAGTAGTTGGGAAAGGGCATGTTCACCACTGTGTTACATCACCTTTTCTTTTAACAACATTCAATAAACGTTTGGGAACTGAGGAAACTAATTGTTGGAGCTTTGAAAGTGGAATTCTTTCCCATTCTTGTTTTATGTAGAGCTTCAGTCCTTCAACAGTCCGGGGTCTCCGCTGTCCTATTTTACGCTTCATAATGCGCCACACATTTTCCATGGGAGACATGTCTGGACTGCAGGCGGGCCAGGAAAGTACCCGCACTCTTTTTTTTACGAAGCCACGCTGTTGTAACACGTGCTGAATGTTTTTTTGGCATTGTTTTGCTGAAATAAGCAGGGGCGTCCATGAAAAAGATGGCAGCATATGTTGTTCCAAAAGCTGTATGTACCTTTCAGCATTAATGGTGCCTTCACAGATGTGTAAGTTACCCATGCCTTGGGCACTAATGCACCCCCATACCATCACACATGCTGGCTTTTACACTTTGCGTCGATAACAGTCTGGGTGGTTCGCTTCCTCTTTGGTCCGGATGACACGATGTGGAATATTTCCAAAAACAATTTGAAATGTGGACTCGTCAGACCACAGAACACTTTTCCACTTTGCATCAGTCCATCTTAGATGATCTCGGGCCCAGAGAAGCCGGCAGCGTTTCTGGATGTTGTTGATAAATGGCTTTCGTTTTGCATAGTAGAGCTTTAACTTGCACTTACAGATTTAGCGGCGACTTGTTTTTAGTGACGGTGGTTTTCTGAAGTGTTCCTGAGCCCATGTGGTGATATCCTTTAGAGATTGATGTCTGTTTTTGATACAGTGCCGTCTGAGGGATGGAAGGTCACGGTCATTCAATGTTGGTTTCCGGCCATGCCGCTTACGTGGAGTGATTTCTCCAGATTGTCTGAACCTTTTGATGATATTATGGAGCGTAGATGTTGAAATCCCTAAATTTCTTGCAATGTCACTTTGAGAAAGGTTGTTCTTAAACTGTTTGACTATTTGCTCACGCAGTTGTGGACAAAGGGGTGTACCTCGCCCCATCCTTTCTTGTGAAAGACTGAGCATTTTTTGGGGAAGCTGTTTTTATAGCCAATCATGGCACCCACCTGTTCCCAATTAGCCTGCACACCTGTGGGATGTTCCAAATAAGTGTTTGATGAGCATTCCTCAACTTTATCAGTATTTATTGCCACCTTTCCCAACTTCTTTGTCACATGTTGCTGGCATCAAATTCTAAAGTTAATGATTATTTGCAACAAGAAATAAAGTTTATGAGTTTGAACATGAAATATGTTGTCTTTGTAGCATATTCAACTGAATATGGCTTGAAAAGGATTTGCAAATCATTGTATTCTGTTTATATTTACATCTAACACCATTTCCCAACTCATATGGAAACAGGGTTTGTACAAATGTATTGAATTTACATGATTTATTATGGGAAAATAGCTTTGTTTTTCGTACGATTCAGTCTCTCTGGACCTTTACTTGGATTACCAACAAATGCAGTGGAATCTCCATTTCAAAACTTCATTGCTTCCTGAACATGGTTTGTTGATCAAAAGGTTTGTACAGTGAAGCATAATTCCCCGTAAGATATAATGTACACAAAGAGTTGGTTGTAGCCTCGAGAAAAGTCCATATTTTAGTATGATTGAAACGTGTATATGTTAATATGTTTATACATTATATATAGTATATGTAGTTATACATTGATATATAAATACATATATATTTGTTTATATATATGTATGTGAATATATATATGTATGTATATATATATATATATATACGTGCATAAATATATATATATGTATGTATGTATATATATATATATATATATATATATATATATATATGTATATATTTATATATATATATATATATATATATATACACACACACAAGGGGGTGATATGGGGACGGCGTGGCGCAGTGGGAGAGTGGCCGTGCACAACCCGAGGGTCCTTGGTTCAATCCCCACCTAGTACCAACCTCGTCACGTCCGTTGTGTCCTTCAGCAAGACACTTCACCCTTGCTCCTGATGGGTGCTGGTTAGCGCCTTGCATGGCAGCTCCCTCCATCAGTGTGTGAATGTGGAAGTAGTGTCAAAGCGCTTTGAGTACCTTGATGGTAGAAAAGCGCTATACAAGTACAACCCATTTATCATTTATTTATTTATGATAATAATAACTTATTCATTATCAAAATAACACAAACGGCATCGGTCGGCGAGAGTGGAAATATTACAGTAAGTCTTTGTTTCATTGTGGTTATTTTGTATGTTTAGCAGCTAGCAATGCTGCTGATGCTGTAGTGTTTCAATAAAGTTGCATTCGTTTTGCACTCCGCTTCTAGAACTTCATGCTCGTCCTCTTTGTGTTCGGGCTCAAAAATATATACGTTTCCGGATCATATCTTTTCCCAAGTCATTGTTGTCGGGTCTCACAAAGGTCTGCTTGATTAGCATTGTTGTTGTGGTTCTTCCTCTATGTCACGGATCACCTGACCGGATTCCTCATTTATCTCTCAAAGTGTCTCAAGAATCTCTGTGAAATGGATACTAATTTGGTGTCATAAATCAGATATAAATGATAACAGCTTTGATATAGAAGCAACTTGTTTTTTCTCTCTACTTCTACTTTAAATATAAGATGTTTAAGTTAGGGTTAGGGTTATGCTGCTGATGCTGTAGTGTTTCAATAAAGTTGCATTCGTTTTGCACTCAGCTTCTAGAACTTCATGCTCGTCCTCTTTGTGTTCGGGCTCAAAAATATATACGTTTCCGGATCATATCTTTTCCCAAGTCATTGTTGTCGGCTCTCACAAAGGTCTGCTTGATTAGCATTGTTGTTCATGTGGTTCTTCATGTACGTCACGGATCACCTGACCGGATTCCTCATTTATCTCTCAAAGTGTCTCAAGAATCTCTGTGAAATGGATACTAATTTGGTGTCATAAATCAGATATAAATGATAACAGCTTTGATATAGAAGCAACTTGTTTTTTCTCTCTACTTCTACTTTAAATATAAGATGTTTAAGTTAGGGTTAGGGTTATGCTGCTGATGCTGTAGTGTTTCAATAAAGTTGCATTCGTTTTGCACTCAGCTTCTAGAACTTCATGCTCGTCCTCTTTGTGTTCGGGCTCAAAAATATATACGTTTCCGGATCATGTCTTTTCCCAAGTCATTGTTGTCGGCTCTCACAAAGGTCTGTTGATTAGCATTGTTGTTGTGGTTCTTCCTCTACGTCACGGATCACCTGACCGGATTCCTCATTTATCTCTCAAAGTGTCTCAAGGATCTCTGTGAGATGGATACTAATTTGGTGTCATAAATCAGATATAAATGATAACAGCTTTAATATTGAAGCAACTTGTTTTTTCTCTCTACTTCTACTTTAAATATAAGATGTTTAAGTTAGGGTTAGGGTTATGCTGCTGATGCTGTAGTGTTTCAATAAAGTTGCATTCGTTTTGCACTCAGCTTCTAGAACTTCATGCTCGTCCTCTTTGTGTTCGGGCTCAAAAATATATACGTTTCCGGATCATATCTTTTCCCAAGTCATTGTTGTCGGCTCTCACAAAGGTCTGCTTGATTAGCATTGTTGTTCATGTGGTTCTTCATGTACGTCACGGATCACCTGACCGGATTCCTCATTTATCTCTCAAAGTGTCTCAAGAATCTCTGTGAAATGGATACTAATTTGGTGTCATAAATCAGATATAAATGATAACAGCTATAATATTGAAGCAACTTGTTTTTTCTCTCTACTTCTACTTTAAATATAAGATGTTTAAGTTAGGGTTAGGGTTATGCTGCTGATGCTGTAGTGTTTCAATAAAGTTGCATTCGTTTTGTACTCAGCTTCTAGAACTTCATGCTCGTCCTCTTTGTGTTCGGGCTCAAAAATATATACGTTTCCGGATCATGTCTTTTCCCAAGTCATTGTTGTCGGCTCTCACAAAGGTCTGCTTGATTAGCATTGTTGTTGATGGGGAAGGGATCCGTGGTTCTTCATCTACGTCACGGATCACCTGATTGGATTCCTCATTTATCTCTCAAAGTGTCTCAAGAATCTCTGTGAGATGGATACTAATTTGGTGTCATAAATCAGATATAAATGATAACAGCTTTAATATTGAAGCAACTTGTTTTTTCTCTCTACTTCTACTTTAAATATAAGATGTTTAAGTTTGAGCTTCCATTTTTGTAGTGTTTAGCATTGTTTTCCCGACGTGGCCAAAAGTCAAACACGCTCCATTCGGGACTTTCTTCTCTGACTTTGCAGTCATTTCCTCCTGATAAGCTGAGCTGTTGCAGCAAGTGTGTAAACAGGTGACATGCAGCAGTCGTGCAGGCTGCAACAACACACCCCCTCCCCCCCCCTCCCCGCATGATCCCACCTTCGACCCCCGTGTGGTGACACAGCTGAGCCCAACTCTCTTATCACCGCCTGCTTTTGAGGGTGTGAGGGAGCTCTTTTTCTTCTCCAGATGAAGGGAAGACATATTAGCTTGCTTTCTCATGCACGGTGTGCCCGACTGCTCCGGCACATACCTGCGGAAACACAATGGCCTCATTGTCAGCTGGGGGGGGGGGGGGTGGCTTTTGTCTGTGGGGCAGCAACACTCCTCATGAAGCACCTTTACCTGACTCAGGGGTGTACAAGCTTATCAGCAACGTTCATATTTTTACTTTATAAAACCAAGAAAAAAATGTAAATTTCTTCACCTTAAGCGGATGAATGTCTGTCATAAAAATGTTGGAAATAAATCACACTTAAAATACATTTCAACGTTCAAATCTTTGAATCAACTTCAGATCTATTTGTCGATAATGTTGTATGCACTTTTTGTTAAAGAAAACTTTTTTTTTTAATATGCAATATTTTTCCCTTAAAATATTTTCAAAGTTAAATTTTTGATCAGTAGTTAATAGTTCATAATAGCATAACAGTTTTTTTTTTTTTTTTAATCTTTAGTAAATTTCTCAGGGATCTAAAAGGGCCCCACTCATAAAAGTGTTAACAATATTATTTTTTATTTTATTTTTTAACACCTAAATCTCCAGATCAATTTTAGATCTATTTGTCAATATAAAATTTTATTTTATTTTTTATTTGATTATGTTGTATGCCCTTTTTGTTAAAGAAAACTTTTTTATTTTAAATGTGCAATATTTTTCCCTTAAAAACTGTTCTAAGTTTATTTTTTGATAAATAGCCAATAGTTCATAATAGCATTTATTTTTTATTTTTATTAATTAATGCATAACTACAGTTTTAAAAGAAAATTTAAGTACATTTCTCAGAGATTTAAAAAGGCCCCACTCATAAAACTGTTAAAAACAGTTCATGCACTATTTTATCATTATTTTTCTTTCAACACCTAAATGTCCAGATCAACTTTAGATCTATTCGTCAATATAAAGTTTTATTTTATTTTTATTTTTTAATGTTGTATGCCCTTTTTGTTAAAGATACTTTTTTTTTGATACGCAATATTTTTCCCTTAAACATTTTTCAAAGTTAAATTTTTGAACAATAGTTTATTATAGCAGTTATTTGTATTAATTTATGCATAACTACAGTTTTTTTTTTTAAATGTTTAAGTACATTTCTCAGGGATCTAAAAGGGCCCCACTCATAAAAGTGTTAAAAATAAGTCATGCACTATTTTGTTATTTTTTTACTTTCAACACTTAAATCTCCAGATCAACTTTAAATCTATTTGTCAATATAAAGTTTTATTTTATTTTTATGTTGTATGCCCTTTTTGTTAAAGAAACTTTTTTTTTTAAACATGCTATATTTTTCCCTTAAACATTTTTTCAAGTTTAATTTTTGATCAATATTTCATTATAGCAGTTATTTTTTTATTAATTTATGCATAACTACAGTTAAAAAAAAAAATGTTTAAGTAAATTTCTCAGGGCTCTAAAAAAGCCCCAATCATAAAACTGTTAAAAATAAGTAATGCGCTATTTTATTTCATTATTTTTTTTTACTTTCAACACTTAAATCTCCAGATCAACTTTGGATTTATTTGTCAAATTAAAGTTGTATTTTATGTTTTATTTTTTTATGTTTTTGATTTAGTGATTTAGGGCTATATAAGTAAACATTGATTGATTGATTGATATGTTGTATGCCATTTTTGTTAAAGAAAACTTTTAAAATACGCAATATTTTTCTCCTAGAAAATGTTGAAAGTCAATGTTTGATGTGAAGTAAATGGAGCCTCAACTAAGTCAATAGTTCATAAAAGCAGTGATATTTATTTATTATTAATTGATGCACAATTACAATTGTCAGGGATCTAAAAGGAGCCCACTCAGAAAAGTGTTAAAAATAAGTCTTGCACTATTTTATAATGTTTTTACTTTCAACTCCTAAATCCCCAGACCAACTTTAGATCTATTTGTCCATTGTAAGTTTATATTTGCATTTTTTTTGTTTGTTTGATGTGTTTTTTGTCAAAGAAAACTTGTTTTTTTCATGTCTAACACAAAATGTGCAATATTTTCCACCAAAATATTCAAAAGTCAAATTTTTGATGTGAAGGAATTGGAGCATTAACTGAGTCAATAGTTCATAACAGCAGTTATTTTTATTATTATTATTAATTGATACACAATTACAGTTAAAAAAAAAAATCTGACTAAAATTCTCAGGGATCTAGAAGGACCCCACTTATAAAACTAAAATAGGTCGTGCACTATTTTATTATTTTGAACTTTCAACGCCTAAATCTCCTGATTTTGTTATTTTGAACTTTCAACGCTTGAATCTCCTGATCAACTTTAGATCTATCCGTGTCAGGTGTGTCCCTGACAATTTGGCCATGATTTAGTTTTTCCTCTGCGTTTGTCTTTGTTTCCAGTCAGCGCTCTTATTTTGTCCGTTTCCTGTCTCCCTGAGTGCTGTGTCTCCCCAGCTGTGGCTGATTGGCACCTGGCCACACCTGGTGTCAATCAGCCAGCTGCTATTTAAAGCTGCCTTCCCCTCCAGTCAGTGCTGGATTTGTTGTCAGCCCCACCTGTCAATGTCATTAAGACTTATCGTCGTAGTTTAGTGTCTGCTTCTGTTCACTCTGCTCATGTCATAGTTCCTTCGTGTCACAGTAAGTGTTTTTGTTTCTAGTCCACAGTTAGCCTTTTTGCTATTTTTGTTCATAGCCAAGTTTGTTCTCCGCCTTGTGCGCGCCTTTTGTTTGTACCCTTTTGTTTGTTCTTGTTTTAGTGTCACAAACTCAACCTGACAATCCGTCCATTGTACCTTTTTAGTTATATTTTTTATTGTTTGTTTTACGCCGTTTTTGCCAAAAAGAACTTAGTTCTAACACAAAATGTGCAATATTTTCCACCAAAATATTCAAAACTTGAATGTTTGATGTGAAGGAATTGGAGCCTTAACTGAGTCAATAGTTCATAACAGCAGTTATTTTTATTTATTATTAATTGATACAAAATTACAGTTTAAAAAAAATAAATAAATCAGTCTAAAATTCTCAGGGATCTAAAAGGACCCCATGAGTTGCGTACTATTTTATTATTTTTTTACTTTCAACGCCTAAAGCTCCATATCAACTATAGATCTATTCGTCGATTATACACTTTTATTTATATATATATATATATATATATTTTTTTTTTTTACGCCGTTTTTGCCAAAAAGAACTTGGTTTTTTTCGTGTCTAACACAAAATGTGCAATATTTTCCACCAAAATATTCAAAAGTTGAATGTTTGATGTGAAGGAATTGGAGCCTTAACTGAGTCAATAGTTCATAACAGCAGGGATTTGTATTTATTATTAATTGATACACAACTACAGTTTAAAAAAAAAATCAGACTAAAATTCTCAGGGATCTAGAAGGACCCCACTTATAAAACTAAAATAAGTTGCACACTATTTTATTATTTTGAACTTTCAACGCCTAAATCTCCTGATCAACTTTATATCTATCCGTCCATTGTACCTTTTTAGTTATATTTTTTATTGTTTGTTTTATGCCGTTTTTGCCAAAAAGAACTTAGTTTTTTCCATGTCTAACACAAAATGTGCAATATTTTCCACCAAAATATTCAAAAGTTGAATGTTTGATGTGAAGAAATTGGAGCCTTAACTGAGTCAATAGTTCATAACAGCAGTGATTTTTGTTTATTATTAATTAATGCACAATAACAGTTAAAAAAAAAATCTGACTTAAATTCTCAGGGATCTAGAAGGAACCCACTTATAAAACTAAAATAAGTCATGCACTATTTTATTTTGTTACTTTCAACGCCTAAATCTCCAGATCAAAGAGATTTGTTTTTATTTACATTTTTTTATTGTTTGTTTTATGCCGTTTTTGTGAAAGAAATATTCAAAAGTGTAATATTTGATGTGAAGTAGTTGGAACTTTTAATAGGAAAATAGATCATTGATTTTGAGTCATTATTATTATTTGAGCAATGACAGTTTTAAAGAAAGAAAAGTCAACAGTTGTTTTTGTTATATTTCACTCGTGTGATCTTTTGTTCCACTTGTTTGTTTGTTGTTGTACTAGTGTTATGTTGTAATAGTGTTTTGTTGTTTTAATTGTGTTTGTTGTTGCAATAGTGTTTGTTGTTGTAACAGTGTTTGTTGTTGTAATAGTGTTTGTTGTTGCAATAGTGTTTGTTGTTGTAATAGTGTTTGTTGTTGTACTAGTGTATCTTGTTGTGACAGTGTTTGTTGTTGTAATAGTGTCTGTTGTTGTAACAGTGTTTGTTGTTGTAGCAGTGTTTGTTGTTGTAATAGTGTTTGTTGTTGCAATAGTGTTTGTTGTTGTAACAGTGTTTGTTGTTGTAATAGTGTTTGTTTTTGTAATAGTGTTTGTTGTTGCAATAGTGTTTGTTGTGGTAATAGTGTTTGTTGTTGTAATAGTGTTTGTTGTTGTAATAGTGTTTGTTGTTGTAATAGTGTTTGTTGTTGTACTAGTGTTTGTTGTTGTAATAGTGTTTGTTGTTGTAATAGTGTTTGTTGTTGCAATAGTGTTTGTTGTTGTAACAGTGTTTGTTGTTGTAATAGTGTTTGTTGTTGCAATAGTGTTTGTTGTTGTAATAGTGTTTGTTGTTGTACTAGTGTATCTTGTTGTGACAGTGTTTGTTGTTGTAATAGTGTCTGTTGTTGTAACAGTGTTTATTGTTGTAACAGTGTTTGTTGTTGTAATAGTGTTTGTTGTTGTAATAGTGTCTGTTGTTGTAACAGTGTTTGTTGTTGTAACAGTGTTTGTTGTTGTAATAGTGTTTGTTGTTGTAATAGTGTTTGTTGTTGTACTAGTGTATCTTGTTGTGACAGTGTTTGTTGTTGTAATAGTGTCTGTTGTTGTAACAGTGTTTGTTGTTGTAACAGTGTTTGTTGTTGTAATAGTGTTTGTTGTTGTAATAGTGTTTGTTGTTGTACTAGTGTATCTTGTTGTGACAGTGTTTGTTGTTGTAATAGTGTCTGTTGTTGTAACAGTGTTTGTTGTTGTAACAGTGTTTGTTGTTGTAATAGTGTTTGTTGTTGTAATAGTGTTTGTTGTTGCAATAGTGTTTGTTGTTGTAACAGTGTTTGTTGTTGTAATAGTGTTTGTTTTTGTAATAGTGTTTGTTGTGGTAATAGTGTTTGTTGTTGTAATAGTGTTTGTTGTTGTAATAGTGTTTGTTGTTGCAATAGTGATGTTCTTGTAATAGTGTTTGTTGTTGTAACAGTGTTTGTTGTTGTAATAGTGTTTGTTTTTGTAATAGTGTTTGTTGTTGCAATAGTGTTTGTTGTGGTAATAGTGTTTGTTGTTGTAATAGTGTTTGTTGTTGTAACAGTGTTTGTTGTTGTAATAGTGTTTTTTGTTGTAATAGTGTTTGTTGTTGTACTAGTGTATCTTGTTGTGACAGTGTTTGTTGTTGTGACAGTGTTTGTTGTTGTAATAGTGTTTGTTGTTGTACTAGTGTATCTTGTTGTGACAGTGTTTGTTGTTGTAATAGTGTCTGTTGTAACAATGTTTGTTGTTGTAACAGTGTTTGTTGTTGTAATAGTGTTTGTGTTTGTAACAGTGTTTGTTGTTGCAATAGTGTTTGTTGTGGTAATAGTGTTTGTTGTTGTAATAGTGTTTGTTGTTGTAATAGTGTTTGTTGTGGTAATAGTGTTTGTTGTTGTAATAGTGTTTGTTGTTGCAATAGTGATGTTCTTGTAATAGTGTTTGTTGTTGTAATAGTGTTTGTTGTTGTAATAGTGTTTGTTGTGGTAATAGTGTTTGTTGTTGCAATAGTGTTTGTTGTTGTAATATTGTTTGTTGTTGCAATAGTGATGTTGTTGTAATAGTGTTTGTTGTTGTAATAGTGTTTGTTGTTGCAATAGTGTTTGTTGTTGCAATAGTGTTTGTTGTTGTAATAGTGTTTGTTGTTGTGATAGTGTATGCTGTCGTGATAGTGTTTGTTGTTGTAATAGTGTTTGTTGTCGTAATAGTGTTTGTTGTAATAGTGTTTTGTTGTTGTAATAGTGTTTGTTGTTGCAATAGTGTTTTATGTTGTACTAGTGTTTGTTGTAATAGTGTTTTGTTGTTGTAATAGTGTTTTGTTGCAATAGTGTTTGTTGTGGTAATAGTGTTTGTTGTTGCAATAGTGTATGTTGTTGTAATAGTGTTTGTTGTTGTAATAGTGTTTGTTGTTGCAATAGTGTTTGTTGTTGTAATAGTGTTTGTTGTTGCAATAGTGTTTGTTGTTGCAATTGTGTTTGTTGTTGTAATAGTGTTTGTTGTTGCAATAGTGTTTGTTGTGGTAATAGTGTTTGTTGTTCCAATAGTGTTGTTGCAATAGTGTTTGTTGTTGCAATAGTGTTTGTTGTTGTAATAGTGTTTGTTGTTGCAATAGTGTTTGTTGTGGTAATAGTGTTTGTTGTTGCAATAGTGTTTGTTGTTGTAATAGTGTTTGTTGTTGCAATAGTGTTTGTTGTGGTAATAGTGTTTGTTGTTGTAATAGTGTTTGTTGTTGCAATAGTGTTTGTTGTGGTAATAGTGTTTGTTGTTGTAATAGTGTTTGTTGTTGCAATAGTGTTTGTTGTTGTAATAGTGATGTTGTTGTAATAGTGTTTGTTGTTGTAATAGTGTTTATTGTTGCAATAGTGTTTGTTGTTGCAATAGTGTTTGTTGTTGCAATAGTGTTTGTTGTTGTAATAGTGTTTGTTGTTGCAATAGTGTTTGTTGTGGTAATAGTGTTTGTTGTTGTAATAGTGTTTATTGTTGCAATAGTGTTTGTTGTTGTAATAGTGTTTGTTGTTGCAATAGTGTTTGTTGTGGTAATAGTGTTTGTTGTTGTAATAGTGTTTGTTGTTGTAATAGTGTTTATTGTTGCAATAGTGTTTGTTGTTGCAATAGTGTTTGTTGTGGTAATAGTGTTTGTTGTTGTAATAGTGTTTGTTGTTGTAATAGTGTTTGTTGTGGTAATAGTGTTTGTTGTTGTAATAGTGTTTGTTGTTGCAATAGTGTTTGTTGTTGCAATAGTGATGTTGTTGTAATAGTGTTTGTTGTTGTAATAGTGTTTGTTGTTGCAATAGTGTTTGTTGTTGCAATAGTGTTTGTTGTGGTAATAGTGTTTGTTGTTGTAATAGTGTTTGTTGTTGTAATAGTGTTTGTTGTGGTAATAGTGTTTGTTGTTGTAGTAGTGTTTGTTGTTGTAATAGTGTTTGTTGTGGTAATAGTGTTTGTTGTTGTATTAGTGTTTGTTGTTGCAATAGTGTTTGTTGTTGCAATAGTGATGTTGTTGTAATAGTGTTTGTTGTTGTAATAGTGATGTTGTTGTAATAGTGTTTGTTGTTGCAATAGTGTTTGTTGTTGTAATAGTGTTTGTTGTTGTAATAGTGTTTGTTGTTGTAATAGTGTTTGTTGTTGTAATAGTGTTTGTTGTTGTAATAGTGTGTTTGTTGTTGTAATAGTGTTTGTTGTTGTAATAGTGTTTGTTGTTGTAATAGTGTTTGTTGTTGTACTAGTGTTTTTAGCACAAACAGATCTGCTGGCCAAGAAGAAGCAGAAGAATGTCCACAACACAAACGTTCTTTGTGTCGTTCCATAAAGCCATTTAGCATTTCAATCCTTTGTGAGCTCCCTGGTGCATTGTGATGGTTTCTCTCCCCGAGTGGACCGAGGACTCCCCAGACAGGTTTTCTGGATCGTGTTACGCTGCAGTCGCCACTAGCTGAGGTATGTTACGGCTCACCATTGCTAGCCACGGTCCTTGGGGTTGCTAGGCAACAGAGGCGTGCTCCGTGACGCAACGTCAAAGCTGGAAGGAGTCATGAAGACTCGATGGTCTGGTTTAGCAGCTCAGGTGAATCTTTAAAAGACAAAGACCACAATTCCACATGAAATACAAAAAACAACAACAGGTGGTAAGACTAATAATCATACGCTTTGTCACCTGTAACCTGTGGAGTTAGCTGTTTGTCACCTGTAACGTGTGGAGTTAAGTGTTTGTCACCTGTAACGTGTGGAGTTAGGTGTTTGTCACCTGTAACGTGTGGACTTAAGTGTTTGTCACCTGTATCGTGTGGAGTTAGGTGTTTGTCACCTGTAACGTGTGGAGTTAGGTGTTTGTCACCTGTAATGTGTGGAGTTAGGTGTTTGTCACCTGTAACGTGTGGAGTTAGGTGTTTGTCACCTGTAACATGTGGAGTTAGGTGTTTGTCACCTGTAACATGTGGAGTTAGCTGTTTGTCACCTGTAACGTGTGGAGTTAGGTGTTTGTCACCTGTAACCTGTGGAGTTAGGTGTTTGTCACCTGTAACATGTGGAGTTAGCTGTTTGTCACCTGTAACGTGTGGAGTTTGGTGTTTGTCACCTGTAACGTGTGGAATTAGGTGTTTGTCACGTATAACAGGTTGAGTTTGGTGTTTGTCACCTGTAACGTGTGGAGTTAGGTGTTTGTCACCTGTAACGTGTGGAGTTAGGTGTTTGTCACCTGTAACGTGTTGGAGTTAGCTGTTTGTCACCTGTAATGTGTGGAGTTAGTTGTTTGTCACCTGTATCGTGTGGAGTTAGGTGTTTGTCACTTGTAACATGTGGAGTTAGCTGTTTGTCACCTGTAACGTGTTGGAGTTAGCTGTTTGTCACCTGTATCGTGTGGAGTTAGGTGTTTGTCACCTGTAACGTGTGGAGTTAGCTGTTTGTCACCTGTAACGTGTGGAGTTAGGTGTTTGTCACCTGTAATGTGTGGAGTTAGGTGTTTGTCACCTGTAACATATGGCGTTAGGTGTTTGTCACCTATATCATGTGGAGTTAGGTGTTTGTCACCTGTAACATGTGGAGTTAGGTGTTTGTCACCTGTAACATATGGCGTTAGGTGTTTGTCACCTATATCATGTGGAGTTAGGTGTTTGTCACCTGTAACATGTGGAGTTAGGTGTTTGTCACCTGCAAAGTGTGGAGTTAGGTGTTTGTCACCTGTAACATGTGGAGTTAGCTGTTTGTCACCTGTAACGTGTTGGAGTTAGCTGTTTGTCACCTGTAATGTGTGGAGTTAGGTGTTTGTCACCTGTAACGTGTGGAGTTAGCTGTTTGTCACCTGTAACGTGTGGAGTTAGCTGTTTGTCACCTGTAACGTGTGGAGTTAGCTGTTTGTCACCTGTAACGCGTGGAGTTAGCTGTTTGTCACCTGTAACGTGTGGAGTTAGCTGTTTGTCACCTGTAACGTGTGGAGTTAAGTGTTTGTCACGTATAACAGGTTGAGTTTGGTGTTTGTCACCTGTAACGTGTGGAGTTAGGTGTTTGTCACCTGTATCGTGTGGAGTTAGCTGTTTGTCACGTGTAACGTGTGGAGTTAGCTGTTTGTCACCTGTAACGTGTGGAGTTAAGTGTTTGTCACCTGTAACGTGTGGAGTTAAGTGTTTGTCACCTGTAACGTGTGGAGTTAAGTGTTTGTCACCTATAACAGGTTGAGTTTGGTGTTTGTCACCTGTAACGTGTGGAGTTAGGTGTTTGTCACCTGTATCATGTGGAGTTAGCTGTTTGTCACCTGTAACGTGTGGAGTTAAGTGTTTGTCACCTGTAACGTGTGGAGTTAAGTGTTTGTCACGTATAACAGGTTGAGTTTGGTGTTTGTCACCTGTAACGTGTGGAGTTAGGTGTTTGTCACCTGTATCGTGTGGAGTTAGCTGTTTGTCACCTGTAACGTGTGGAGTTAGCTGTTTGTCACCTGTAACGTGTGGAGTTAGGTGTTTGTCACCTGTAATGTGTGGAGTTAGGTGTTTGTCACCTGTAACGTGTGGAGTTAGGTGTTTGTCACCTGTAACGTGTGGAGTTAGGTGTTTGTCACCTGTATCGTGTGGAGTTAGGTGTATGTCACCTGTAACATGTGGAGTTAGGTGTTTGTCACCTATATCATGTGGAGTTAGGTGTTTGTCACCTGTAACATGTGGAGTTAGGTGTTTGTCACCTGTAACGTGTGGAGTTAGGTGTTTGTCACCTGTAATGTGTGGAGTTAGGTGTTTGTCACCTGTAACGTGTGGAGTTAGGTGTTTGTCACCTGTAACGTGTGGAGTTAGGTGTTTGTCACCTGTAACGTGTGGAGTTAGGTGTTTGTCACCTGTATCGTGTGGAGTTAGGTGTTTGTCACCTGTAACGTGTGGAGTTAGCTGTTTGTCACCTGTAACGTGTGGAGTTAGCTGTTTGTCACCTGTAACGTGTTGGAGTTAGCTGTTTGTCACCTGTAACGTGTGGAGTTAGCTGTTTGTCACCTGTAACGTGTGGAGTTAGCTGTTTGTCACTTGTAACGTGTGGAGTTAGCTGTTTGTCACCTGTAACGTGTGGAGTTAGCTGTTTGTCACCTGTAACGTGTGGAGTTAGCTGTTTGTCACCTGTAACGTGTGGAGTTAGCTGTTTGTCACCTGTAATGTGTGGAGTTAGGTGTTTGTCACCTGTAACGTGTGGAGTTAGGTGTTTGTCACCTGTAATGTGTGGAGTTAAGTGTTTGTCACCTGTAATGTGTGGAGTTAAGTGTTTGTCACCTGTAACATGTGGAGTTAGGTGTTTGTCACCTGTAACGTGTGGAGTTAGGTGTTTGTCACCTGTAACGTGTGGAGTTAGGTGTTTGTCACCTGTAACGTGTGGAGTTAGGTGTTTGTCACCTGTAACGTGTGGAGTTAGGTGTTTGTCACCTGTATCGTGTGGAGTTAAGTGTTTGTCACCTGTAACGTGTGGAGTTAGGTGTTTGTCACCTGTAACGTGTGGAGTTAAGTGTTTGTCACGTATAACAGGTTGAGTTTGGTGTTTGTCACCTGTAACGTGTGGAGTTAGCTGTTTGTCACCTGTAACGTGTGGAGTTAGGTGTTTGTCACCTGTAACGTGTGGAGTTAGGTGTTTGTCACCTGTAACGTGTGGGGTTAGGTGTTTGTCACCTGTAACGTGTGGAGTTAGGTGTTTGTCACCTGTAACGTGTGGAGTTAAGTGTTTGTCACGTATAACAGGTTGAGTTTGGTGTTTGTCACCTGTAACGTGTGGAGTTAGGTGTTTGTCACCTGTAACGTGTGGAGTTAGGTGTTTGTCACCTGTAACGTGTGGAGTTAGGTGTTTGTCACCTGTAATGTGTGGAGTTAGGTGTTTGTCACCTGTAACGTGTGGAGTTAGCTGTTTGTCACCTGTAACGTGTGGAGTTAGCTGTTTGTCACCTGTAACGCGTGGAGTTAGCTGTTTGTCACCTGTAACGTGTGGAGTTAGCTGTTTGTCACCTGTAACGTGTGGAGTTAAGTGTTTGTCACCTGTAACGTGTGGAGTTAGGTGTTTGTCACCTGTAACGTGTGGAGTTAGGTGTTTGTCACCTGTAACGTGTGGAGTTAGGTGTTTGTCACCTGTAACGTGTGGAGTTAGGTGTTTGTCACCTGTAACTTAATATAACTCCATTGCATCACAGAAAGCTTCCCAAACAAATGAAATGTTCAAACAAACATTTTACAAAGTGATCACTGCAGACACAAGTGGTTTGATTGTATTCCACAAGAAGATATATATTTGAGAGCCATTTCTTTCGACTCACTTTAGTTTTTCTTTGGCTTTATGAACCACTTCTTTCAGGACTCTGTGAAATCTCTTTTTTATCTCTCTATTTGAAGGACTGGTTAAATAGTGTTGCACCTGTATTGACACCTGGGGTATTCCCATTTCATTGTTCACAAAGTATAGGTGAATTCTGCCATTAGATTCTGTCATCGGTGACGGAGCAGGAAAGGGATAGAAATAAGTTTGCTGGACTATTTTGAATGGAGAGTTGACAAACTGATTCTTGGGTAGACAAAGCACACCTTGCACAATATTGTGACTAATATGTTGCATCTTGGTGTATTTTCCTGACAGCTCTCAGCCCGTCCTTCAGGTAAGACAGAGAACAGGTGTAACTTTGTGCTCCTGGTCATGAAATCCCTGTTTGGTGACGGCGCTCAGCAGCTTTTTAGTGATTGTGTGTTGAGTATTTGCAGGTGTGAGTGAGAGTTGGTCAATGCTGCATCCAGCCTGCCTCTCACTTTGTGACGCAGACAGACAACAAAATAATTAGTGAAAGAAAGGACTTGCAGGTGTGATGACGGCGACAGGTAGTTGTTTTCAATGGACATGATAGAAAACTGTTAACGCCACACAAAAAAAGTGACACATTTGTTCTTCCGCGTCTAAAAAAAAAAGTCCTTCTTAAATGTCCTTTTTGATCCCTCATGTGTCCAAACTCACAGGTATTTATTTTTACTTTTTAATTTGAACGGAAATAATTACTCACAATTAATTTGGAGGTAATCATGGATAATATATATATACATATATACATATATATACATATATATATATATATATCCATCCATCCATTTTCTACCGCTTATTCCCTTTTGGGGTCGCGGGGGGCACTGGCGCCTATCTCAGCTACAATCGGGCGGAAGGCAGGGTACACCCTGGACAAGTCGCCACCTCATCGCAGGGCAACACAGATAGACAGACAACATTCACACACTAGGGACTATTTAGTGTTGCCAATCAACCTATCCCCAGGTGCATGTCTTTGGAGGTGGGAGGGGCCTATCCCCAGGTGCATGTCTTTGGAGGTGGGAGGGGCCTATCCCCAGGTGCATGTCTTTGGAGGTGGGAGGGGCCTATCCCCAGATGCATGTCTTTGGAAGTGGGAGGGGCCTATCCCCAGGTGCATCTCTTTGGAAGTGGGAGGGGCATATCCCCAGGTGCATGTCTTTGGAGGTGGGAGGAAGCCGGAGTACCTGGAGGGAACCCACGCATTCACGGGGAGAACATGCAAACTCCACACAGAAAGATCCCGAGCCTGGATTTGAACCCAGGACTGCAGGACCTTCGTATTGTGAGGCAGACGCACTAACCCCTCTGCCACCGTGAAGCCCTATATATATATATATATATATATATATATATATATATATATATATATATATATATATATATATATATATATATATATATATATATATATATATATATATATATATATATATATATATATATATATATATATATATATATATATATATGTATTGTAGAGCAGCCGTACCATCAAGTTGAGGGTTCCTGGTTTGATCCCCAACTGCCACCATCCTAGTCACATCTGTTGTTTCCTTGAGCAAGACTCTTCACCCTTGCTCCTGATGGGTGGTGGTTTGGGGCTTGCTAGGCAGCTACCGCCGTCACTGTGTGAACGTGTGTGTGTGTGTGTGTGTGTGTGTGTGTGTGTGTGTGTGTGTGTGTGTGTGAATGGGTGAATGCGGAAATAGTAACGCTTTGAGTACCTTGAAGGTAGAAAAGCGCTATATAAGTAGAACCCATTAACCCTTTATAATGTGTGTGTGTGTGTGTGTGTATATGTATATATACTGTATATATAGAAAATATATTCCAAAGTATTGGTGTCTGTTTTAGGTTCATTCTAATTATTTGAAATTCAAAGGTTAGATTAGTGTGATTTAAAAAATAATTTGACTGCACGAGTAATATATATATATATATATATATATATATATATATATATATATATATATATATATATATATATATATATATATATATATATTAGGGACGCATCGATTAATCGGTAACCGAATATATTCGGCCAAATATGGCAAAAAAAGCCACATTCGGCCCTCGGTGGAATGAGTTAAAAACAAGGCCGAATAGTGGCGTGTGACGCAATTATTTGAGGCGGTGACGCAATCAACCAAGGTGCAGTGACGTTGGGATATGTTGTGTACCTGTATAAGTGTATGAGGTTACAAGCACACACTTATTGAGATTTAGTGGGGCCTCTGTTTACATTATTAGCCTGTTGTGTAGGCTACCTGTATAAGTGTATGAGGTTACAAGCACACACTTAATTGAGATTTACTTGAGCCTTCTGTTTACATTATTAGCATATCTACTGTGGCTAAGCAGACTTTTGCCAAAAGGACAATAATTCATTTGTTGTGGGTTTATCCACTTTAATGCACTTTATTTATTTTTGGAATGCATGTTTTGTTTGAAGGCCTAATATAAATGAAAAATGTTGTGCTTTTTTTGAAAAGCAAAGGCTACTGGAATATTAAAAAAATGTCAATATTAAAAAAAAATTACTTTATTTGAAAAACATGTCTAAATATTTATTCTAGGCTATTTATGCAATATGAAAAAAATTGTGAAAAACTGCATTCATTATCTCAGCTACAATCGGGCGGAAGGCGGAGTACACCCTGGACAAGTCGCCACCTCATCGTAGCTGAGATAGGCGCCAGCGCCCCCCGCGACCCCAAAAGGGAATAAGCGGTAGAAAATGGATGGATGCATTCAATATTCGGTATTCGGCCAAGCGTTTAAGTTTTCTTCGGCTTCGGCTTCGGCCACAAATTTTCATTTCGGTGCATCCCTAATATATATATATATATATATATATATATATCTTGTCCATAATTAACTCCAAATTAATTATTTCTGTTGAAATTAAAAAGTAAAAATAAATGAGTTTAGACACGTGAGGAATCTTATATACTACAATATTTAATGTGTATATACTAATATATATGTTTATATATATATATATATATATATATATATATATATATATATATATATATATATATGGTATATGGCTGTACTTGTACTTTTCTACCCCTTTTTAAGGAGCCCAAATCGCTTTGTATTAGTATAGATATAATGATTTAATATATATATAAAGTGTATATACTAAAATCATATATTGTGTATTTTATATATTATATATATATGTATGTAAATATATGTATACACACACATATACACCTTATATTTTAGTGTGTATACATACAGTATTTATCATATTTGTCAGGAAAATAAACAGTGCATGAACAAGAATGTCCCCGCCCATCACTGACTTCCTCCAAGTCCTACTTTACAGTCTCCAGTATTTCTACTACACAACTACTTGATTGCACTTGTGTGATTGAAGGTTCAAGTCTTAGCTTGAAGGAAGATTCAGGCACACTTCAAAGGTTACCTGAGCGTTGCACAACCTCCTCCTCCAGTATGTTGGAGGATGTTGTGCAAACAATGACGCTCGCTGCAAGTTCACGTTTGGCTCTGTGAGAATGTGCTGCCGTAACTGCCGTTGCGGGCTGGAGATGTCACGTGACGCGTTAGTGACTGTCCTCAGTGTCGTGTATGTATGTATATATGTATCCACAGTTGGGATCAAAACTATTCAACCCCCACACAATTTTGGTGTTTTAGCAAGTTGGACATTTATTCCGTATTTTGTTTATAGTCATATCAAATAAAGATGTGTCAAATAGTCAAATGCAACTTAAATTGTAACACTGTATTTGACAAAATAGCAAAAAAGGACATTTTTCTTAATATCTCATTGACAAAATGATGCAACCCGCTAGTTCAGGTGTCGGGAACCTTTTTGGCTGAGAGAGCCAAGAAGACAATTATTTTAAAATGTTTTTACGTAAGAGCCATATAATATATTTTTAACACTGAACACAACTATCCATCCATCCATTTTCTACCGCTTATTCCCTTTTGGGGTCGCGGGGGGCGCTGGCGCCTATCTCAGCTACAATCGGGCGGAAGGCGGGGTACACCCTGGACAAGTCGCCATCTCATCGCAGGGCCGACAAAGATAGACAGACAACATTCACACACTAGGGCCTATTTAGTGTTGCCAATCAACCTATCCCCAGGTGCATGTCTTTGGAGGTGGGAGGGGCCTATCCCCAGGTGCATGTCTTTGGAGGTGGGAGGGGCCTATCCCCAGGTGCATGTCTCTGGAGGTGGGAGGGGCCTATCCCCAGGTGCATGTCTTTGGAGGTGGGAGGGGCCTATCCCCAGGTGCATGTCTTTGGAGGTGGGAGGGGCCTATCCCTTGGTGCATGTCTTTGGAGGTGGGAGGGGCCTATCCCCAGGTGCATGTCTTTGGAGGTGGGAGGAACCCACGCAGTCACGGGGAGAACATGCAAACTCCACACAGAAAGATCCCGAGCCTGGATTTGAACCCAGGACTGCAGGACCTTGGTATTGTGAGGCAGATGCACTAACCCCTCTGCCACCGTGAAGCAACTAAAAGTGTGCATTTTTAAGTAAGACCAACATTTCTAGAGTATGATAGGTCTCGTATTCTTTGTAATAATGTTGTTATTCTGAAGCTAACTTAGGAGGGGGCGTGGCCTGCGGGTCTGCAGCGAAGCGGGGTGTTGCCAGGACCGGCCTTGAAATCAGCGACGGATGTGTAAATGGCCCACCTGGGCCTTGTTGAAGAACCCCCAAGAGGGCTAGCCCTACACTAACAAATAATGAATAAATAATTTCTTACCCTTAAGGCAACTTCTTGAACAGGTGCGGTAGAAAAAGGATGGAAGGATTCAAATGCATGAGCATTTTTATATTTTGAACGTTATTTTTATCCGAGAGCCAGATGCAGTCATCAAAAGAGCCACATCTGGCTCTAGAGCCAATGGTTCCCTACCCCTGATCTAGTTCCATGCATCTTTAGTACTTAGTAGAACAGCCTTTGGCAGTAATGACATCCTTCAAAGGTTATACACAAGCTTCTTGCAAGCATCTACAGCTATTTTAGCCCATTCCTCTTGGGCAAAGGCCTCCAGTTCATTCATATTCTTGGGCTTTTCTAGAGGATTTAGGTCTGGCCACTGTGAAGGCCACTCCAGAGTCTTCCAGCCCTTCTTTTGATGTTGATTTGGAGGTATGCTTGGGATCCTTGTCCTGTTGGAAGGTCCAACGTCTCCCAAGCCTCAGCTTCCTCACTGACTTCATGACATTTGCAGCTAATATATCCTGCTAGGAAATAGAATTCATAATGCCTTGAACGCCCTGGAGATCCCCGGTACCTGAGGCAGAGAAACAGCCCCAGAGCATGATTGACCCCCCACCATGCTTAACAGTAGGCAAGGTGTTCTTCTCTTTGTAAGATTCATTTTTTCTCCTCCAGACATAACATTGATTCATAGGCCCAAAGAGTTCCAGTTTTATCTCTTCACTCCATAGAACAGTTTCCCAAAACCTTTGGGGTTTGTCCAGATGTTTTTCCTTGTGCCTGGTAGTCAGAAGTGGGGTGCGCCTGGGAGTTCTGGCATGGAGGCCTTCATCTCGTAGTGCGCGCCTTATTCTCTGGGACGAAACCTGCGTTCCCCCCTCTGCAATGTCCTGTTGTAGTTCCTCAGCTGTTACCCGGGGGGTTGTCACCACTGTACGCTTCAAATACCGGACAGCAGTTGCACACAGCATCCTCTTTCTACCACGCCCAGGTAGTGTTTCCACTGTGCCTTTAGCTTTAAACTTGCAAATTATGCTCCCAACTGTGTCTCTTGGAATGTGTAATGTCTTTGCTATTTTATTTTATCAATATCCTTTCTTATAAAGAGAAATTACCTTATCTCTTGACTTCTTTGACCACTCCCTGGACTTCACCATGTTGCAAATACACCATCGAGCATCTACAAGAAGCTGAGCGTCACAGTCTTTTTCAATCAGTTTAATTGTTGCTCGTTGTGGTTCTAATCACATCTACAGGTGTTTTCAACACCTGATTGAAAAGACCTTATTCAAATTCTGTTCTTAAGAGTTATGATCTTCAAGGGTTGAATAGTTTTGTCAATGAGATATTAAGAGAAATGACACTGTTTGGTATGTTACAAAATATAATGTTGTAATTCAAGTTGCATTTGTCTATTTGACACATCTTTATTTGATATGACTATAAACAAAATACGGAATAAATGTCCGACTTGCTAAAACACCAAAATTGTGTGGGGGTTGAATAATTTTAATCACAACTGTATGTATATATATATGTATGTATGTACAAACCCCAAAAGCAGTGAAGTTGTCAGGTTGTGTAAATGTTAAATAAAAAGAGAATACAACAAATCCTTTTCAACTTATATTCAATTGAATAGACTGCAAAGACAAGATATTTCATCTTCACACTGACAAACTTTGTTATACTTTGCAAATAATCATGTAGTTAGAATGTAATGGCAGCAACATTATATTACAAAAAGGGCATTTTTACCAGTGTGTTACATGGCCTTTCCTTTGAACAACACTCAGTGCAGGTTTGGGAACTGAGGAGACACATTTTTGAAGTGGAATTCTTTCCCATTCTTGCTTGATGTACAGCTTAAGTTGTTCAACAGTCTCCCGCCTCATATTTCACACATTTTCTATGTCTGGACTACAGGCAGGCCAGTCTAGTACCTGCACTCTTTTACTATGAAGCCACGCTGTTGTAACACATGGCTTGGCATCGTCTTGCTGAAATAAGCAGGGGCGTCCATGATAACGTTGTTTGGATGGCAACATATGTTGCTCCAAAACCTGTATGTACCTTTCAGCATTAATGGTGCCTTCACAGATGTGTAAGTTACCCATGCCTTGGCCACTAATACACCCCCATACCATCACACATGCTGACTTGTACACTTTCACCCTACAACAATCACTAATACACCCCCATACCATCACACATGCTGACTACAACACTTTCACCCTACAACAATCACTAATACACCCCCATACCATCACACATGCTGACTTGTACACTTTCACCCTACAACAATCACTAATACACCCCCATACCATCACACATGCTGACTACAACACTTTCACCCTACAACAATCACTAATACACCCCCATACCATCACACATGCTGACTTGTACACTTTCACCCTACAACAATCACTAATACACCCCCATACCATCACACATGCTGACTACAACACTTTCACCCTACAACAATCACTAATACACCCCCATACCATCACACATGCTGACTACAACACTTTCACCCTACAACAATCACTAATACACCCCCATACCATCACACATGCTGACTACAACACTTTCACCCTACAACAATCACTAATACACCCCCATACCATCACACATGCTGGCTTTTCAACTTTGCGTCGATAACAGTCTGGATGGTTCACTTCTCCTTTGGTCCGGATGACACCATGTCAAATATTTCCAAAAACAATTTGAAATGTGGACTCGTCAGACCACAGAACACTTTTCCACTTTGCATCAGTCCATCTTAGATGATCTCGGGCACAGAGAAGCCGGCGGCGTTTCTGGATGTTGTTGATAAATGGCTTTCACTTTGCATAGTAGAGCTTTAACTTCCACTTACAGATGTAACGACCAACTGTATTTATTGACAGTGGTTTTCTGAAGTGTTCCTGAGCCCATGTGGTGATATCCTTCAGAGATTGATGTCTGTTTTTGATACAGTGCCGTCTGAGGGATGGAAGGTCACGGTCATTCAATGTTGGTTTCCGGCCATGCCGCTTACGTGGAGTGATTTCTCCAGATTCTCTGAACCTTTTGATGATATTATGGAGCGTAGATGTTGAAATCCCTAAATTTCTTGCAATGTCACTTTGAGAAAGGTTGTTCTTAAACTGTTTGACACAGTTGTGGACAAAGGGGTGTACCTCGCCCCATCCTTTCTTGTGAAAGACTGAACATTTTTTGGGAAGCTGTTTTTATAGCCAATCATGGCACTCACCTGTTCCCAATTAGCCTGCACACCTGTGGGATGTTCCAAATAAGTGTTTGATGAGCATCGCTCAACTTTATCAGTATTTATTGCCACCTTTCCCAACTTCTTTGTCACGTGTTGCTGGCATCAAATTCTAAAGTTAATGATTATTTGCAAAAAAAATATGGTGTCTTTGTAGCATATTCAACTGAATATGGCTTGAAAAGGATTTGCAAATCATTGTATTCTGTTTATATTTACATCTAACACCATTTCCCAACTCATATGGAAACGGGGTTTGTATATATATATATGTATATATGTATGTATGTGTGTATGCTACTTCATACTTTGTGTGAGTCACTGAGCTCGCTGAACTTGTTTTTCTCCCTTCCTCCTTCCTCGTCCTTGGCAGAGTGTTCCCGCCCCGCTATTGGCCAGCGACAAGCCACATGACCGCAGTGTCAGCTGACCAGAATCTCGGCAAAAGGGGATTTGTCTTTAATCAGGAGGGAGGAAAAGAATGTTAGATCTTGTGTCGAGGGCAGAAAGGTGCTGTGATTGTGCTGAGTCCTCCTTGTGAAGGACACGCGCTGCCCTGTGATTGGCTCTTTCAGGACGTGAGGTGACACCTTTCAATAAGGAAGTGCACACATTTCCCCTTTGGAAAGTTTGTTGTTTTACCGCCAAAGCGTTTTTTTTTAGCACCAGCAGCATTTTTGCTGTCTGTCACACTGTGCGCTACGAGGGCTTTTATTTTGACACGGGTCTTTGTTTTCCAGTGCCAGTTGACTTGCATTTAATCACAGTTTGGTTGAAAGTGCAGCAAAGCAAACAGCCGTATCGTCTCATGTGGAAGGCTGCTGATACAAGATGAGCGACCATAACAATAAATAGTATTAGTCACAGTTGGTTTTTCAAAATACGATCAAAGTAGACAAGAGTGTGTCTACGCCAGGGGTGCCCATTACGTCGATCGCGAGCTACCAGTCGACCGCGGGGGGTGTGTCAGTCGATCTCCAGCCAGGCTTTTAAAAAAAATAGACCTAAAAATGAGTGATCATCAATCTTCACCAAGACGTCACTTAAATGACATTCACGGTACCGGAGGGTCTTGTGAGATGACGCTGGCTGCTGCAAGATCATTATTATGAAAATATGACCGAGAGGAAGGCCAGAAACACTTTTTATTTCAACAGACTCTCGCGCCGTACCTTCAGTCAAAACTCTAAAGGCCGACTGCACATTTCCTATCTTCACAATAAAAGCCCTGCTTCATGCTGCCTGCGCTAACTAAATACAGAGTCTCGGAAAACTGGCGTGCACAAGCGATCCCTCAGAAAGCTGGCGTGCACATCACTTTCTGAGACTCTTATTTTGTTAGCGCAGGCAGCATGAAGCAGGGCTTTTATTGTGAAGATAGGAAATGTGCCGTCGGCCTTTTAGAGTTTTGACGGAAGGGACGGCGCGAAAGTCTGTTGAAATAAAAAGTGTTTCTCGCCTTCCTCTCTGTCATTTTTTCATAATAATGAACTGGCAGCAGCCAGCGTCATCTCACAAGACCCTCGGGTGCCGTGAATGTCAATCAAGCAAGCTACGGAATTTGCCGCCAATGTTTTTCTTGTAAAGTGTATGGAAGCTGGATGAATTAGATGCCAAAAACCAACCACTTTCATGTGGTATTGTACAGAAAGGACAACTTTTTTTCTCCTCCATTTGAAAATGTGGGCGTTATCATCATTACTGTCTGATTCCAATCAATGCAAGTCATCAGAATCAGGTAATACACCAACTTATATTCTTGTCTTTGTGAAAGAAAGATATCTATATGTGTTACACATGCTTTTATTATCATTAAACACATTTAACTTGCTTACAAAAATGTCTCTTTCATAAATAAATAAATAAATATAAATGATATATATAAATGAGGTAGATCCCCTCGAGTTGGTCAATTGAAAAGTAGCTCGCCTGCAGAAAAAGTGTGGGCACCCCTGGTCTACTAGATCAACCTTTTTTGAGCCAAGGCACATTTTTTGCATAGAAAATATGCGGAGGCACAACACCGGCAGAATTATTAAAAAACGAAACTCAGTTGACAGTAAAAAGCCGTCGTCACAATTGTTGGATATGACTTGAAAGCATAAGCAAGCATGCATGACTATAGTTCTTGTCTCAAAGTAGGTGTAATGTCACCACCTGTCACATCACACCCTGACTTATTTGCACTTTTTTGCTGTTTTCCTATGTAGTCTTTTACTTCCTGTCTTGCGCTCCTATTTTGGTGGCTTTTTGTCTTTTGTTGGTATTTTCCTGGAGCAGTTTCATATCTTCCTTTGAGCGATATTTCCCGCATCTACTTTGTTTTAGCAATCAAGAATATATCAGTTGTTTTTATCTTTCTTCGTGGGGACATTGATTGTCTTGTCATGTTTGGATCTACATTGTGGACGCCATCTTTGCTCCACAGTAAGTCTTTGCTGTCGTTCAGCGTTCTGTTTTTGTTTACTTTGTAGCCAGTTCAGTTTTAGTTTGGTTCTGTGTAGCCTTCCCTAAGCTTCAATGCCTTTTCTTAGGAGCACACACTTTTTGTTTATTTTTGGTTTAAGCATTAGACACCTTTTTACCTGCACCCTGCCTCCCGCTGTTTCCGACTTCTACAGAGCAATTACCGTATTTTTTGTACTATAAGTCACAGTTTTTTTCATAGTTTGGCCGGGGGTGCGACTTATTCTCAGGAGCGACTTATGTGTGAAATTATTAACACATTATTCTAAAATATCAAATAATATTATTTATCTCATTTACGTAAGAGACTAGACGTATAAGATTTCATGGGATTTATGGATTAGGAGTGAGAGATAGTTTGGTAAAGGTATAGCATGTTCTATATGTTATAGTTATTTGAATGACTCTTACCATAATATGTTAGGTTCACATAGCAGTTGCTTATTTATGCCAGTGTTTTTCATACAGTCTGGTGTGCCGTGGGAGATTATCTAATTTCACCCACTTGGGTTAAAAATATATTTTGCAGACCAGTAATTATAATCTGCATTTTTTTTTGTATTGTTTCAGTTTCACAAATTCAAGTTTTTGAATATGTTTAGCTGATTGGAGAGCTACTACAACACAAACCACTACGACATCCTCGGTAGGCCCACATAAGGGCAAGGAAAACTCACACCCAGTGGGACGTCGGTGACAATGATGACTATGAGAACCTTGGAGAGGAGGAAAGCAATGGATGTCGAGCGGGTCTAACATGATACTGTGAAAGTTCAATCCTTAATGGATCCAACACAGTCGCAAGAGTCCAGTCCAAAGCGGATCCGACACAGCAGCGAGAGTCCCGTTCACAGCGGAGCCAGCAGGAAACCATCCCAAGCGGAGGCGGATCAGCAGCGCACAGATGTCCCCAGCCGATACACAGGCAAGCAGTACATGGCCACCGGATCGGACCGGACCCCCTCCACAAGGGAGAGTGGGACATAGGAGAAAAAGAAAAGAAGCGGCAGATCAACTGGTCTAAAAAGGGAGTCTATTTAAAGGCTAGAGTATACAAATGAGTTTTAAGGTGAGACTTAAATGCTTCTACTGAGGTAGCATCTCGAACTGTTACCGGGAGGGCATTCCAGAGTACTGGAGCCCAAAATGAAAACGCTCTATAGCCCGCAGACTTTTTTTGGGCTTTGGGAATCACTAATAAGCCGGAGTCCTTTGAACGCAGATTTCTTGCCGGGACATATGGTACAATACAATCGGCAGGATAGGATGGAGCTAGACCGTGTAGTATTTTATACGTAAGTAGTAAAACCTTAAAGTCACATCTTAAGTGCACAGGAAGCCAGTGCAGGTGAGCCAGTATAGGTATATATGTATGTATATATGTATATAAAGGTATATATAGTATAGGTATATATGTATGTATATATGTATATAAAGGTATATACAGTATAGGTATGTATAAAGGTATATACAGTATAGGTATATATGTATGTATATCTGTATATAAAGGTATATACAGTATAGGTATATATGTATGTATATATGTATATAAAGGTAAATACAGTATAGGTATATATGTATGAATATATGTATATAAAGGTATATACAGTATAGGTATATATGTATGTATATATGTATATAAAGGTATATACAGTATAGGTATATATGTATGTATATCCGTATATAAAGGTATATACAGTATAGGTATATATGTATGCATATATGTATATAAAGGTATATACAGTATAGGTATATATGTATGTATATAAAGGTATATACAGTATAGGTATATATGTATATAAAGGTATATACAGTATAGGTATATATGTATATAAAGGTATATACAGTATAGGTATATATGTATGCATATATGTATATAAAGGTATATACAGTATAGGTATATATGTATGTATATATGTATATAAAGGTATATACAGTACAGGTATATATGTATATAAAGGTATATACAGTATAGGTATATATGTATGTATATATGTATATAAAGGTATATACAGTATTGGTATATATGTATGCATATATGTATATAAAGGTATATACAGTATAGGTATGTATGTATGTATATATGTATATAAAGGTATATACAGTACAGGCGTAATATGATCAAACCTTCTTGTTCTTGTCAAAAGTCTAGCAGCCGCATTTTATATATATATATATATATATATATATATATATATATATATATGGATTGAACTTTCACAGTTGCCCACAATTGAGGTCCTCTCCAAGGTTTCTCATAGTTATCATTGTCACTGGCGTCCCACTGGGTGTGAGTTTTCCTTGCCCTTATGTGGGTTCTTCTGAGGATGTCGTAGTCGTAGTGGTTTGTGTAGTCCTTTGAGACATTTGTGATTTAGGGCTATGTGTATAAACATTGATTGATTGATTGATTTATATACATATATATATATATATATATATATGTATCTTATTGACCGGTGCGGCTAATATATGGGAAAGTCATTTATCTTCTTCAATTTAGTGGGTGTGGCTTATATCTTGGTGCGCTCTATCGTGTTATGAAAGTCAATCCACCTGAGAAGTGTTGACATGTTTCAAAGTGGAGGTGTTGATGGCTAACTTCCCCGATAATCTTTCTTATTACTGCAGATTTAGGTTGCTCAAACAGTCAAATCTGACAGTTATAGTGCCGGTCTAAAAATACTTCTGCTTGTCCACACCTTCCAAGACCTTGTCCACACCTTCCAAGACCTTGTCCACACCTTCCAAGACCTTGTCCACACCGCCGGTCTTGGCCAGATACTTGTTGGTGTCTCCTTCCAGTCCAACACGGCTTTTTTTACGGCTGTGCTGGCGTGGCCTTCGCTCCTGATTGCACCATGTTGACTACGGATTTGTCCGTCTGCAAACTTTGTACTATCTGTGTGTGTGTGTGTGTGTGTGTGTGTGTGTGTGTGTGTGTGTCAGTGGAGTAGGGGTGATTGGCTGTCCTTCATTAACAGAGCCCTTGGTTAATGTGTGACTCGTACAATGGTAATTGTGATAAGAGCGTCAACACTTTTAAGAATAGTTGACGCGTCCACACACTCCCTGTGTGTCTCCAACACAAAAAAAAAACAAGTGGAATGTGATGTCTTCAGTCAGTGTGGCCAAAGTCACCTGAGAGGCGACAAGTGACGACAGTTCCCAAAAGTGTCTGTGATGAGTCATGATGTTGTCAATGAATAATACGCACATTAAAAAGTGGACTTAGGGACAAGACTCTTGTGTGGTATTATATTTTAACTGGAGGGATAAAAACTTAGATTGTGGTGCTAATAAAAAAAAAGCAATGATTAACAAGCCGACTCCAGCTAAAGTTTGCTGAGTGACAGAAAAGGCCGAACAATGGATTTGGAAACAAAGCTGCAACAATTCAGCTTGAATTTTCATTAATCGTTTAAGGAAATTTAGCAAAATCTGGACCGGGCTACAAATTGGATTGATGAGAAAAAAGCTTTGATTTCTATTAGTTTTTTTTTTTTTAATTATTATTAATCGTTGAATGAGTGCAACAAATACAATTTATCTAATCCGTATCGGACAAAGTGCCTGATACCGTATTTCCTTGAATTGCCCCCAGGGTGCTAATTAATTTAAAACCTCTTCTCACTCCGGCACTTACCAAAGGCATGCAGTAAATTTAGGCCTGCGCTTAAAAATTTGAGTGTGATGTAAGGATACCATCATGAAAATCACATTTTGAAAAAAAAAGGTTATTATGGTCTTACCTTTACTTATAAATGAAGTCCATGCACAGCTCCTTCTGATCAAAAGCATCGATAACTTGTTTATAGAAGTCTTCCTTATCTTTCTTCAGTTTTAAAAGTCTCTCTGTCTCCATGGAGATCTTCCTTTATTACCTCCTGCTTCCATTGAAAGTCCAGTTTAGAAAACTGTTTTATTTTAGATATGTAATCCTCCATGTTAAAAGTGCAAGCGAGAGGAAAAAATGAACTCTTGCTGCTTGTTGTCACTTCTTCTGCAGCCGAGTAGTCGCAAGAAGGATCACTAGCGCCCTCTACCACCAGGAGGCGGGAGTCATTTAATGACTCATATTTGACACACGCAGCTACGGTATATTAATAAAACATAGCTGCTTACTGTTCTTTTTAGCATATTCAATAGCTTGGACCTTAAATCCTACTGAATAGCTCTTAATCTTCTTCCCTTTATGCGATTTCAAATGATTGAAATCAGCCTCCTTCATTTTGAAAATGATGACAGGTGAAGTGTCACTCGTGACGTGACGAGTTTGACCCGGTGGAAATTCTAGACATGCGCTAATAAAAATAATATTTTGCGATAGAGTTTGACCCAGCAGTAATTCTAGGCAGGTGCATACTATATACCCGGCGGCAATTCAACGAAATACGGTAGTTTGATTACAAAAAAAACTTTGATTTCTATTTGTTTTTTTCTGATTAAGTGTAACTAATAAAATCTGGAGCGGACAAAGCGCCTGATACTTAAAACATAGTTTCCACGCGACTACTGCAATAGAGTTTGAAATTAGTTTGATGAAAAGAAAGCTTTTAGGGCTTAAAATGAGTTTGATTTGGAAAAAAGCTTTGATTTTTATTCTGTTTTCACGGGCTCTAAATTAGTTTAGTAACAAAATATTTGACGCCGAGGTGTACACCTGCAAAAAAGCTAGCATGCTATATATAGAATGCTAACAATTCTGCCACAGGTCGTTAAAAAACGAGCTGGGGGCCGCACTTTGGACACCACTGCTGTGTCATTTCTTCACAAAGTCACCTTGCCAAATCAAGGTGTGCACATTCTTACAATTCTGTGTATTTGTGGACCAGCTTTGCAGTGGAAATAACTTTCCCAAACTCCTTTTTACAAGTGAAACAACCCAGCTTGACCCTGATTGCCTCCAGTTCTTCTTCTTCCTTCTGTCTTATCAGCTTAAAAAAACATGGCTGTGGGCGGGGGGAGGGGAAGGGGGGGGGGGGTTACCTGCCCCGTGTGGCCCCGCCTCTCCTCTTAGGCCCATTGACAAAGAGTAAACACAAGAGCACCTTTACCTGCCTCCTCAGTCGGTGTGCAGCAGGCAGGGCGAGCACAAGGTCCCTGGAACAACTCTCAAGGTCTTCTTCACCTCTGCTGACATCTGTGTGGCCCTCAGGTACCTCACCTTTCACTCCTCTTTCTCCACCTTTCAGGTACTTCACCTTTCACCCCTCTTTCTCCACCTTTCAGGTACCTCACCTTTCACTCCTCTTTCTCCACCTTTCAGGTACCTCACCTTTCACTCCTCTTTCTCCACCTTTCAGGTACCTCACCTTTCACCCCTCTTTCTCCACCTTTCAGGTACCTCACCTTTCACTCCTCTTTCTCCACCTTTCAGGTACCTCACCTTTCACTCCTCTTTCTCCACCTTTCAGGTACCTCACCTTTCACTCCTCTTTCTCCACCTTTCAGGCACCTCACCTTTCACTCCTCTTTCTCCACCTTTCAGGTACTTCACCTTTCACTCCTCTTTCTCCACCTTTCAGGTACCTCACCTTTCACTCCTCTTTCTCCACCTTTCATGTACCTCACCTTTCACTCCTCTTTCTCCACCTTTCAGGTACTTCACCTTTCACTCCTCTTTCTCCACCTTTCAGGTACCTCACCTTTCACTCCTCTTTCTCCACCTTTCAGGTACCTCACCTTTCACTCTTTCTCCACCTTTCAGGTACCTCACCTTTCACTCCTCTTTCTCCACCTTTCAGGTACTTCACCTTTCACTCCTCTTTCTCCACCTTTCAGGTGCTTCACCTTTCACTCCTCTTTCTCCACCTTTCAGGTACCTCACCTTTCACTCCTTTCTCCACCTTTCAGGTACTTCGCCTTTCACTCCTCTTTCTCCACCTTTCAGGTACTTCACCTTTCACTCCTCTTTCTCCACCTTTCAGGTGCTTCACCTTTCACTCCTCTTTCTCCACCTTTCAGGTACTTCACCTTTCACTCCTCTTTCTCCACCTTTTAGGTACCTCACTTTTCACTCCTCTTTCTTCACCTTTCAGGTACTTCACCTTTCACTCCTCTTTCTCCACCTTTCAGGTACTTCACCTTTCACTCCTCTTTCTCCACCTTTCAGGTACCTCACCTTTCACTCCTCTTTCTCCACCTTTCAGGTACCTCACCTTTCACTCCTCTTTCTCCACCTTTCAGGTACCTCACCTTTCACTCCTCTTTCTCCACCTTTCAGGTACCACACCTTTCACTCCTCTTTCTCCACCTTTCAGGTGCCTCACCTTTCACTCCTCTTTCTCCACCTTTCAGGTACTTCACCTTTCACTCCTCTTTCTCCACCTTTCAGGTACCTCACCTTTCACTCCTCTTTCTCCACCTTTCAGGTACCTCACCTTTCACTCCTCTTTCTCCACCTTTCAGGCACCTCACCTTTCACTCCTCTTTCTCCACCTTTCAGGTACCTCACCTTTCCCTCCTCTTTCTCCACCTTTCAGGTACCTCACCTTTCACTCCTCTTTCTCCACCTTTCAGGTACTTCACCTTTCACTCCTCTTTCTCCACCTTTCAGGTGCCTCACCTTTCGCTCCTCTTTCTCCACCTTTCAGGTGCCTCACCTTTCACTCCTCTTTCTCCACCTTTCAGGTACCTCACCTTTCACTCCTCTTTCTCCACCTTTCAGGTACCTCACCTTTCACTCCTCTTTCTCCACCTTTCAGGTACCTCACCTTTCACTCCTCTTTCTCCACCTTTCAGGCACCTCACCTTTCACTCCTCTTTCTCCACCTTTCAGGTACCTCACCTTTCGCTCCTCTTTCTCCACCTTTCAGGTACCTCACCTTTCACCCCTCTTTCTCCACCTTTCAGGTACCTCACCTTTCACTCCTCTTTCTCCACCTTTCAGGTACCTCACCTTTCGCTCCTCTTTCTCCACCTTTTAGGTACCTCACCTTTCACTCCTCTTTCTCCACCTTTCAGGTACCTCACCTTTCACTCCTCTTTCTCCACCTTTTCTAGCCATTACAGTCACAAGTGACCACAGTAAGTGAGCAGTCTGCTGGTTTTTCTTGACCTGTGCCTTTGATGACACTATTCACCCTTAAGTGTACGTTGATACTTTTTAGATACTTTTCAAAATAAAGGGGACCACAAAAAAGGTCATCACTGGCTTTGTTTTCAAAGGAAATCTCCTGATACTTTAAACAAAGGTTTATTATTGCAATCATAGCAATTTAGTCCTTAAATAAAATAGTGGAAATACAAGACAACTTGTCTTTTAGTAGTAAGGAAACAAACAAAGTAACATATTGTGTCATTTATACACCTGTTATTATCATTATGGACCTGCTGCATATTATTCCTCATACCTCAACTTCTATTATTATAGTTCCGGACGTTTCTCTTACGATTAATACGAGACGGATCAGCCAAGGAACCCCCACATATGTCATATCATTGGGATGGTCTGACTTGTGCCCACTTTAAGTTGGGAACATTTTATGTTACCATAGTGACGCTATTCACAAATTAAATAAAAAAGGGCCAATTGAATGAGTACACACCCTTTCAATGGACGATTGCTCTGAGACGAACGGCAAAAAGACAAGATCACCTCCTCTTGTAGCTCAGCCGTCCTCTCGCATAGCGCGTGCTGAACGTCTCATTCTGTCTACTTTTGACACAAGCTAACTGATAGCATGCTATGTTTTTTGGGCTAAATTGGCTTCCGTTTACCCCAGAGTCAAATAAGTTGGTAGGTGACACTGGTTAAAGGGGAACATTATCACAATTTCAAAAGGGTTAAAAACAATAAAAAATCAGTTCCCAGTGGCTTGTTGTATTTTTTGAAGTTTTTTTTCAAAATTTTGCCGGTCTCGGAATATCCCTAAATAAAGCTTTAAAGTGCCTTATTTTCGCTCTCTGCGAAGACACTGGCCATTTCCCTGTGACGTCACACAGTGCTGCCAATGTAAACAAACAATGGGAATACCACAGCAAGACATAGCGACGTTAGCTCGGATTCAGACTCGGATTTCAGCGACTTAAGCGATTCAACAGATTACGCATGTATTGAAGCAGATGGTTGGAGTATGAAAGTATTGAAGAAGAAACTGAAGCTATTGACGCTATTCATAGCCATAGCATGGCCGAATAGCTGCGTTAGCATCGCCGGTAAAATGTGCGGACCAAACGATCAGGATTTTTGCATCTTTTGACACTGGAGCAACTGAAATCCGTCGATTGGTAAGTGTGTGTTTCGCATTAAATGTGGGTGGAAGGAAACTTAATATAGTTGCAAATGCATCTGCAGGTTATCCATACATCTCTGTGCCATGTCTGCTTTAGCACCGCCGGTAAATAGCATGTTAGCATCGATTAGCGTAGCATGTTAGCATCGATTAGCTGGCAGTCAACATCAACAAAACTCACCTTTGTGATTTCGTTGACTTTATCGTTGCAAATGCATCTGCAGGTTATCCATACATCTCTGTGCCATGTCTGCTTTAGCATCGCCGGTAAATAGCATGTTAATGTCGATTAGCGTAGCATGTTAGCATCGATTAGCTGGCAGTCACGCTGCAACCAAATATGTCTGATTAGCATATAAGTCAACATCAACAAAACTCACCTTTTTGATTTCGTTGACTTTATCGTTGCAAATGCATCTACAGGTTATCCATACATCTCTGTGCCATGTCTGTCTTAGCACCGCCGGTAAATAGCATGTTAGCATTGATTAGTGTAGCATGTTAGCATCGATTAGCTGGCAGTCACGCTGCAACCAAATATGTCTGATTAGCACATAAGTCAACATCAACAAAACTCACCTTTTTGATTTCGTTGACTTTATCGTTGCAAATGCATCTACAGGTTATCCATACATCTCTGTGCCATGTCTGTTTTAGCACCGCCGGTAAATAGCATGTTAGCATCGATTAGTGTAGCATGTTAGCATCGATTAGCTGGCAGTCACGCTGCGACCAAATATGCCTGATTAGCATATAAGTCAACATCAACAAAACTCACCTTTTTGATTTCGTTGACTTTATCGTTGCAAATGCATCTACAGGTTATCCATACATCTCTGTGCCATGTCTGTTTTAGCACCGCCGGTAAATAGCATGTTAGCATCGATTAGTGTAGCATGTTAGCATCGATTAGCTGGCATTCACGCTGCGACCAAATATGCCTGATTAGCATATAAGTCAACATCAACAAAACTCACCTTTTTGATTTCGTTGACTTTATCGTTGCAAATGCATCTACAGGTTATCCATACATCTCTGTGCCATGTCTGCTTTAGCATCGCCGGTAAAATGTGGAGACACTCTGGCACATTCAATGGGGGTCTGGCGGCAGATTTCTTGCCAGTGGTGCAACTTGAATCCCTCCCTGTTAGTGTTGTTACACCCTCCGACAACACACCCACGAGGCATGATGTCTCCAAGGTTCCAAAAAATAGTCAAAAAAACGGAAAATAACAGAGCTGGGACCCGGTGTTTGTAATGTGTTGAAAATGAAAATGGCGGGTGTGTTACCTCGGCGACGTCACATTCTGACGTCATCGCCTCCAGCGCGATAAACAGAAAGGCGTTTAATTCGCCAAAATTCACCCATTTAGAGTTCGGAAATCGGTTAAAAAAATAGATGGTCTTTTTTCTGCACCATCAAGGTATATATTGACGCTTACATAGGTCTGCTGATAATGTTCCCCTTTAACCGTTAGCATGCAAACTTTAAAATTGCTAACTTTTTTTTTTGCTGTTTCTTTACTGCCGCAGCCGCCGTGTTGCTCGATATGTTAGACATGCTAACTGTTAACATGGCATTGTTAGCACACATGCTATGTGTGACTTTTTAATGTAAGCATGCTTATATTTTAGGCTAGCTCACTTTGTACGGTTACAGCAAAACTCACGTATTCAGACACTCGGCACCATCTTTTAAAGGCCTACTGAAATGAGATGTTCTTATTTAAACGGGGATAGCAGGTCCATTCTATGTGTCATACTTCATCATTTCGCCATATTGCCATATTTTTGCTGAAAGGATTTAGTAGAGAACATCCACGATAAAGTTGGCAACTTTTGGTGCTGATAAAAAAGCCTTTCCTGTACCGGAAGTAGCAGACGATGTGCACGTGATGTCACGGGTTGTGGAGCTCCTCACATCTGAACATTGTTTACAATCATGGCCACCAGCAGCGAGAGCGATTCAGACCGAAAAAGCGACGATTTCCCCTTTAATTTGAGCGAGAATGAAAGATTCGTGGATGAGGAAAGTGAGAGTGAAGGACTAGAAAAGAAAAAAAAGACGAGGGCATCGAGGGAGCGATTCAGATAGGGAAGATGCTGTGAGAGGCGCCGTGGCAGCCGCGGGGGTGGCAGGACCACTCAGCCAGACCCAACAGCAACAAGGGATAGAGCCATACCGCTTTGAACCTGACGGTGAAAGTCAGGAGGACGCATATTGATGCTGGAGTAGCACACGACATAGATCGCCTTCAGAATACAGAATGGTAAAATGTTATTTATTAATACACATAATACACTGAACTTTGTGTTCGCTTGACCGCTCTGTTCCATAGTAAAGCTTCACCGTCACCTTTCGGGAATGTAATCAATGAAACACCGGCTGTGTTTGTGTTGCTAAAGGCGGCCGCAATACACCGCTTCCCACCGACAGCTTTCTTCTTTGACGTCTCCATTATTCATTGAACAAATTGCAAAAGATTCATCAACATAATTCCAGAATACTGTGACGAGGGCAGTGGGAGCGATTCAGATGTTTTAAGACACATTTACTAGGATAATTCTGGAAAATCTCCTTATCTGCTTATTGTGTTACTAGTGTTTTAGTGAGATTATATGGTCGTACCTAAAAGTCGGAGTTGTGTGACCACGGGTGTGGTGACCGCCAGTGTCTCAGAGGGAAGCCATGTTTCTCGATGAGAAACATCCTCATCCTCCATGGTGTAAGCATCCGACGGTCAGGGGCGGCCGGTTGGAGGAGGCAAGCGAGTCCACAGCTGCAGGAGGCATGACGAAAGCTCTCTGCTCGTAACCACAGTAAGAGCCGACTTAATACCACCATTTTCTCACCAAAACCTGCCGGTTGACATTCTGCTGTCTTGGATCCACTTTGAACTGAACTCTCGCGGCTGTGTTGGAGCCACTATGGATTGAACTTTCACTGTATCATGTTAGACCCGCTCCACATCCATTGCTTTCGGTCTCCTAGAGGGGGGGGGGGGTTGCCCGCATCTGAGGTCCTCTCCAAGGTTTCTCATAGTCAGCATTGTCACTGGCGTCCCACTGGATTTGAATTCTCCCTGCCCACTGGGTGTGAGTTTTCCTTGCCCTTTTGTGGGTTCTTCCGAGGATGTCGTAGTCGTAATGGTTTGTACAGTCCTTTGAGACATTTGTGATTTGGGGCTATATAAATAAACATTGATTGATTGATTGACATGTGGTAGGAAACCACGTTCGCTTGACTGCTCTAATCCATAGTAAAGCTTCACCGTCATCTTTCGGGAATGTAAATAATGAAACAGTGGCTGTGTTTGTGTTGCTAAAGGCGGCCGCAATACACCGCTTCCCACCTACAGCTTTCTTCTTTGACGTCTCCATTATTCATTGAACAAATTACAAAAGATTCAGCAACAGAAGTCCAGGATACTGTGGAATTGGGCGATTAAAGCAAACGACTTATAGCTGTGATCGGTGTTGGAACAAAATGTCCTCTACAATCCGTGACGTCACGTGCACACGTCATCATACCACAACGTTTTCAGCAGGATACTTGGCGGGAAATTTAAATTGCAATTTAGTAAACTAAAAATGTGTTGCAATGTTAATATTTCATCAATGATATACAAACTATCAGACTGTGTGGTGGCTAGTAGTGGCTTTTAAAGGCAGTTTAGCACCTTTTTCATCCATTTTAGCAGGATGCTACTTTGCATTGTCAATCAGAGCAATGGAAAGATGTCAAGCAATCCTTGGTTGGACTGGAGATACTTTGCAAGGAAACCAGTGAAACCAGTAGAGTGACCTGAGGGTCCGGGGACGGAAAAAGATAGTGGTTTCCGGGTTGTTGGTCATAAAATATGTGGACTTTTACCCCTGGGAGATGTGTGTTGTGTGCATACTGCATGTGTGTTGTGTGCATACTGTATGTGTGTTGTGTGCATACTGTATGTGTGTTGTGTGCATACTGTACGTGTGTTGTGTCCATACTGTACGTGTGTTGTGTGCATACTGTACGTGTGTTGTGTGCATACTGTACGTGTGTTGTGTGCATACTGTATGTGTGTTGTGTGCATACTGTATGTGTGTTGTGTGCATACTGTACGTGTGTTGTGTGCATACTGTATGTGTGTTGTGTCCATATTGTATGTGTGTTGTGTGAATACTGTATGTGTGTTGTGTGCATACTGTAAGTGTGTTGTGTGCATACTGTATGTGTGTTGTGTGCATACTGTATGTGTGTTGTGTGCATACTGTACGTGTGTTGTGTGCATATTGTACGTGTGTTGTGTGCATACTGTACGTGTGTTGTGTGCATACTGTATGTGTGTTGTGTGCATACTGTACGTGTGTTGTGTGCATACTGTACGTGTGTTGTGTGCATACTGTACGTGTGTTGTGTGCATACTGTATGTGTGTTGTGTGCATACTGTACGTGTGTTGTGTGCATACTGTACGTGTGTTGTGTGCATACTGTACGTGTGTTGTGTGCACACTGTATGTGTGTTGTGTGCATACTGTACGTGTGTTGTGTGCATACTGTACGTGTGTTGTGTGCATACTGTATGTGTGTTGTGTGCATACTGTATGTGTGTTGTGTGCATACTGTGTGTGTGTTGTGTCCATACTGTATTTGTGTTGTGTGCATACTGTATGTGTGTTGTGTGCATACTGTACGTGTGTTGTGTGCAATGCTGTACATGTGTTGTGTGCATACTGTACGTGTGTTGTGTGCATACTGTACGTGTGTTGTGTGCATACTGTATGTGTGTTGTGTGCATACTGTACGTGTGTTGTGTGCATATTGTATGTGTGTTGTGTGAATACTGTACGTGTGTTGTGTGCATACTGTACGTGTGTTGTGTGCATACTGTACGTGTGTTGTGTGCATACTGTATGTGTGTTGTGTGCATACTGTTTGTGTGTTGTGTGCATACTGTACGTGTGTTGTGTCCATACTGTACGTGTGTTGTGTCCATATTGTACGTGTGTTGTGTGCATACTGTATGTGTGTTGTGTGCATACTGTACGTGTGTTGTGTCCATATTGTACGTGTGTTGTGTGCATACTGCACGTGTGTTGTGTGCATACTGTACGTGTGTTGTGTGCATACTGTACGTGTGTTGTGTGCATACTGTACGTGTGTTGTGTGCATACTGTACGTGTGTTGTGTGCATACTGTATGTGTGTTGTGTCCATACTGTAAGTGTGTTGTGTGCATACTGTATGTGTGTTGTGTCCATACTGTATGTGTGTTGTGTGCATACTGTATGTGTGTTGTGTGCATACTGCATGTGTGTTGTGTGAATACTGTATGTGTGTTGTGTGCATACTGTATGTGTGTTGTGTGCATACTGTATGTGTGTTGTGTGCATACTGTATGTGTGTTGTGTGCATACTGTATGTGTGTTTTGTGCATACTGTATGTGTGTTGTGTGTATACTGTATGTGTGTTGTGTGCATACTGTATGTGTGTTGTGTGCATACTGTACGTGTGTTGTGTGCATACTGTATGTGTGTTGTGTGCATACTGTACGTGTGTTGTGTGCATACTGTATGTGTGTTGTGTGCATACTGTACGTGTGTTGTGTGTATACTGTACGTGTGTTGTGTGCATACTGTACGTGTGTTGTGTGCATACTGTACGTGTGTTGTGTGCATACTGTACGTGTGTTGTGTCCGTACTGTACGTGTGTTGTGTGCGTACTGTACGTGTGTTGTGTGCGTACTGTGCGTGTGTTGTGTGCGTACTGTGCGTGTGTTGTGTGCGTACTGTGCGTGTGTTGTGTGCGTACTGTACGTGTGTTGTGTGCGTACTGTACGTGTGTTGTGTGCATACTGTGCGTGTGTTGTGTGCATACTGTGCGTGTGTTGTGTGCATACTGTACGTGTGTTGTGTGCATACTGTACGTGTGTTGTGTGCATACTGTACGTGTGTTGTGTGCATACTGTACGTGTGTTGTGTGCATACTGTACATGTGTTGTGTGCATACTGTACGTGTGTTGTGTGCATACTGTACGTGTGTTGTGTGCATACTGTATGTGTGTTGTGTGCATACTGTATGTGTGTTGTGTGCATACTGTACGTGTGTTGTGTGCATATTGTACGTGTGTTGTGTGCATACTGTACGTGTGTTGTGTGCATACTGTATGTGTGTTGTGTGCATACTGTGTGTGTGTTGTGTGCATACTGTACGTGTGTTGTGTGCATACTGTATGTGTGTTGTGTGCATACTGTACGTGTGTTTTGTGCATACTGTACGTGTGTTGTGTCCATATTGTATGTGTGTTGTGTGCATACTGTACGTGTGTTGTGTGCATACTGTATGTGTGTTGTGTGCATACTGTATGTGTGTTGTGTGCATACTGTACGTGTGTTGTGTGCATACTGTGTGTGTGTTGTGTGCATACTGTATGTGTGTTGTGTCCATACTGTATGTGTGTTTTGTGCATACTGCATGTGTGTTGTGTGCATACTGTACGTGTGTTGTGTGCATACTGTATGTGTGTTGTGTGCATACTGTACGTGTGCTGTGTCCATACTGTGTGTTGTGTGCATACTGTATGTGTGTTGTGTGCATACTGTACATGTGTTGTGTGCATACTGTACGTGTGTTGTGTGCATACTGTACGTGTGTTGTGTGCATACTGTACATGTGCTGTGTCCATACTGTGTGTTGTGTGCATACTGTATGTGTGTTGTGTGCATACTGTACATGTGTTGTGTGCATACTGTATGTGTGTTGTGTGCATACTGTACGTGTGTTGTGTGCATACTGTACGTGTGTTGTGTGCATACTGTACGTGTGTTGTGTGCATACTGTATGTGTGTTGTGTCCATACTTTGTGTTGTGTCCATACCTTGTGTTGTGTCCATAACCTTATGTGTGTTGTGTCCATACTTTGTGTTGTGTGCATACTGTATGTGTGTTGTGTGCATACTGTACGTGTGTTGTGTGCATTCTGTATGTGTGTTGTGTGCATACTGTGTGTGTGTTGTGTGCATACTGTATGTATGTTGTGTCCATACTGTATGTGTGTTGTGTCCATACTTTGTGTTGTGTCCATACTTTGTGTTGTGTGCATACTGTATGTGTGTGTTCTCCATTGAGTCAAAGGCACAAAAACACACTTTGTGTGTGTGTGTGTGTGTGTGTGTGTGTGTGTGTGTGTGTGTGTTGTGAGAGGGGATTTGCAGCATTTAATCATGTGTTTGTTGAAGGGGTGGGCCGCTGTTTGAGCATCAAGGTGGAGGAACTAAGGAGGTCACAAATACGGAGACGTGACTTTGTTCAGCGGGAGGTCGGCGTTTCCTGGTCGTTGTGTTGGCGGTCCTGGCCTCGCATCTGTTGTTTGGTACTTGACTTAAGTTTTGGTTGATACCACCCATTTTGGCCGTAATCCAGTAACAAGTACCGTATTTCCTTGCATTGCCGCCGGGTATATAGTATGCACCTGTCTAGAATTACTGCCGGGTCAAACTCCTTTCGCCAAATATTATTTTTATTAGCGCATGTCTAGAATTTCCACCGGGTCAAACTCGTCACGTCACGAGTGACACTTCACCTGTCATCATTTTCAAAATGGAGGAGGCTGATTTCAATCATTTGAAATCGCATAAAGGGAAGAAGATTAAGAGCTATTCAGTAGGATTTAAGGTCCAAGCTATTGAATATGCTAAAAAGAACAGTAAGCAGCTATGTTTTATTAATATACCGTAGCTGCGTGTGTCAAATATGAGTCATTAAATGACTCCCGCCTCCTGGTGGTAGAGGGCGCTAGTGATCCTTCTTGCGACTACTCGGCTGCAGAAGAAGTGACAACAAGTAGCAAGAGTGAGCAGCGATCCTTTATTTTTTTCCTCTCGCTTGCACTTTTAACATGGAGGATTACATATCTCAAATAAAACAGTTTTCTAAACTGGACTTTCAATGGAAGCAGGAGGTAATAAAGGAAGATCTCCATCGAGACAGAGAGACTTTTAAAACTGAAGAAAGATAAGGAAGACTTCTATAAACAAGTTATCGATGCTTTTGATCAGAAGGAGCTGCGCATGGACTTCATTTATAAGTAAAGGTAAGACCATAATAAAGTTTTTTTTATTAAATGTGCTTTTCATGATGGTATCATTACATCACACTCAAATGTATAAGCGCAGGCCTAAATTTACCGCATGCCTTTGGTAAACACCGGGAGGCGGGAGTCATTTAATGACTCATATTTGACACACGCAGCTACAGTATATTAATAAAACATAGCTGCTTACTGTTCTTTTTAGCATATTCAATAGCTTTGAGCTTAAATCCTACTGAATAGCTCTTAATCTTCTTCCCTTTATGTGATTTCAAATGATTGAAATCAGCCTCCTCCACTTTGAAAATGATGACAGGTGAAGTGTCACTCGTGACGTGGCGAGTTTGACCCGGAGGAAATTCTAGACATGCGCTAATAAAAAATAATATTTTGCGAACCGAGTTTGACCCGGCGTTAATTCTGAGCCGGCGGTAATGCTAAGCATGCGCTAATTATTTTGCAAAACGAGTTTGAACCGGCAGTAATTCTAGGCAGGCGCATACTATATACCCGGCGACAATTCAAGGAAATACGGTATGTGCTTTGTTATGAAGGATTTTCTTCCCACTCCAGACTGGGCTCCTAAGATTGTATTTGTTTTACTCATCCTTCCCCAGCATTTGAGCTTTTTCCCATCTTTTACGTGGCGACCCATCAGCGTTCCTGTTCTGTAACCCTGTACACCAGGGGTAGGGAACCTATGGCTCTGGAGCCAGATGTGGCTCTTTTGATGACCGCATCTGGCTCTCGGATAAATCTGAGCTGCCATTGGTCAGCACGATAAATAATGAATAATTCCACTTGTAATCAAAAATAACGTTCAAAACATAAAACATTCTCATGCATTTTTATGTTCAAGAAGTTGCGTTAATGGTAAGAAGTAATTTATTTATTATTGGTTAGTGTGGGGCCTGCCCTCCTGGGGGTTCTTCAGACCACCAACCACCGACATGAGAGCCTGTTCCAGGGTTACAATATTTTTTTATTTTTCAATAAGTCTCTTAGTTGCTTTCCAGCAATCGTCTTTTTCTCTTTCGTTCTTGCTCTCTCCCGGCTGCTGCTTATAAACAGAGCAACAGGTGATTAGATAACAAGGCCCAGCTGGGCCATCTACGCACCTGTCGCTGATTTCGAGGCAACACCCTGCTTCGCTGCAGGCCCGCAGGCCACGCCCCCTCCACAGTTAGCTTCAGAATAACAATGTTATTCCAAAGAATAAGAGACCTATTATACTCTAGAAATGTTGGTCTTACTTGAAAATGCACGCATTGAGTTGTGTTCAGTGTTGAAAAAAATATTATATGGCTCTTACGGAAATACATTTTAAAAATATTTGGCTTCTTGGCTCTCTCTGCCAAAAAGGTTCCCGACCCCTGCTATACACTGTTTGTTTGTCTCATCTAGAACAGCTTTGTGCTTAAAGCAAAATTTTGTTGACCTGCCTACCGACTAGCGACCTACCTTTCTATCCGCTATTTGACTGGTAATCACATGCTTTATTCAAAAGTATAAATAACGACAAATGAAGATCAGATATTATTAACCGCAACAAAAAAAGTGTTTGTTCTATTATCAACAAAGAAATTGTCTTTATTTTTATGTTATCATGCCATGATTTTACCAGTCAGGCCCACTTGGGAATAGATTTGAACTTCATGCGGCCCCTGGTCTCGAATAAGAGTTACAGGATCATACTTTGGTGGTCGTTAAAGTTCTGCTGTGTCCAGGCACGTATTTACTGACTTTATAAACAGTACAAAATGACAAAAATATCGATGTAATCATTGTGGTATCGACTAAATACGACCCCTGAACTTGGTATCGTTACAGTCGATGTTTGCACATTAAAACAACACTGAGAACTTGCAGAATTAGTTCCTGGCGTTCAGCAATTCAAATCTAAAGTTGAAACAACATGATTTTTGAGGACGTTCTGTCAATGTTGGCTTCTGACGTTGAATTTTGGTCATTTCCCAACCAATATTCCACCACACAAATTCAACAGAGAGGATTTTTACAGAGAGAAGGGAATTATAATTTAAGAGGAGAACTACTTTTCAAGATCCCAAAATATTGTAGAACAACGCAGAAAGGAATGAGTATAACAATAGCAGGGGTTGAAATATGGAACTTTTTAAAGGATGAAATAAAACACAGCACCAACATAAAGCAGTTTAAAAAGCTTTTAAATCATTTATTAGTAGTAGTGAAGTGAATTATATTTATATAGCGCTTTTTCTCTAGTGACTCAAAGCGCTTTACATAGTGAAACCCAATATCTAAGTTACATTCAAACCAGTGTGGGTGGCACTGGGAGCAGGTGGGTAAAGTGTCTTGCTCAAGGACACAACGTCAATGACTAGGATGGCGGAAGCGGGAATCGAACCTGCAACCCTCAAGTTGCTGGCACGGCCGCTCTACCAACCGAGCTAAACCGTAAATATAAGAAAGAAGAGCAAACATTGTTTTAGAAAGACAATAATATATAATATGTATATAAATACAATTTATGATTTCATAATTATACATATAGGTTATATTAAAATGTATATATTAGCACTTTATATGGAATTTAAATAAATTGTGTATATATAATATATATATAAGTGTACAAATGTATATGTTTGATGGAAATGTTAAACTGTGAATATGAGACGTGTGCTACATATATGTTGCTTATATCCATCCATCCATTTTCTACCGCTTATTCCCTTTCGGGGTCGCGGGGGGCGCTGGCGCCTATCTCAGCTACAATCGGGCGGAAGGCGGGGTACACCCTGGACAAGTCGCCACCTCATCGCAGGGCTTGTTTAAAAAAAAAAAAAGTAATATAAGTGAAGCATGTTTTAGATTTTGTATATTTTGAACTTTGTTCTTGTTGTGATGGTGTAGGTTTATATAAGCGTTGCTTCAACCTACACCCTTTCCGCTCAATCATTGCTCAAATTAGTGTTTTTTTGTTTTTTTTTCTTTTGTTGTTGTTCTTTGTTTTATGTGAAGATTGCCGAAATAAATTTAAAATAAAATAAAATAAAAAATACAACAAAAACGTTGAAACAACATGCTTTTAGACTACATTTATTCAACAAATGAAGATCAAATATTAACTGCAACATGTAAATGTAAAACCCCCCCAAAAAAGTGTTCTATTTTTAAACTAAGAAATTGTCTTTATATTTAAGTTATCATGCCATCATTTTACCAGTCGGGTGACATTGTTCAGCGTTAAGTCGACGTCCTGGCCTCGCACGGGCAAGCTGATTAGCTGGAGGAATGTGTTTGGAAGCCAAAGCGCCTTATCTTTGTACAAGAGGACGATTGTTTCTGTCCGGAGGGCCAAACTTTATGCCAAACATTACATTTTTTACTAACGTGTAAATCTCTCGCTTGTTTGTTCCACTTTTGAAAGAGATCGCACTTAAACGGTCGCTGTTGAAATTCAGTGTTTTCATGATCCCTTTGACGGTCTTGCCTTTGTCCCGCCCCCAGCTAGATGAGCCCCGCCCTATGTACACGCCCACCACCACAAAAACACGGCCAAGCGATACAAAGAAGATAGATTTTTTTTCCCCGTATATAAGCCGCAGATATATATGTTTTGAAATGAGTTATTTGCACAGAAATATTTTGTAAATGTTTATTTGCATACCTTAATGGGTTTGCAACACAGCAGTAAAACGGCTGATCAAACAAAACATAAGTCATGGTCATGCTAGCTCTACAATCTGCTAAACAGACTATTGCGATATACAAACCCCGTTTCCATATGAGTTGGGAAATGGTGTTAGATGTAAATATAAACAGAATACAATGATTTGCAAATCCTTTTCAAGCCATATTCAGTTGAATATGCTACAAAGACAACATATTTGATGTTCAAACTCATACAAAAAAAAAAAATTTCAAATAGTGAAGTGAATTATATTTATATAGCGCTTTTCTCTAGTGACTCAAAGCACTTTACATAGTGAAACCCAATATCTAAGTTACATTTAAACCAGTGTGGGTGGCACTGGGAGCAGGTGGGTAAAGTGTCTTGCCCAAGGACACAACGGCAGTGACTAGGATGGCGGAAGCGAGAATCGAACCTGAAACCCTCAAATTGCTGGCACGGCCACTCTACCAACCGAGCTATACTTAAGAGTTTGATGCCTGCAACACGTGACAAAGAAGTTAGAAAGGTGGCAATAAATACTGATAAAGTTGAGGAATGCTCATCAAACACTTATTTAGAACACCCCACAGGTGTGCAGGCTAATTGGGAACAGGTGGGTGCCATGATTGGATATAAAAGCAGCTTCCCTGAAATGCTAAGTAATTCACAAACAAGAATGGGGTGAGGGTCCCCACTTTGTAAGCAAATTTTCGAAAAGTTTAAAAACAACATTTCTTAACGAGCTATTGCAAGGAATTTAGCGATTTTACCATCTACGGTCCGTAAAATCACCAAAAAGTTCAGAGAATCTGGAGAAATCACTGCACGTAAGCAATGATATTACGGAATTTTGATCCCTCAGGCGGTACTGCGTAAAAACCGACATCAATGTGTAAAAGATATCACCACGTGGGCTCAGGAACATTTCATAAAACCACTGTCAGTAACTACAGTTGGTCGCTACATCTGTAAGTGCAAGTTAAAACCCTACAATGCAAAGCCAAACCCATTTATCAACAACACCCAGAAACGCCGCCGGCTTGGCTGGGCCCGAGCTCACCTAAGATGGACTGATGCAAAGTGGAAAGGTGTTCTGTGGTCTGACAAGTCCACATTTCAAATTATATTTGGAAACAGAGGACGTGGTGTCCTCCGGAACAAAGAGGAAAATAACCATTTGGATTGTTATAGGCGCAAAGTGTAAAAGCCAGCATGTGTGATGGTATGGGGGTGCATTAGTGCCCAAGGCATGGGTAACTTACACATCTGTGAAGGCACCATTAATGCCGAAAGGTACATACAGCTTTTGGAGTAACATATGTTGTTATCATGGACGCCCCTGTTTATTTCAGCAAGATAAGTGTTACAACTGCGTGGCTTCGTAAAAAAAAGAGTGCGGGTACTTTCCTGTCTCCCATGGAAAATGTGTGGTGCATTATGAAGCGTAAAATAGGACAGTGGAGACCCCGGACTGTTGAAGGACTGAAGCTCTACATAAAACAAGAATGGGAAAGAATTCCACTTTCAAAGCTTCAACAATTAGTTTCCTCAGTTCCCAAATGTTTATTGAGTGTTGTTAAAAGAAAAGGTGATGTAACACAGTGGTGAACATGCCCTTTCCCAACTACTTTGGCACGTGTTGCAGCCATGAAATTCTAAGTTAATGATTATATGCAAAAAAAAATTAAGTTTGAGTTTGAACATGAAATATGTTGTCTTTGTAGCATATTCAACTGAATATGGCTTGAAAAGGATTTGCAAATCATTGTATTCTGTTTATATTTACATCTAACACCATTTCACAACTCATATGGAAACGGGGTTTGTACATGTTGTTATCGTTTTATCGATCTGCCGTAGTAAAAAGCAGGCTTTGAATAGAATAGAATAGAGTTTTATTGTCATTATTGATACACATATTAAATTGTTGTACAGAATGTTTGATCATTCCTCTTTTACGTTGCTGCTAAAATGTGAATGTAATGTTAGCGCTTTAGCTCTCGCAGCTATGCTACTGTTG
>NC_084611.1:92524856-92532356 GCF_033978795.1 Nerophis ophidion
GTCCTGTGTAATGTGTGATGTGTGTTGCCAGATGTGATGTGTGTTGCTAGGTGTGATGTGTGTTGCGAGATGTCCTGTGTAATGTGTGATGTGTGTTGCTAGGTGTGATGTGTGTTGCCAGATGTCCTGTGTAATGTGTGATGTGTGTTGCTGGATGTCCTGTGTAATGTGTGATGTGTGTTGCCAGATGTCCTGTGTGATGTGTGTTGCCAGATGTCCTGTGTGATGTGTCCCGACCCAGGTGAGGAACAAGAGACACTAAACGTCTCTCCTGGTGTTTTTGGTGTGCCACTTGTCATCGCCTCTCACTAATGAACCCTCGCTCCGTGCTTCCAACAAGATAGCTTTTGTCAGCTGTTGGAAGATGAAAACAGGAAGTTATCTTTTCTTGGTTGGTCTGGGGGCGGGGTGGGGGGGGGGGGGGGGTATAATGTGTCGGAGGTGTTTGTCGGAGTCGGCACATGACTGGGAGGAAGTGCTTCCTGGAAAGTCCAGTGTGAGCCTAAACACTGCACTCCTCCAGGTCATGTCGCTCTGGACGACCTCTACACTTGTGACACGCTACTTATTTACTTTTATGGATGACTTGCAGAAGCACAAGTCCAGATACTGATTACCGGCAGTCTTTTATTGCTGACTTTATTCCTGCTTTTCTGTCTGTTTGGCACATTCTCACGTGTGTGTGTGTGTGTGTGTGTATGTGTGTGTGTGTGTGTGTGTGTGTATGGTCCTCACAATGTCATACACACACATTCCCGTGTGTGTATGTGTGTATGATCCCCACAATGTCATACACACACTTTCCCGTGTGTAAGTGTGCATGGTCCCCACAATGCCATACACACACATTCCCGTGTGTATGGTCCCCACAATGCCGTAACACACATTCCCGTGTGTGTATGTGTGTATGGTCCCCACAATGCCGTAACACACATTCCCGTGTGTATGTGTGTATGGTCCCCACAATGCCGTAACACACATTCCCGTGTGTGTATGTGTGTATGGTCCCCACAATGCCGTAACACACATTCCCGTGTGTATGTGTGTATGGTCCCCACAATGCCGTAACACACATTCCCGTGTGTATGTGTGTATGGTCCCCACAATGCCGTAACACACATTCCCGTGTGTGTATGTGTGTATGGTCCCCACAATGCCATACACACACATTCCCGTGTGTATGTGTGTATGGTCCCCACAATGCCGTAACACACATTCCCGTGTGTATGGGTGTATGGTCCCCACAATGCCGTAACACACATTCCCGTGTGTGTATGTGTGTATGGTCCCCACAATGTCGTAACACACATTCCCGTGTGTATGTGTGTATGGTCCCCACAATGCCGTAACACACATTCCCGTGTGTATGTGTGTATGGTCCCCACAAGACCATACACACACATTCCCGTGTGTATGGGTGTATGGTCCCCACAATGCCGTAACACACATTCCCGTGTGTATGTGTGTATGGTCCCCACAAGACCATACACACACATTCCCGTGTGTATGGGTGTATGGTCCCCACAATGCCGTAACACACATTCCCGTGTGTGTATGTGTGCATGGTCCCCACAATGCCGTAACACACATTCCCGTGTGTATGTGTGTATGGTCCCCACAATGCCGTAACACACATTCCCGTGTGTGTATGTGTGTATGGTCCCCACAATGCCATACACACACATTCCCGTGTGTATGTGTGTATGGTCCCCACAATGCCGTAACACACATTCCCGTGTGTGTGTGTATGGTCCCCACAATGCCATACAGTGACCACAACCCCTGAGCCACCATAATAGTATTTAAATGACATGCAGTGAAATAGGTACCTTGTAACTTTGCCACATTCCTGTGAGACTATTGCGTGCGACAAAGCATCAAGGAGAGGGACTATCCAGGACTATCTTCGGATAGTCTATCTTTCATTTCATCTCAGATAATACTATATCTGATATCCAGATAGCGTAGAGTGACGAATGCGTGAAGAATGCACAACAGACCCGATGAGACCCGATCAGCCTGAAAGAGATGATGCAGTATTATCTGCTCACAGTTGCTACCTAGTGGTTGGTTGAGCACACTGCAGCTGGTCCTGCATAAATTAACCAACCCCTTCTCCTTAATGCTTCAGTCACACGCAAGATTCTCACAGGAATAAGACAAAAATACTGTGGTATTTACTATATCTATGTATATATATATATATATATATATATATATATATATATATATATATATATATATGTATATATATGTATATATATATGTATATTTTGCTCAACCTGTAGGTTTCCCTTCTCTTCTGTCTGTCATTTTACTCCCCACGCTGCTGCTGCTGCTTCTTCTTCTTTGTTATTTTTGGGGGACGGCACCATGCGCAGATAACAGTAGCTCTGACCGCCTTAAATTGACTCAGCAGCTCCACCTGTCACTGTAGAGGGGGAAGGACGTTTGCTCTGAGCACAAGAGTGTGGATCGCGCAGGGTGGAATATTACTGGTAAAAGTTTTGACTTGAAAACAACAATAGTCTGTATACTCGCTCAGTTTATTTTACTTGTAGAAATTTTTATTAATATTTTTATCCACGAATTGTTTTAATTGAATAACATTGTCTTTTTACTTGCAGAAAATGGTTGTTTTTGCTTGCAAATCTTAAAAAAATAATAATTGTATTTATGTGTAATTTTTTTTACTTGCAAATTGTTTTTAATTGAAGAAAATAGTTTTTAGATTGTATTTTTACTTGCAGAAAAGTCTGTTTTACTTGTGAATCTTTTTTTGTTTGTTTGTTTTATGAAAGTAGTTTTTATTCTGGCAATTTTTTTTCCTTTTAACTTGCGAATAGTTTTTTTTTTTAACTTTCAGAAAATAGTTTTCGTACCTGTGAATCTCTTTTTTTTTACTTGAAGAAAACCTTTATTTATTTTACTTGAATTAAAAAAAAATTCTATAAAATTCTGTTTATACTTGTAAATATTTTTTTTTACTTTTTTAATTTTTTACTTTTTTTCTAGAAAATGTTCAATATTTTTACTTCTGAAAAAACTTTTTTTCAAGAAAAAAACATTTTTAAATTGAAAATTTTTAGGCGTGAGTAAAAAAACTAATTTGTGTGTGTTTGCGGAGTTTTGGCAGTAAATTCCCTCCATGTAAATGTTTTGGGGTTTCAGTAGTCACACATTGACGCCCCTGCTTATCCTCTCCAGAACACTTCTCATTGGCACGTTTATTAACGATATCTATTTGCACATATGAAGATTGGCACAATTAGGCAATGAAAAGAATCCCGTTCCTCCTCCTCTTTGTTCTCGAGGCTGTTTAGACGTCCTTATCGTGTGTTTTCGCCGTCGTTAAGGAGTGGAGCCAGTTTCAATAGCAACACTTTTGACCACACACTCGGACTTTAATCTCACTCCTGATTTGGCCCCATCCAGCTCTTTGTCCTTCACTCCCTGGTTTTTCCTGTCGGCTCCTTAGACAGAAACTCGGAGAGCAAGTCCTCTCATGCGAGACTTTGACCCCCCAGTCCCTCTCAGGTCAGGTGTTTGCTCAAGCCCGGGACAGAAACAACAGGCAGACAGGATAGATATCTGCAGTTTCCTGTTGCTTTAAACAACTGCACTTCCCATCAGCCACCTGGCTTCCCTCCTCTCTCTATTTCACGCACACACACTTGTACCTGTCCAAGCTCCACCTTCATCTCCTCTCCTGCTTGCAGCGACCGGCCCGTGTTTGCTTAGTGCCCCGCTGTACCGGTCTCTCATGGAGGTGGACTCGGAGCAGTTGTCGAGCAACACTGGTAGCTATCCCTCCTTCTTCCTCCTCTCTCTTTCCATCCATCCATCCATCCTTCACTCTAGCTTGAGTTGCATCTTTTACTTTTTTGCTCAAATGTTTGTGGACCTTTTAGTGATGCTGCTGTTGGAAGTGAGTGAGTCATCTCTTCCCATACATGTGCAAAATAACATGGCGGCTTTGCTCTATCGGAGCCGTCACACTTCACTTACCGTGTTACAAAAGAGCTCGGTCGGAATGATACCTATATCGGACGCGAACAACACACAAGGCCTCTATTTGTGGAATCTGAAGTATTGAATCTCAATGACAGCGAAAATGAAGCACAAAGCAAACTACTCAAAAAAGAACAATTAGAGAAAATCTATCGTTTGTATGCACGTACAACACTTAAGACCTTGAGTATATCAGTTAGTGGAATTAAGTTATTAAGGCTGAGAGAATCGCGATTCTTATTCCTCTCGATTCTAAGTCCATGTCATTAAAAAGTTATTCAACGGATTTTGCAAAAAATAAGGTCTGACAGACTCTTGCCGGGTTCCATGGACCACCCAGGAAGGACATTGCTCTAGCAGCTTTGACTCTTGTTTTATTTTTTTCAAATAAAGAAAGGCGTTTGCGTGGTCGCCGCTCCCACTGCTCGCTCCTCCGTGTCGCTCTTCAGTCGGCCGCGTTTTCGTCGTCGCCGTCTTGCTCTCTCTCGCTTCCGCTCTTCATCCGCTGCTGCAAGCTCTTCAACTCCTTTCGCCTCGTTCTCTCCTCCTTCTCCCCTTTTATACATCGTTAGGAGATACATTGATCGTGTCCCGGTGTACGATCCACGCCTCGCCGCTCGCTTGTATTCTCCGCCTCCTCGCCACCATCTTGGGTGCTATGCCGCTCCGTCGGACCGCCGGTTTTAAATTGTATTAAATATGATGTCCAGAGGAATTAAAAAAAAATCAATTGGCAACAAAAAAGGACAACAAAACAAACCACCCCACACAGTTTTTCTAATTAAGAGAAAAAAACTTCAATTAAAGATGTTTATTATTTACTGAAATGCAATTTTTGCCAACAAATATTAAGATTCCATTTTAAAAATGTGATGTTTGTTTACCTAATTTACTGAGGATAATTAGGTTACAGAATCAAAATTTAGAAATATTTTATCAATCTCGGAAGGGGTTATCTTCTAATTACAATCGTTAAAAATGCTGCTGAAACGAAAAATATGTCTGTTGCTTTTAAAAAGTTGACTCGCATTGTGATTAAATTAGTGCTTCATTTTTACCACAGTCAATGTAACTATTCAACTTTATTATTGTCAAATGCTTACAATTTTGTCAATGCAGACTATTGAGTGCTTTTGACTATTTCTAATACCAATCTTCAGTTTTTAAGTTGCATTAAAAGGGCATTAAAAATCATGAAATTGTTTTTGCTGAGAACGGCCAAAACCTTAAAATCGATTCATAATTTAAAAAAATATATATATATATTTTTTTTTATTATGAATTTTTATTTATTTTCAAATATGAACCTCATATGTATATATACATATATAATTTTTTTATTTTTTATTTTAATGTCTATTTACATACCTTAATTGTTTCCAAACGGTGTCTGTAACACGGCAGTAAAACGGCTGACCAAACAAAACAGAAGGACCCATTAGCTGTGGGTGCTAGCTCGCCACAAAACTGAAACAATACAAAAATAATGCCACTGTAAGTTAGGAACACTGACACAGACACTCGTAAACGTGTTGGCACATTAGCTAGTGCTAACGAAGCTAGCCTCATTACATTACGATAGCATGTATATTCTAACTTTCTATTTTTCCCTTTTTTTTTTTAGCACTTTGAGATTTTAAAAAATGTAAAGTGCATTACAAATATAATTCATTATTATTATTAGATATACACACGTACATATTGGCCCCCAGACACATTTTTTCTCTCAATTTGGCCCCCAGCTCTGTTATAGATCTACATTGTTTGGACTGAACACACACAAACTTAACATGACTTGTACCAAGTTTAGGTCGTTATGTCAGGTTTACGACCAGGAAAAGGCTTTATCTATCTTGTCACGGATGCCAAGCCACGTGTCATTGAGGCTTTTATGGCCAAGTCCGGACCGTGCTTGTAAAAGCTTCTAGAACAACGCGTCATGAGGCGCACCCGTCCATATCAACTCAGCTGTGACTCTTTAACCAGGACAGATTAGCCAATTCACTCATTCATAACCTTTAACCAGGGGAGCTGCTTCCTTCTACTATTGCAACCACTTTGTGGCCCGTGTGTGTGTGTGTGTGTGTGTGTGTGTGTGTGTGTGTGTGTGTGTGTGTGTGTGTGTGTGTGTGTGTGTGTGTGTGTGTGTGTGTGAGGTCTCACCCTGCCCTAAAAAATCTTTGTGCTTGCTTTCAAAGTAAAATGGTGTCGGTGGGTTGGTTAATCATCTACCTGCTGCACACACACACACACACACACACACCGCCATGATTGGATTAGACGTGTCAAAGGTCGACGCCCTGCGAGATGTGGCCCTCCCTTTTTTTTATTTTTTATTTCAGCCCTCTGGTTATTTCCTGCTGTTTGTCCCAGATACGCTCATGTTGCACTTAGAGATCCCGGGCACTTTATTCAAGTGTTTTATTCTGATCTAATTAGGCTTTGTTGATATTTAAATAAGAATTGACATTTATGTTGACTAAATTACTGCGGAACCTCCATTTACGAACCCAATCGGTTCTTGAGCGTGGTTAGATAACAAGGCCCACCTGGGCCATCTACTCACCTGTCACTGTCTTCGAGGCCGGTCCTTGCACACCCCATTCTGCGGCCGGCCTGCAGGCCACGCCCCCTAATAGGAATTGATATTTATGTCGACTAAATTACAGTGGAACCTCCATTTACAAACCCAATCTGTTCTTGAACATGGTTCTTAGATGGAAAAGTGTGTACAGTGAAGCAGAGTTCAGAGACAATGTTTAATATGAATCATTTGTTGGAGCCCAGCAAAAAGTCCTTATTTTAGTGTAAGAATGCACACTTTGATGACACTATGTATACATACCGTATTTTCCAGTGTGGAGGTTGCCCTCTAGTGGGTTCCTCAGACTACCACACACTGCCACAAGAGCCCGGATCAGGGGTACAACACTGTTTTATTACCATAAAATAGTGCAAGGCTCTTTCTTTTCAGCGAAATGTCTTTTTCTGAATCTCACTCTTTCTCTCTCTCTGGCTCCAACTCCAACCCCGTGTCTCGCACCGGCTGCTTCTAATAAAGGCAACAGGTGATTAGATTACAAGGCCCACCTGGGCCATCTACTCACCTCTCGCTGTCTTCGAGGCCGGTCCTTGTACACCCCATTCCACGGCAGGCCTGCAGGCCACGCTCCCTAATAGGAATTTATATTTATGTCGACTAAATTACAGTGGAACCTCCATTTAAAAAACCCAATCAGTTCTTGAACATGGTTCTTAGATGGAAAAGTTTGTACAGTGAAGCAGAGTTCAGAGACAATGTTTAATATGAATCATTTGTTGGAGCCCGGCAAAAAGTCCTTATTTTAGTATAATAATGCACACTTTGATGACACTATGTACACATACCGTGTTTTCCAGTGTGGAGGTTGCCCTCTGGTGGGTTCCTCAGTCTACCACACACTGCCACGAGAGCCCGGATCAGGGGTACAACACTGTTTTATTACCATA
>NC_084611.1:92537356-92672356 GCF_033978795.1 Nerophis ophidion
CCAAAAAAAATCCCTTTTTCATGACAAAAAATATATATATAAAATTAAAAAAATAAATAAATAAATCATTCCCCGACCCCTGCCGGGCCGCGGGACTAATTATCAAGCGTTGACCGGTCTGCAGCTACAAAAAGATTGGGGACCACTGGACTAAATGACAATAATAAACATATGTTTCATGTACACTAAGATTGTTTGTCCAAATAAAGACAAGAATGACATTTTTTGTGGTCCCCTTTACCGAAAAGTATGGAAATACATTTAGGAGGTCTGTACTTCCACGATGATCCCAGTAGGCTGCTCACTGTCAGCCAGGGTGAGGTAACGAGTGGACAGGTGTGTGTGTGTGTGTGTGTGTGTGTGTGTTGTGGGTCCGGTGTAGCGAATGTGTGTGTTGCCATGGCTGCCTGGCTTCGTGGACTTGCACCCAAGTCGCCAGTAAAAAAGTGTCAGCAACGTTGAGGGTCCGTGCACAAAGAGCCAGCCGTCACATTGTGGTGATTATTGATTTAGTGCAGTGGACTTTTCCTCCCTGAAAGGCTGCAGTGTTGTCAGAAAATAAGAGGTTTACGCTCAGAAGGCTGCTTGTTCCTTGTTCTTTGCATGGAAAGTGTTGAAGGAGCAGAGTCCACAGCAGCGCTCCTGCAGACCCGTGCAGGTTGACTTCATGTGATGTGTGGCCGGCTCGTATTGAACATGTGACCCAGTTGAACTGGGTGAACCTTGAACTGGTTTATGGCTCCTCCAATCTCTTGGATAGGAGTGAAAGGTCAGCTCAACTCAACAAAACAAGGCTGTAAAAACTACTGATTAGGGGAAGGCAGCGAGAGGATTTATGGATGATTGTCATGGACATTGGAGACAAATACCCTGTTTTCCTGGTTATAGAGCGCCCACATTTTTTTTTAAAGCAACCCGAGTTCGGGCCGCGGGGGCAGCAGCCTAAGCAGGGAAGCCCAGACTTCACTCTCCCCAGCCACTTGGTCCAGCTCCTCCCGGGAGATCCTGAGGCGTTCCCAGGCCAGCCAGGAGACATAGTCTTCCTAACGTGTCCTGGGTCTTCCCCGTGGCCTCCTACCGGTTGGACGTGCCCTAAACACCCCCCTAGGGAAGTGTTCGGGTGGCATCCTGACCAGATGCCCGAACCACCTCATCTAGCTCCTCTCGGGTCTAAAGGGGCCTTCTGTTTTGTTTGGTCAGCCGTTTTACTGCCGTGTTACAGACACTGTTTGGAAACAATTAAGGCATGTAAATAAACATTTGCAAAATATTTCGTACCGGTATATATCTGCAGCAAAAAATAAATAATATAATATATATATATATACATATATATATTTTATTTTTATTTTATTTATTTTATAATTTTTTTTAAAATAAATAAATAATACAAAATTAAATCAAAAATATGTATATACATACACACACACACAGGTTTTTTTTATTTTAAAAATCATTACTTTTTTTTTATAACATTGAATGCCAGATGTATGACTAACTACATTTCTCTATGCAATAGATACACAACTCTGATACATTTATTAATTACTATTATACAAATGTAATATTACTCAAAAGAAAACTGTTTTTGTTTAAAAAAAATTTTTTTAAATATTTGTTTATTATATATATATATATATAATATACATATATACATATACATGTGTATATCTACATATATGTATATATATTTATATATATAAATACATACATATATATATACATAGATACATACACACACACATATATATGTATATATATATATATATACATACATACACACATACACACACACACATATATATACACACACACATTTGTATATATATATATGTATATATATATAAATATATATATAAATACACACATTGTTTTTTTTTATTTTGTTTTTATTTTTAATTGATTACGAATCGTTATAAGTAAGAACCGGGATTCATTTGAATTCTTTAACTTTTTTTGACACCCCTAATGAAGAAATATACTTTTGGTTCAAGGCGCAAAACAGGAAGTACATTTTCCAACCGCAGTACTTGCAGTGCGCAAACTTGTCCCAAAGGTGGCGCCATAGCCCAAACAATAACACACCTGGTCCATGTCCGTCTGTCTAGTATGAAAAGTATTTGTTGGATACAAAAGATTATGGTCGTTAGCGGAGAAAAATCCATGAATTATCCGCAAGGTTAAAAAGTTTCTAGTCGGGAAAATAGAGTCCCTAAGACTAAGTTGTTGATCCTTGTGTGTTGTGTGCAGGATTGTTACGTAGAACTCTTCAAAGGATTTTGCTACAAAAAAGTATTTGCTGTCTTTTAGGCCACAGATCTGATCGGATGGTTTTGTCAGAATGACAGCCGAAGACCCTGCTTCCTCTTCAACCATGAGCACCAATACCTCCTCCAAGTCCCACCCCGCTCTCCTGGCGCAGAACCCCATTGTGGAAGGTGTGGTGGGCACCCCCAACGAGGCGGCGCTGGTGGCCTTGATGGAGCGCACCGGCTACACCATGGTCCAGGAGAACGGCCAACGAAAATACGGGCCTCCGCCGGGCTGGAACGGCCCGTCGCCACAGAGAGGATGCGAGATTTTTGTGGGCAAGATCCCAAGAGATGTTTATGAGGATGAGCTGGTGCCCGTGTTTGAGTCCGTGGGACGCATCTACGAGATGCGGCTGATGATGGACTTTGACGGGAAGAACCGAGGCTACGCGTTTGTGATGTACACTGAAAAACACGAGGCCAAACGAGCCGTGCGGGATCTCAACAACTACGAGGTCCGGCCCGGCCGGCTCCTGGGGGTTTGCTCCTCTGTGGACAACTGCCGTCTGTTCATCGGCGGTATCCCCAAGACCAAAAAGCGGGAGGAGATCCTGGAGGAGGTCTCCAAAGTGACGGAGGGCGTGCTGGATGTGATCGTTTACGCCAGCGCCGCCGACAAGATGAAGAACCGCGGCTTTGCCTTCGTAGAGTACGAGTCCCACCGCGCTGCCGCCATGGCCCGTAGGAAACTGATGCCCGGGCGCATCCAGCTCTGGGGCCATCAGATCGCAGTCGACTGGGCGGAGCCAGAAATTGACGTGGATGAAGATGTTATGGAGACAGTGAAGATCCTTTACGTCAGGAATCTAATGATGGAAACCAGCGAGGAAACGATCAAACAGGTTGGAGTCCTTGTAGTCCCCAACATCTGCACAATGTTTAACCACATGTTCTCTGTCGACCAGGTATTCAGCCAGTGGAACCCAGGCTGCGTAGAACGAGTGAAGAAAATCCGCGACTACGCTTTCGTTCACTTCACCACCCGGGATGATGCGGTGCTGGCCATGGACCACCTCAACGGGACAGAGGTGGAGGGCTCCTGCATCGAGGTGACGCTCGCCAAGCCGGTGGACAAAGAGCAGTACTCCCGGCAGAAGGCCTCAAAGGGGGGTTCCGCCACTCCGGAAGTCCCGCAGCAGAACTACGTCTACCAGTGTGACCCCTACACGCTGGCCTACTACGGATATCCCTACAGCACCCTCATCGGACCCAACAGAGACTACTTTGTCAAAGGTAAGAACTCTTCCTTTTATCTCAGAAACGAGATCACGAAAGTCTGAACCGCAACAATCTCAGTCTCGATAAGCGGGACAGGGTGATAACCTCATGAATGCTAATCCTATTAACTTTGATGATTGATTGGATTTGGTGGAAGCAGGAAAATCTATCAGACTTTTCGACAATCATTGTGTTTTGGTTTTCTCTCCTAAGGATCGTCACTGATACTGAACAATGGTAATCGCTCACGTCCTCATTCCTACTCATTCTTTCAATGAACAATGAGCCTTTTTGCTGTTTTTCCTAACACCATCCCTTTCCTGCTACGCCGTCACCTTTCGCCACGTCAGGGTGGAACAAACCCAACGTCGCAGAGCCCTAAACACATTTTAAGAATCCCGAAAGATGCCCTTTGCAATGAAACATGTCAGACGTGGATATAAAGTCCCAACGTACTACAGCCAGTAATTCTATTGCCCGTTGTATTTAAGCAGGTACTGTGCGAGGCCGTGGTCGCGCCACCACAGGTAACCGTACCCCTGGTCCCCGGGGGTCGTACCTGGGGGGTTACTCTGCCGGTCGTGGCATCTACAGCCGCTACCACGAGGGTAAGACCAAGCAGCCCGAAAAGCCTTATGAACTGATGCCCAGTCTGGAGCTGGCGGCCTCCGTCAACCAAGTTGCCATCAAAGCAGGCCCAAGTCAGTGAGATAGACGTAGCCATCCCTACCCTCACCCATCTCAAAAGCCTTGACTAAAAAAACTTTCACCTCCATTTCTTTCTGGACTCTTCTCACGGAAAGCCCCTAAAAAATGCTACAAAACGTATCCTTCAGTTTTCGGACTTTCGTTATTTGGGTTTTCAAGTGCTTCTGTGAGAACAGCCTTTCTTTGATCTTCCTGTGTGTTTCCAATGACTTCAGTGGAAATCTAAGACGCCGTTTACACTGCACACCAAATCTGATTTTTTTTTGCACTCAAGTGACACAGATCATTTTTTCCAGTCTCAACACTTCAAAGTGCTTTAAAACTGATCTTTTCACCTAAGATCCAGACCACATCAGGAGGCAGTCCGAGTCCGATTGGAATCTGATCTTTTCAAATGTGTCAATTCAGTACAAACGGAAATGCCACCTGAATGCGGATTTTTCCTACGTTATTCGGAAGTGAATACGTCATCACAACATACGGTTTCGGTGAGCAAACTTTATGGCCAAATTTGAGGTGCATCACTTGTCAATAGTACACAAATAATAACCGGATACCGTATTTCCTTGAATTGCCGCCGGGGCGCTAATTAATTTAAAACCTCTTCTTACTCCGGCGCTTACCAAAGGCACGCGGTAAATTTAGGCCTGCGCTTATACATTTGAGTGTGATGTAAGGATACCATCATGAAAAGCACAATTAATTTAAAAAACGTTATTATGGTCTTACCTTTACTTATAAATGAAGTCCATGCACAGCTCCTTCTGATCAAAAGCATCGATAACTTGTTTATAGAAGTCTTCCTTATCTTTCTTCAGTTTTAAAAGTCTCTCTGTCTCCATGGAGATCTTCCTTTATTACGTCCTGCTTCCATTGAAAGTCCAGTTTAGAAAACTGTTTTATTTTAGATATGTAATCCTCCATGTTAAAAGTGCTAGCGAGAGGAAAAACTAAAGGATGGCTGCTCACTCTTGCTGCTTGTTGTCACTTCTTCTGCAGCCGAGTAGTCGCAAGAAGGATCACTAGCGCCCTCTACCACCAGGAGGCGGGAGTCATTTAATGACTCATATTTGACACACGCAGCTACGGTATATTAATAAAACATAGCTGCTTACTGTTCTTTTTAGCATATTCAATAGCTTGGACCTTAAATCCTACTGAATAGCTCTTAATCTTCTTCCCTTTATGCGATTTCAAATGATTGAAATCAGCCTCCTCCATTTTGAAAATGATGACAGGTGAAGTGTCACTCGTGACGTGACGAGTTTGACCCGGCAGTAATTCTAGGCATATGCTAATAAAAATAATATTTTGCGAAACGAGTTTGACCCGGCAGTAATTCTAGGCAGGCGCATACTATATACCTTGCGGCAATTCAAGGAAATACGGTAAATATTTGGATTCCGAAGGAATAGCGATTGTCGAAGGAGCAGAATTGACGCTTCCATGTTACGTACATTGCGTAAGTTGTTTACGCAAGTGAGTTGGAAAATAACGTAGATCCACGCTGATGACTTAACAGCCGTAAAAAGATTATATTGTATTACTTTTGTTTATTTTTACCTGAAAAAAAAACACTCATTTTAAAGCTGTGGCCACTTTTATTTTATTTTGTAGTAATAGTAGCAAATTAATTGTTCATTTACGGAATCTGGTCCACCTCCTCTGTTTTCACTTTATCGAACGGCGCGTGTGAGTGATGTCGAGGCCACATTTATATTGTAGTCTGATATAGAACACACTGTACTTGCAATGTAAACAGTCAGCTGGGAAAAAAATCCGATTTGGGCAGTGTAAACGTAGTCGAAATGTTCCTGGATGGGCGTGCACCGAACAACTCCCAGAACATGTCTTTTCTAACATGATCACGACTATTTGTTCTTAACTCCTTTCCTCATTTGACCTGTCAAAATGTCAACTTGATGTTCAGACCGACAACAGCAAGAATATGACTTTTTATTTTTGTAAAAGCTGAAAAGGTTTCGGCTCTCACCATAACCGACCCTCCGTAAGGCTTTAGAAAGGGTAGTGGGTTCAATTCCGGCGTTAGGGAGGCGTGTCTGTAAACTGCGAGGATTACAAAGAGATTAGCGTCGATGCTATCAGGGCGGCAGTTGAATCCGAACAGGTTAGGTCGGTTTGATCAACTTTAGCGGAAAGGTTGTTTTTCTTGGGAGAATATGCTAAAGCCGCATGACGTTGCTGTTAAAATGCTCATGTTAGCATTGTAGCTCACGTAGCCATGCTAGCATTATCCCACTCCTTAAAGGGGCGGTGTGCAAAATGTACACGGATGCCTCGGGGGCGCTAAGAATTTACGCTTCGAGGACGTAACTAGGCACAAACGTAACGGGTGCACGCGCATTAGTTGTGGGTGTTGTTGACTACTAGTAGCAAAGTGGCTAGTGAGCGTTAGCTGTCAGTGAATGTACAGTCGCGATGAAAAGTGTTCGTACACTTGTAACGAACATCATGTCATATCTGTCTGGAGTTTCCAATCATTTCGGATTTTTTTGTGATGTAGTGATTGGAGTACATACTTGTGGCTCACAAACAACATTCAAGAAGTTTGCGTATTTTATGAATTTATTATGTCTCTACTGTGAATGTGAGCAATCAAAAGTATAAGTACAGCAATGTTGATATTTGCTTACATGTCCCTTCGCAAGTTTACCTGCAATAAGGTGCGTTTGGTAGCCATCCACAAGCTTCTGTGCTCATTTTTCACCACAAAATTGCTGCAGTTTGGCTAAATGTGTTGTGTTTCTGACATGGACTTGTTTCTTCAGCATTGTCCACACGTTTTAGTCAGGCCATTCTAAAACCTTCATTCTAGCCTGATTTAGCCATTCCTTTACCACTTTTGAGGTGTGTTTGGGGTCATTGTCCTGTTGGAACACCCAACTTCCCCCCCGATGACTTTAGCTTGTTCCTGACTTGGTGTTCCTGGGATTAAAGGCCTCACCTTTTCTCCTCCAAACATATTGCTGGGTATTGTGGCCAAACAGCTCACTTTTTGTTTCATCTGACCACAGAACTTTCTTCCAGAAGGTCTTATCTTTGTCCATGTGATGTCAGATGGAACAAAAATGCAGCTGTTTGGCCACAATACCCGGCAAAACATTTTTTAGGAGAAAAGGCGAAGCCATGCCCAACGTCAAGCATATATAAGCACAAACACACACACATATATATATATATATATATATATATATATATATAATATGTACATATATGTATGTGTATATATACATATACATATATATGTACATATATGTATGTATTTATACATATATATGTATATAAATACATATATATTTATATATGTGTGTATATATGTACATTTGTAAATATATACTGTATGTGTTTATATATACATATATATGTATATATGCATGTATACATACATATATGTATGTATATATGTACATATATATGTATATATATATGTATGTGTATATATATAAATACATATGTATGTACATATATGTATTTATATATATATATGTATATATGTACATATATGTATGTATATATATGTGTGTGTATATATATGCATATATACGTACATGTATGTATATATACATATACATATATACGTACATATGTATGTATATATGTGTGTATATGTGTACATTTGTAAATATATACTGTATGTGTTTATATATATGTATATATACATGTATACATACATATATGTATGTATATATGTACATATATATATATATATGTATATATATATATGTATGTATGTGTATATATATAAATACATATGTAGGTACATATATGTATTTATATATATATGTATGTATATATACATGTACATATATGTGTGTGTGTATATATATATAAGCATATATACGTACATGTATGTATATATACATATACATATATACGTACATATGTATGTATATATGTATATAAATGCATATATATTTATATAAATGTGTGTATATATGTACATATGTATATATATATATTTATATACTGTATATGTATATATTTACATATATACATACATATATGCATGTATATAAATATACTCACATGTATATATATGTACATATATATGCACATATATATATATATATATATGCATACATAAATATATATATATATATAAATACACATACGTACATATATGTATCTATACATATACATACATATATGTATGTATATATGTACATATGTACACTGTATATGTATATATACGTGTATATACATATGTACATATATGTACATGTATGTGTGTATATATACATATATGTATATACATACATATATATATTTATATGTGTATAACACATTCAACCTAAATAAATGCAATAAGATTCTTTATTAAACTCATGACTTCTCGGGTGTTTAATTGACGATGTCGACATGATTAATTATGAATTGCACGGTGTGCTATTTATCTTATTTTGTATTATTATATTGGGGCAAAGACGAGGAGGACGACGACATTTGGCTGCTATCAACTATCGACAACATCGTGCAGATGAACTCTCTGGATTCCAGATGCACTTTGTTGACGTCAACAATGCAGCTGTATGCAGTGTGAAGTATGCAGCGTGACAAGGCGGGACACGCACCGCCAAACACACGGAATGTCAGGACATAACAATGGTTGCCGTGACGCCACAAGACACGCCCACCAGGCTTGCAGCACGCGGAAGTTCACACTTCCAGGAATTAGCCATTGTGTGACCTTGTAGTGACCTTGTCTTGGTGACATCCAAAGCAATGACACTTGGAGGAAGGACTGGGAACTCTTTCACAATAAAAGTGTCTCATATTGGTCGATATCGATAAATTTTGATATTTTTATAATCTGTCTAGACCAGGGGTCACCAAGACCAGGTCGCCCGTAAGGACCAGATGAGTCGCCCGCTGGCCTGTTCTAAAAATAGCTCAAATAGCAGCACTTACCAGTGAGCTGCCTCTATTTTTTAAATTGTATTTATTTACTAGCAAGCTGCTCTCACTTTGTCCGATAATTCTAAGAGAGACAAAACTCAAATAGAATTTGAAAATCCAAGAAAATATTTGAAAGACTTGGTCTTCACTTGTTTAAATAAATTCATTTATTTTTTTACTTTGCTTCTTATAACTTTCAGAAAGACAATTTTAGAGAAAAAATACAACCTTAAAAATGATATTAGGATTTTTAAACACATATAACTTTTTACCTTTTAAATTCCTTCCTCTTCTTTCCTGACAATTTAAATCAATGTTCAAGTACATTTTAATTTAATTTTTCATTTTAGATTCTGTTTTTTGGATGAATATTGTTTGTGAAATATTTCTTCAAATTTATTATGATTAAAATAAAATAAAAATAATCTGGCAAATCTAGAAAATCTGTACAATCAAATTTAAATCTTATTTCAAAGTCTTTTGAATTTCTTTTAAAATTTTTGTTCGGAAAAATCTAGAAGAAATAATGATTTGTCTTTGTTAGAAATATAGCTTGGTCCAATTTGTTATATATTCTAGCAAAGTGCAGATTGGATTTTAACATATTAAAACATGTCATCAAAATTCTAAAATTAATCTTAATCAGGAAAAATGACTAATGATGTTCCATAAATTATTTTTTTTATTTTTTCAAAAAGATTCGAATTAGCTAGTTTTTCTCTTCATTTTTTTCGGTTGAATTTTGAATTTGAAAGAGTCGAAATTGAAGATAAACTATGTTTCAAAATTAAATTTTCATTTTTTTCCCCTGTTTTCTCCTCTTTTGAACCGTTCAATTAAGTGTTTTTTTCATCATTTATTCTCTACAAAAAATGTACGACGGAATGACAGACAGAAATACCCATTTTTTTAATATATATAGATTTTTTTATTAAAGGTAAATTGAGCAAATTGGTTATTTCTGGCAATTTATTGAAGTGTGTATCAAGCTGGTAGCCCTTGGCATTAATCAGTACCCAAGAAGTAGCTCTTGCTTTCAAAAAGGTTGGTGACCCCTGCTCTAAAATAAGGCCTAGGGGGAAAAAAATACCAAAGTATTTTCCGGACAATAGAGCACACCAGTATTTAAGCCACACCCACTAAATTTCAGAAGAAAAAAAAAAAAGTCGCGGATATATACTTTGTAAAATGAGTTACTTACACAAAAATATTGTTAATTTGCATACCTTAATTGTTTCCAAACAGTGTCTGTAACAAGGCAGTAAAACGGCTGATCAAATAAAATAGAAGTCCTGGTCATGGACCCCGTTAGCTGCGCAAGCTATTGGGTCCATCTGCGGTCCCCTCCAAGGTTTCTCATTGTCCCATTGGGTTGAGTTTTTCCTTGCCCTGATGTGGGATCTGAGCCAAGGATGTCGTTGTGGCTTGTGCGGCCCTTTGAGACACTCGCGATTTAGGGCTATATAAGTAAACATTGATTGATTGATTGAAGCAACTCTACAATCAGCTAAACTGACTCAACTAACTGTATTTTGCAACACGGCAGTAAAACGGCTGATCAAACAAAACAGAATTCATCGTCAAGGACCCGCTAGCTGCGCAAGCTAGCTCTCCAATCAGCTAAACAGACTCAATAACTCCACGCTGATATTTTGGTGAATTTACTGAGAAATTTGTGAAATTGAAACAATACAAAACGCATTCCGCTGTAATTAATGACACTAACACAGACACTCGTAAATCTGTTAGCATATTGGCTAATGCTAACGACGCTAGCATCATGACATTAAAATGGCACGTAAAAATATGCATGAAAACACTCCTATAGACATCACACGGGACGGTTTGATAGTTAGAATTGTTTTAGTTACATTGTTGACGTAGCTTGGAGTGATGAATGAAGAATCCTTACGAGTAGCAACGCTATGGATGGCTGGTAGACGGAACGGCGCTACTACTTCCGGTTGAAAGCTTTAAACAGCGGGAATTCACATTCACCCATTAGCACCTGCAGATAAGACTAACACAAACACTCGTAAAAGTGTTTGCATATTAGCTAATTTTAGTTATAATTTTAACATAGCTTGGAGCGATGAATAAAGAATCCATATGAGTAGAATTTGCTATGGACGGCCGTAAGACGGAACGGCGCTACTACTTCCAGTTCGAAGCTTTAAGCAGCGGGAATTCACATTTACCCAGCAGCACCTGCAGATAAGACTAACACAGACACTCGTAAAAGTGTTAGCATATTAGCTAATGCGAACAACGCTAGCTTCATTACATCACAATAGCACGTACAAATATCACACATGGGATGATTTAGTAAGTAAGAATGGTTTTAGTTATATTGTTAACTTAGCTTGGAGCGATGAATGAAGAATCGTTCCGAGGGTGTTACTTCCGGTTCAAGGCATTAACCAGGAAGTACATTTTCAACCCGCGGTGGGCAAACTGGTCCACCAGATGGCACGGCAATAGAAACAATAACACACCGTTTGAGTCCTCTGCTTGGGTTTAATGAAAACTGCTCAACATAAAGTATTAGTAGAAAAACTATCCTTGAATTAGCTGCACCCTTTCATAAGCCGCAGGGTTCAAAGTGTAGGGAAAAAAGTAGCCGTGACTGTGAAACAGTACAAAAACGTGAAACCTTTTATTCAAAGAATAAAAATAAGATCCGCGAAGACCTCCCTGGCAGCCAAACATTAGGTGAAGTCCTCCAGGAAGGTGGACTTGAACATTGTTGGTGTAGTCCTGGTCTGAACATGAGGATTATCTGACATTTTTGGTGTAGTTCTGGTCTGAACACGAGGACTATCTGACATTGTTGGTGTAGTCCTGGTCTGAACACGAGGACTATCTGACGTTGTTGGTGTAGTCCTGGTCCGAACACGAGTACTATCTGACATTCTTGTTGTAGTCCTGGTCTGAACACGAGGACTATCTGACATTGTTGGTGTAGTCCTGGTCTGAACACGAGGACTATCTGACATTGTTGGTGTAGTTCTGGTCTGAACACGAGGACTATCTGACATTGTTGGTGTAGTCCTGGTCTGAACATGAGGACTATCTGACGTTGTTGGTGTAGTCCTGGTTTGAACACGAGGACTATCTGACATTGTTAGTGTAGTCCTGGTCTGAACACGAGGACTATTTGACATTGTTGGTGTAGTCCTGGTCTGAACACGAGGACTATCTGACATTGTTGGTGTAGTCCTGGTCTGAACACGAGTACTATCTGACATTGTTGGTGTAGTCCTGGTCTGAACATGGGGACTATCTGACATTGTTGGTGTAGTCCTGGTCTGAACACGAGGACTATTTGACATTGTTGGTGTAGTCCTGGTCTGAACACGAGAACTATCTGACACCTTTGAAACACCTGCTACTACTACTACTTCCTGTTTCTCTCTGAACTCACAACATTGCATCATCACTTGGCAAAACTCTGTGGACATCCAATACTTTGGTCATGGTTTCCTTCCATAAATCGCTTCTTTCTCTTTCAGTCAAGACTGGAATCCAAATTCTAACCAGTTTCTTAAGATAAATCATTTCTGTTCGCCATAATCCAGTGGTCGGCAACCCGAATTGTTGAAAGAGCCATATTGCTATATTAGCCTACTATCAAAATGACTCTAAAAGTCTTATATAAGTGTTATAATGAAGACAACACATGATGTAAGTGTCTATATTAGCCTACTATCAAAATGACTTTAAAAGTCTTATATAAGTGTTATAATGAAGACAACACATGATGTAAGTGTCTATATTAGCCTACTATCAAAAATGTCCGACACAAATCTTTGTTGAGAGAAATGTTGAAATGTAATATTTATTCTACACATTTTTACAACATTGGTAAAAACATTAGTAAAACTTCTCAGAGGGTGAGATCAGTCCTGGAAATGACTTAGAAAGTTGTAGTTGTTAAAACTTAAAAACGTTGCTTAAAGTGAGCGAACTCGTCCAAAAGATGGCACACAATGACACACCTCGCCCGTGTCAATGCTTGTTGACTTTCAACTCTTTGGCCGTCAACGTAGGAAAAAAAAATCCATAAATCAGCCGCACCGTTTTAAGAGTCGCAGGATTCAAAGCGTAGGAAAACCGTGCGGATTTTAGGGTATTTATTCATTGGAAACTTTGATTTTGCACTCTCGTCTTTTGTAATAATTTGATGAAGCGAAAAAAAGGGTGAAACCATGACTGAGGTGGGTGTGTACGCATGTTTGTGTCCTCCAATCACACGCCAACTACCACCTTGTGTCCTCCAATCACACGCCAACTACCACCTTGTGTCGTCCAATCACACGCCAACTACCACCTTGTGTCGTCCAATCACACGCCAACTACCACCTTGTGTCGTCCAATCACACGCCAACTACCACCTTGTGTCGTCCAATCACACGCCAACTACCACCTTGTGTCGTCCAATCACACGCCAACTACCACCTTGTGTCGTCCAATCACACGCCAACTACCACCTTGTGTCGTCCAATCACACGCCAACTACCACCTTGTGTCGTCCAATCACACGCCAACTACCACCTTGTGTCGTCCAATCACACGCCAACTACCACCTTGTGTCGTCCAATCACACGCCAACTACCACCTTGTGTCGTCCAATCACACGCCAACTACCACCTTGTGTCGTCCAATCACACGCCAACTACCACCTTGTGTCGTCCAATCACACGCCAACTACCACCTTGTGTCGTCCAATCACACGCCAACTACCACCTTGTGTCGTCCAATCACACGCCAACTACCACCTTGTGTCGTCCAATCACACGCCAACTACCACCTTGTGTCGTCCAATCACACGCCAACTACCTCCATGTGTCGTCCAATCACACGCCAACTACCACCTTGTGTCGTCCAATCACACGCCAACTACCACCTTGTGTCGTCCAATCTCACGCCAACTACCACCTTGTGTCGTCCAATCACACGCCAACTACCACCTTGTGTCGTCCAATCACACGCCAACTACCACCTTGTGTCGTCCAATCACACGCCAACTACCACCTTGTGTCGTCCAATCACACGCCAACTAGCACCTTGTGTCGTCCAATCACACGCCAACTACCACCTTGTGTCGTCCAATCACACGCCAACTAGCACCTTGGTTCGTCCAATCACACGCCAACTACCACCTTGTGTCGTCCAATCACACGCCAACTACCACCTTGTGTCGTCCAATCTCACGCCAACTACCACCTTGTGTCGTCCAATCACACGCCAACTACCACCTTGTGTCGTCCAATCACACGCCAACTACCACCTTGTGTCGTCCAATCACACGCCAACTACCACCTTGTGTCGTCCAATCACACGCCAACTAGCACCTTGTGTCGTCCAATCACACGCCAACTACCACCTTGTGTCGTCCAATCACACGCCAACTAGCACCTTGTGTCGTCCAATCACACGCCAACTACCACCTTGTGTCGTCCAATCACACGCCAACTACCACCTTGTGTCGTCCAATCACACGCCAACTACCTCCTTGTGTCGTCCAATCACACGCCAACTACCACCTTGTGTCGTCCATTCACACGCCAACTACCACCTTGTGTCGTCCAATCACACGCCAACTACCACCATGTGTCGTCCAATCACACGCCAACTACCACCTTGTGTCGTCCAATCACACGCCAACTACCACCTTGTGTCGTCCAATCACACGCCAACTACCACCTTGTGTCGTCCAATCACACGCCAACTACCACCTTGTGTCGTCCAATCACACGCCAACTACCTCCTTGTGTCGTCCAATCACACCCCAACTACCACCTTGTGTCCTCCAATCACACGCCAACTACCACCTTGTGTCGTCCAATCACACGCCAACTACCACCGTGTGTCCTCCAATCACACGCCAACTAGCACATTGTGTCGTCCAATCACACGCCAACTACCACCTTGTGTCGTCCAATCACACGCCAACTACCTCCATGTGTCGTCCAATCACACGCCAACTACCACCTTGTGTCGTCCAATCACACGCCAACTACCACCTTGTGTCGTCCAATCACACGCCAACTACCACCTTGTGTCGTCCAATCACACGCCAACTACCACCTTGTGTCGTCCAATCACACGCCAACTACCACCTTGTGTCGTCCAATCACACGCCAACTACCACCTTGTGTCGTCCAATCACACGCCAACTACCACCTTGTGTCGTCCAATCACACGCCAACTACCACCTTGTGTCGTCCAATCACACGCCAACTACCACCTTGTGTCGTCCAATCACACGCCAACTACCACCTTGTGTCGTCCAATCACACGCCAACTACCACCTTGTGTCGTCCAATCACACGCCAACTACCACCATGTGTCGTCCAATCACACGCCAACTACCACCTTGTGTCGTCCAATCACACGCCAACTACCACCTTGTGTCGTCCAATCACACGCCAACTACCACCTTGTGTCGTCCAATCACACGCCAACTACCACCTTGTGTCGTCCAATCACACGCCAACTAGCACCTTGTGTCGTCCAATCACACGCCAACTACCTCCTTGTGTCGTCCAATCACACCCCAACTACCACCTTGTGTCCTCCAATCACACGCCAACTACCACCTTGTGTCGTCCAATCACACGCCAACTACCACCGTGTGTCCTCCAATCACACGCCAACTAGCACATTGTGTCGTCCAATCACACGCCAACTACCACCTTGTGTCGTCCAATCACACGCCAACTACCACCGTGTGTCCTCCAATCACACGCCAACTACCACCATGTGTCGTCCAATCACACGCCAACTACCACCTTGTGTCGTCCAATCACACGCCAACTACCACCTTGTGTCGTCCAATCACACGCCAACTACCACCTTGTGTCGTCCAATCACACGCCAACTACCACCTTGTGTCGTCCAATCACACGCCAACTACCTCCTTGTGTCGTCCAATCACACCCCAACTACCACCTTGTGTCCTCCAATCACACGCCAACTACCACCTTGTGTCGTCCAATCACACGCCAACTACCACCGTGTGTCCTCCAATCACACGCCAACTAGCACATTGTGTCGTCCAATCACACGCCAACTACCACCTTGTGTCGTCCAATCACACGCCAACTACCTCCATGTGTCGTCCAATCACACGCCAACTACCACCTTGTGTCGTCCAATCACACGCCAACTACCACCTTGTGTCGTCCAATCACACGCCAACTACCACCTTGTGTCGTCCAATCACACGCCAACTACCACCTTGTGTCGTCCAATCACACGCCAACTACCACCTTGTGTCGTCCAATCACACGCCAACTACCACCTTGTGTCGTCCAATCACACGCCAACTACCACCTTGTGTCGTCCAATCACACGCCAACTACCACCTTGTGTCGTCCAATCACACGCCAACTACCACCTTGTGTCGTCCAATCACACGCCAACTACCACCTTGTGTCGTCCAATCACACGCCAACTACCACCTTGTGTCGTCCAATCACACGCCAACTACCACCTTGTGTCGTCCAATCACACGCCAACTACCACCATGTGTCGTCCAATCACACGCCAACTACCACCTTGTGTCGTCCAATCACACGCCAACTACCACCTTGTGTCGTCCAATCACACGCCAACTACCACCTTGTGTCGTCCAATCACACGCCAACTACCACCTTGTGTCGTCCAATCACACGCCAACTAGCACCTTGTGTCGTCCAATCACACGCCAACTACCTCCTTGTGTCGTCCAATCACACCCCAACTACCACCTTGTGTCCTCCAATCACACGCCAACTACCACCTTGTGTCGTCCAATCACACGCCAACTACCACCGTGTGTCCTCCAATCACACGCCAACTAGCACATTGTGTCGTCCAATCACACGCCAACTACCACCTTGTGTCGTCCAATCACACGCCAACTACCTCCATGTGTCGTCCAATCACACGCCAACTACCACCTTGTGTTGTCCAATCACACGCCAACTACCACCTTGTGTCGTCCAATCACACGCCAACTACCACCTTGTGTTGTCCAATCACACGCCAACTACCACCTTGTGTCGTCCAATCACACGCCAACTACCACCTTGTGTCGTCCAATCACACGCCAACTACCACCTTGTGTCGTCCAATCACACGCCAACTACCACCTTGTGTCGTCCAATCACACGCCAACTACCACCATGTGTCGTCCAATCACACGCCAACTACCACCTTGTGTCGTCCAATCACACGCCAACTACCACCTTGTGTCGTCCAATCACACGCCAACTACCACCTTGTGTCGTCCAATCACACGCCAACTACCACCTTGTGTCGTCCAATCACACGCCAACTAGCACCTTGTGTCGTCCAATCACACGCCAACTACCTCCTTGTGTCGTCCAATCACACCCCAACTACCACCTTGTGTCCTCCAATCACACGCCAACTACCACCTTGTGTCGTCCAATCACACGCCAACTACCACCGTGTGTCCTCCAATCACACGCCAACTAGCACATTGTGTCGTCCAATCACACGCCAACTACCACCTTGTGTCGTCCAATCACACGCCAACTACCTCCATGTGTCGTCCAATCACACGCCAACTACCACCTTGTGTTGTCCAATCACACGCCAACTACCACCTTGTGTCGTCCAATCACACGCCAACTACCACCTTGTGTCGTCCAATCACACGCCAACTACCACCTTGTGTCGTCCAATCACACGCCAACTACCACCTTGTGTCCTCCAATCACACGCCAACTACCACCTTGTGTCGTCCAATCACACGCCAACTACCACCTTGTGTCGTCCAATCACACGCCAACTACCTCCATGTGTCGTCCAATCACACGCCAACTACCACCTTGGTTCGTCCAATCACACGCCAACCACCACCTTGTGTCGTCCAATCACACGCCAACTACCACCTTGTGTCGTCCAATCACACGCCAACTACCACCTTGTGTCGTCCAATCACACGCCAACTACCACCTTGTGTCGTCCAATCACACGCCAACTACCTCCTTGTGTCGTCCAATCACACGCCAACTACCTCCTTGTGTCGTCCAATCACACGCCAACTACCTCCATGTGTCGTCCAATCACACGCCAACTACCACCTTGTGTCGTCCAATCACACGCCAACTACCTCCATGTGTCGTCCAATCACACGCCAACTACCACCTTGTGTCGTCCAATCACACGCCAACTACCACCTTGTGTCGTCCAATCACACGCCAACTACCACCTTGTGTCGTCCAATCACACGCCAACTACCACCTTGTGTCGTCCAATCACACGCCAACTACCTCCATGTGTCGTCCAATCACACGCCAACTACCTCCATGTGTCGTCCAATCACACGCCAACTACCACCTTGTGTCGTCCAATCACACGCCAACTACCACCTTGTGTCGTCCAATCACACGCCAACTACCACCTTGTGTCCTCCAATCACACGCCAACTACCACCTTGTGTCGTCCAATCACACGCCAACTACCACCTTGTGTCGTCCAATCACACGCCAACTACCTCCTTGTGTCGTCCAATCACACGCCAACTACCACCTTGTGTCCTCCAATCACACGCCAACTACCACCTTGTGTCGTCCAATCACACGCCAACTACCACCTTGTGTCGTCCAATCACACGCCAACTACCTCCTTGTGTCGTCCAATCACACGCCAACTACCACCTTGTGTCGTCCAATCACACGCCAACTACCACCTTGTGTCGTCCAATCACACGCCAACTACCACCTTGTGTCGTCCAATCACACGCCAACTACCTCCATGTGTCGTCCAATCACACGCCAACTACCACCTTGTGTCGTCCAATCACACGCCAACTACCACCTTGTGTCGTCCAATCACACGCCAACTACCACCTTGTGTCGTCCAATCACACGCCAACTACCACCTTGTGTCGTCCAATCACACGCCAACTACCTCCATGTGTCGTCCAATCACACGCCAACTACCTCCTTGTGTCGTCCAATCACACGCCAACTACCACCTTGTGTCGTCCAATCACACGCCAACTACCTCCATGTGTCGTCCAATCACACGCCAACTACCTCCTTGTGTCGTCCAATCACACGCCAACTACCTCCATGTGTCGTCCAATCACACGCCAACTACCACCTTGTGTCCTCCAATCACACGCCAACTACCACCTTGTGTCGTCCAATCACACGCCAACTACCACCTTGTGTCGTCCAATCACACGCCAACTACCACCTTGTGTCGTCCAATCACACGCCAACTACCACCTTGTGTCGTCCAATCACACGCCAACTACCTCCATGTGTCGTCCAATCACACGCCAACTACCACCTTGTGTCGTCCAATCACACGCCAACTACCTCCTTGTGTCGTCCAATCACACGCCAACTAGCACATTGTGTCGTCCAATCACACGCAAATTACCACCTTGTGTCGTCCAATCACACGCCAACTACCACCTTGTGTCGTCCAATCACACGCCAACTACCACCTTGTGTCGTCCAATCACACGCCAACTACCTCCATGTGTCGTCCAATCACACGCCAACTACCTCCTTGTGTCGTCCAATCACACGCCAACTACCTCCATGTGTCGTCCAATCACACGCCAACTACCACCTTGTGTCCTCCAATCACACGCCAACTACCACCTTGTGTCGTCCAATCACACGCCAACTACCACCTTGTGTCGTCCAATCACACGCCAACTACCACCTTGTGTCGTCCAATCACACGCCAACTACCACCTTGTGTCGTCCAATCACACGCCAACTACCTCCATGTGTCGTCCAATCACACGCCAACTACCACCTTGTGTCGTCCAATCACACGCCAACTACCTCCTTGTGTCGTCCAATCACACGCCAACTAGCACATTGTGTCGTCCAATCACACGCAAATTACCACCTTGTGTCGTCCAATCACACGCCAACTACCACCTTGTGTCGTCCAATCACACGCCAACTAGCACATTGTGTCGTCCAATCACACGCCAACTACCACCTTGTGTCGTCCAATCACACGCCAACTACCACCTTGTGTCGTCCACACGCCAACTACCAACTTGTGTCGTCCAATCACACGCCAACTACCACCTTGTGTCGTCCAATCACACGCCAACTACCTCCTTGTGTCGTCCAATCACACGCCAACTACCTCCTTGTGTCGTCCAATCACACGCCAACTACCACCTTGTGTCGTCCAATCACACGCCAACTACCACCTTGTGTCGTCCAATCACACGCCAACTACCTCCATGTGTCGTCCAATCACACGCCAACTACCACCTTGTGTCGTCCAATCACACGCCAACTACCACCTTGTGTCGTCCAATCACACGCCAACTACCTCCATGTGTCGTCCAATCACACGCCAACTACCACCTTGTGTCGTCCAATCACACGCCAACTACCACCTTGTGTCGTCCAATCACACGCCAACTACCACCTTGTGTCGTCCAATCACACGCCAACTACCACCTTGTGTCCTCCAATCACACGCCAACTACCACCTTGTGTCGTCCAATCACACGCCAACTACCTCCTTGTGTCGTCCAATCACACGCCAACTACCACCTTGTGTCGTCCAATCACACGCCAACTACCACCTTGTGTCGTCCAATCACACGCCAACTACCACCTTGTGTCGTCCAATCACACGCCAACTACCACCTTGTGTCGTCCAATCACACGCCAACTAGCACCTTGTGTCGTCCAATCACACGCCAACTACCACCTTGTGTCATCCAATCACACGCCAACTACCACCTTGTGTCGTCCAATCACACGCCAACTACCACCTTGTGTCGTCCAATCACACGCCAACTACCACCTTGTGTCGTCCAATCACACGCCAACAACCTCCTTGTGTCGTCCAATCACACGCCAACTACCTCCTTGTGTCGTCCAATCACACGCCAACTACCACCTTGTGTCGTCCAATCACACGCCAACTACCACCTTGTGTCGTCCAATCACACGCCAACTACCTCCATGTGTCGTCCAATCACACGCCAACTACCACCTTGTGTCGTCCAATCACACGCCAACTACCACCTTGTGTCGTCCAATCACACGCCAACTACCTCCATGTGTCGTCCAATCACACGCCAACTACCACCTTGTGTCGTCCAATCACACGCCAACTACCACCTTGTGTCGTCCAATCACACGCCAACTACCACCTTGTGTCGTCCAATCACACGCCAACTACCACCTTGTGTCCTCCAATCACACGCCAACTACCACCTTGTGTCGTCCAATCACACGCCAACTACCTCCTTGTGTCGTCCAATCACACGCCAACTACCACCTTGTGTCGTCCAATCACACGCCAACTACCACCTTGTGTCGTCCAATCACACGCCAACTACCACCTTGTGTCGTCCAATCACACGCCAACTACCACCTTGTGTCGTCCAATCACACGCCAACTAGCACCTTGTGTCGTCCAATCACACGCCAACTACCACCTTGTGTCATCCAATCACACGCCAACTACCACCTTGTGTCGTCCAATCACACGCCAACTACCACCTTGTGTCGTCCAATCACACGCCAACTACCACCTTGTGTCGTCCAATCACACGCCAACAACCTCCTTGTGTCGTCCAATCACACGCCAACAACCTCCGCTCCTCCTTTTGTCTTGTGTGTCTTTTCTGTGTCTTTTTGAGCATGGGTGGATGTACCGTATGTGCTCAGTCTTCTTAGCTGCAGCACCCAGACCACAATAGATCTGTAGCTAGCGCCGCCCCAGACGCGGCTCACCTCTCTCTCGTCTGTCGGCAGTGGCCCTGCCCGCTCTGGCGGGGCAGTACCCCATGTTCGGTGCGGCGCCCGCAGCCAAGCTGATGGAGGAGGGCAAGGTGCATGCCATGGAACACCTGATCAACCCTCTGGCCTTGCAGCACCCGGAACACTCGGCCGCCCCCACTGCCGCCGCCACCGTGCTGCCGGTGTCCACGCCTCCGCCTTTTCAGGTCAGCCACAGCAGACTCTTGGTGGCGTTTGCTTCTATTCCAGACATAGACGTAGGTACAGCTCAATAAAATAAGTACATTGGTTAAAAAAAAATAATAATACATATATGTGAGTAAATAAATGAATGTGATAAATATAGTTATGATACAAAAGTAAAAATAAATACATTAAGTAGCTACAATTGAAGACATACATGTAAATATATTTAAAAACTGGGATAAATAAATAAAAGAGGTACATTGAATAATAACAAAATGTAAGAAATAAAGAGATGCAAATAAATAAATGGATATAATAAATGACATAAATAATATGTAAATTAAACACATAGACTTTATAAAGAAATTAAACAAATGGATATAATAAATAAATAAAATTAAAGGAAAAAATAGATGTTATAAGTATAAATAGACAAATAAAATGATGGATCAGTTATATAAATATATATATATAAAATACTATAAATAAATAAAGTTGTAAATGAAATAATAGATATAATAACTACATTGAATAAATGCAATAAATAAAAAAGTAAAATAAAAAAACGGATTAAATAGATATAAATAAATGTCCATAATATATACATAAAACAATTATACCTAATAAATAAATACAATACCATACCAACTTTATTTATAAAGCCCTTTAACCTTCGTCTTGTGTTAGGGTCGGCACCGACCCGTTTTAGTTTTTAAATGCATAAAAGAACCACATATAACCTCTATTTCAACAAAATAAAACTTGTTTTTTTTGTTTCACTAAATTATAAAATGCTCTGGTTGAAATTATGACATTGGTGTTGTTATAGTCGGTTTCGACCCAGTTATACAAAATAAGACTATAAAGCACTAAGTAGAGCCAAAACTGAACACACTGACAGCCAGCTCCTCTCCCAATCATGTGAGCTTTAGTGGATTCTCATTTGACCTTGTTATCCAGTACAAAAACAAACAAAATTGATGTGGTTCTTTTATGCATTTAAAAACTAAAATGTCCAGACATTTGAGGTCAATTCAGTATAGAGTTGTTACTATGTTAAAATTATTAAAATGAAAAAATAAATAAAACAAATTTATTTAAGAGATGTGTTCTAATACCCCTCAGTAATAGTCAGGTAACACAACAACCTTTTTTTTTTTTTATACGATTCTCTTGAGGTTCGTTTTACCATTTTTTTCAATTGAAATCGAGGGGTGTACTGACAAAAAAAAAGGCCCAATGGCCCACACCAAAAATATTATAACCAATATTTTCATGGATAAGGAAGGCTAACAACTTAACCAAGAGATGAGAAACAAATTGGATGATAGATAATCATTTTTAGTGTATTTTACAGCTGATTTAAGACATGGGTCAAAACCGACCCGTTAACATCAGAGATGGTAACAGAAAGCTAACACAAGAGGAAGGTTAAAAACAACCACAGTTGAAGAACAAAAGGCTGTAAACCACAAAGAAATAAAGGCAGAGGACAGACTTAAAAAAAAAAAAACATTTAAAACTGAAGTAAAAAACACATTGAAATAGCAAATACAAATTACCCTAAGACTGCGATGAGGATGCGACTTGTCCAGGGTGTACCCCACCTTCCGCCCGATTGTAGCTGAGATAGGCGCCAGGGCCCCCCGCCACCCCAAAAAGGGAATAAGCGGTAGAAAAAGGATGGAGGGAAATGACCCTAAGAACAATTTGTTGGATAAAAGCAGTTAAAAAAGTTAAAAAAACAGTTTAAAGTCTCATGCTGGGTTAAAAGCCAGTGAATAATAAACAGATATTCATAAAATAAAATATATAAATGGATATCAATTAATAAAACACGTATATTGAATTAAAAAAATCTAATAAATAGATGTAAATAAATAAATAAACTGATTAAATAGATATATACATAAAATGAATATATGCAATAAACAAATACAATAATAAACAGATATTCATCAAATTGAATATATAAATAGATTGAATTAAAAAATCAAATAAATAGATGTAAATAAATGAGTATGATAAATAAATACAATAATTGATCAAATAAAAAAATAATCAAAATATGGACTAAATACACAGTTATGATAAAAAAAATCAAATAAATAAAATCAAATAAATAAATATATATAAAAACAGAATGAATAAATTAAATAATAAATTAAATAAATAAATATATATACAAATAAATCTTTACGGATACATTGATATAATCAATCAAATAAATAAACTAAATAAATAGATATGATAAGTGAATTATATTTATATAATTTTAAAACTTCTTCTCACTCCGGCAATTACCAAAGGCATGCGGTAAATTTTGGCCTGCGCTTATAAATTTGAGTGTGATGTAAGGATACCATCATGAAAAGCACATGTAATAGGGACGGCGTGGCGCACTGGGAGAGTAGCTGTGCGCAACCCGAGGGTCCCTGGTTCAATCCCCACCTAGTACCAACCTCGTCATGTCCGTTGTGTCCTGAGCAAGACACTTCACCCTTGCTCCTGATGGGTGCTGGTTAGCGCCTTGCATGGCAGCTCCCTCCATCAGTGTGTGAATGGGTAAATGTGGAAGTAGTGTCAAAGCGCTTTGAGTACCTTGAAGGTAGAAAAGCGCTATACAAGTACAACTCATTTATCATTTATATAGCGCTTTTCTCTAGTAACTCAAAGCGCTTTACATAGTGACACCCAATATCTAAGTTACATTTAAACCAGTGTGGGTGGCACTGGGAGCAGGTGGGTAAAGTGTCTTGCCCAAGGACACAACGGCAGTGACTGGTATGGCAGAAGTGGGAATCGAACTTGCAACCCTCAAGTTGCTGGCACGGCCACTCTACCAACCGAGCTGTAAAATCATAAATAAAATTAAAGGAATAAATAGATGTAATAAATAAATAGATACAATAAACAAATCAATAAAATGATAACCAATAGATAAATAAATCCAATTATGAATAAAATTAATAAATAGATGTAATAAATACATGATAAAGAAACAGATATAAAAAAGTGTATTGTATGCTGTATAAAACTAAACATGGCGCTGTGGTCCATGCAGGGTCGTCCCATCACTCCCGTCTACGCCATGACTCACAGCGTTCCCCGCATCTCGGCGGCGGCGGCCGGCGGCCTCTACGGCGCAGGATACGTCCCCATCACAAACTACGCCGCCAACACGGCAGCTCTGGCCGCCCTGCAGAAGAACGCGGCGGTGGCGGCCGCGGCGTACGGGGGATACGCAGGCTATGCTGTGCCGCAGGCCTTCCCCGCCGCCGCCTTTCAGATGCCACTCCCCGACATCTACCAGTATTGATGCGCCCGCCCGGGGTCACACCTGGTCTCTCTTCCACCACCTCCACCACCTCCTCCACCTCCTGCTGCCTGCCACTGCATCTTTGGGACTTCACGACAAGACACACACTCCACCTTGTGTGTGTGTGTGTGGGGGGGGGGGGGACATGTCTCACCCCCACTTTCACACAGGTGGTCTACTTCTAGACTTAAAGGTACATTGAAGTATTTATGAAGAGAAGACATATTATTATTAATGCTCTCAGATATTCCAAACTAAACATATTATTCAGACTAAAGGACCTTCTAGAACACGGGGGTCAGACTCTGAGGGCCACTTCCTTTTTATGGGCCGCATGGAAGCCAGAAGAATTGATGAATATACAACTCACTCCATGACATGATTACACCATTGTCTGGCCCAGACCTGGCCCGCCACTTCAATTATGTGGCCTGCCGCATCATTTCGTGTGATATGACACATTAATTTTAAGTGGCCTGCCACATCTTTTTATGTGATATGACACATTATTTTAAGTGGCCTGCCGCATCATTTTATGTGATATGACACATTATTTTAAATGGCCTGCCACATCTTTTTATGTGATATGACACATTAATTTTAAGTGGCCTGCCACATCTTTTTATGTGATATGACACATTAATTTTAAGTGGCCTGCCACATCTTTTTATGTGATATAACACATTATTTTAAGTGGCCTGCCGCATCATTTCGTGTGATATGCTTCATTAATTTATGTGGCCTGCCACATCTTTTCATGTGATATGCCTCATTTTTATGTGGCCTGCCACATCATTTTAGGTGATATGACACATTAGTTCTAAGTGGCCTGCCACATCATTTTATGTGATATGACACATTAATTTTAAGTGGCCTGCCACATCTTTTTATGTGATATGACACATTATTTTAAGTGGCCTGCCGCATCATTTCGTGTGATATGACACATTAATTTATGTGGCCTGCCACATCTTTTCGTGTGATATGCCTCATTTTTATGTGGCCTGCCACATCATTTTAGGTGATATGACACATTAGTTCTAAGTGGCCTGCCACATCATTTTAGGTGATATGGCACATTAATTTTAAGTGGCCTGCCACGTCATTTTAGGTGATATGACACATTAATTTATATGGACCGCCGCGTCATTTTATGTGATATGCCGCATTTTTTATGTGGCCTGCCACGTCATTTTAGGTGATATGACACATTAATTTTAAGTGGCCTGCCACATCATTTTATGTGATATGACACATTATTTTAAGTGGCCTGCCACTTCATTTTATGTGATATGACACATTAATTTTAAGTGGCTTACCACATCATTTTATGTGATATGACACATTATTTTAAGTGGACTGCCACATCATTTTATGTGATATGCCTCATTTATGTGGCCTGCCACAACATTTTATGTGATATGACACATTAATTTTAAGTGGCCTGCCACTTCATTTTATGTGATATGCCTCATTAATTTATATGGACCGCCACGTCCTTTTATGTGATATCCCGCATTTATTTATGTGGCCTGCCACATCATTTTATGTGATATGACACATTATTTTATGTGGCCTGCCACATCATTTTAGGTGATATGATACATTATTTTAAGTGGCCTGCCACATCATTTTATGGGATATGCCTCATTAATTTATATGGACCGCCACGTCCTTTTATGTGATATGCCGCATTTATTTATGTGGCCCGCCACATCATTTTATATGATATGACACATTATTTTAAGTGGCCTGCCACATCATTTTATGTGGTATGACACATTATTTTAATTGGCCTGCCACATCATTTTATGTGATATGCCTCATTAATTTATATGGACCGCCACATCATTTTATGTGATATGCCGCATTTATTTATGTGGCCCTTCACATTATTTCATGTGATATGCCACATTTATTTATTTGGCCTGCAGCGTCATTTTACGTGGTCCTGTTGCATTATAATATGTTTTCCACCGCTTCATTTTATGTGGCCTGCCGCTTCATTTTATCTTGTCCATCACTTTGTTTTAAATGGCCCACCACATCATTTTAACTGTAAAATCTATTTATTTTTTTCATTTTTATACCGTACAATTTGATGGATAACTTGCTTTCTTTATTTTTGTTACTTTAATTTCACTTTTTTTTTAAAAGTCTAAAAATCCCCTTAAAATTTAAAATTTTAATTCAAAATTTAAATTTTAATTCACAAATCTAAATTTGAATATTAAGTTATTAAATGTATTAAATTTATTTAAATACAACATTTTGAATTCTAATTTAAATTAAAATGTATTTAAATTTAAATTAATTAATTTAATTTAGATTAAAATTCTTAAAATGACATACAGGGGATTATTTCACTCTTTAAAAAATGTTTTCAAATATATGATGGTCTATTTCATTATTTGAGAATATTCAAGTCTAAAAGCAGCACACACATTTTGTTGAAAGGACACATTTCTTAAGAAAAGACAAAGTACTTTGTTGGCACATTTTATTCAGAGGCCACAATAAATGACGTGGCGGCCCACACCTGGCCCTCGGTCCTTGAGTTTGACCCCTAAGTTCTAGACAAGCAGTAGTTTACATTATTTGTTTCATTAGTCCACATTCAACTTTTGAGCACTGCCAACCGAAAATGTGGGAAGTAGATCCTGCAGTGGATCTGAAGAAATAGTCCCACTAGGGAGAGGATTTATACGAGCCCGTCCGTCACGCTTTCCCTGACACATGAAACATGACAAATTAGGGGAGTGCATGCAGATTCAATGTTGAATTTCTTCAAATGTGTTTTGTGGCGATTCCGACCTGGACCACAGCCTCAGTTGCTACGTGGACTGGCGCTTTCCGTCATTTTCAGCAGACAGCATTGCAAAAACGACTCACCCCCGCCTGCCCGACCTCCTTCCTCCTACGCGAGATCCGCCCAGGAAAAGACCATATGAATCTCTTCCCCTACTGTCATTTTTTTTTTCTCCCTTTGAGGGTTGAAGTTTGGAAGCCAGTCCAGTTTCTAAGGATAGTCCAAGTTCCTGAGCCGCACCTGGACCGTCTAGTCCGTCCTCCATGGCGGTTCTTGGTACTCCTCCATTCTTTTCTCATGAAGGACACTCGGCTTCTTGCATCGTCGCTGCTTTTTTTGGTAACTTTTCTTGGTGAATTTGAAGAAATGTCCCCAGCTGTGATTGGACAGGTGCCTTGTGGGCGGAGTCAGAGACATTTTTCACGCTGGGGACCAAGACTGAACTTTTCTCTCTCGCTTATTACGTCTTTCTAGACTTTTCTGGTCTGAAGGTGAACAAATATGCAGACACATTCTTCAGAGTTCACACTCCAGTCTGCAACAAGTGCCTCGGAGCTTGAGAATATTTGCAGGTGAGGCAGCCGCAGCACACCTGAGTGGACAATTTGAGTTGGCGCTTAAGTTACTTTCAACTCTGCTGACAAATATGAAGTCGAGCACACAGATTGTCTGCAAGTGGGAAGCGACACTCCACTCGCTGAAGTCGAAGGACACAACTTTCTCCAGCAGGTGTCCAAGGTCCAGCTTCATTCATCCATCCATCCATTTTCTACCGCTTGTCCCTTTTGGGGTGGCGACGGGTGCTAAAAATCAGTTATTCATCCCCATTCTAAATTCATAATGTTCAAAAATAGATTTTAATTTTTTCTATAGGAATCCATCCATCCATTTTCTACCGCTTGTCCCTTCTGGGGTGGCGGGGGGTGCTAAAAATCTGTTATTCATTCCCATTCTAAATTCATAATGTTCAAAAATGGATTTTATTTTTTTTATCGGAAATAGGAATCCATTTTTTTAAATATATTTTTTTAAGTCATCGCCGTGCAACCAGAAGCAGGTTTTATACATGATGTCACCTGGAGGCATTTCAACAAATTGACGCTTAAAATGCTAATTTTATGAATGACAGGACGACTCATATAAAAATGCTTACCTAATTTTTTTATTTTTATATATAGATCAATTTTTTTTAAATATATTTTTAGGCCATCTCCGTGCAACCAGAAGGAGTTTTTATACATGATGTCACCTGGAGGCATGTCAACAAATTGACGCTTAAAATGCTAATTTTATGAATGACAGGGTGACTCATAAACAAATTTTAACGTTTTTTAAAAAAAATTTTTTAATACGAATTCATTTTTTTAAATATATTTTTTAGGCCATCTCTGTGAAGCAGGTTTTATACATGATGTCACCTGTGAACAAATTGACGCTTAAAATGCAAATTTTATTTTAGGGCGATTCATATAAAAATGTTTGACAGTTTTTAAATGTTTTATTTTTTTAATAGGAATCCATTTGTTTTTTTATATATTTTTTAGGTCATCTGCTTGCAGCCAGAAGGAGTTTTTATAAGTCCTGTCACCTGGAGACATAAGATCAAATTTACGCTTAAAATGCTAATTTTATGAATGACAGGGTGACTCATATACAAATTTTAACAGTTTTTTTTATTTTTTTTAATAGGAATCCATTTGTTTTTTATATATTTTTAAGTCATCTCCATGCAGCCAGAAGGAGTTTTTATAAGTGTTGTCACCTGGAGACATGGGATCAAATTTACGCTTAAAATGCTAATTTTATGAATGATAGGGTGATTCATACAAAAATGTTAACTTCTTTTTTTTTTTTTTTAAATAGGAATCCATTTTTTTTATTAATATTTTTTAGGCCATCTCCGTGCAACCAGAAGGAGTTTTTAGACATGATGTCACCTGGAGGCATGGGATTAAATTGAAGCGTAAAATGCTAATTTTATGAATGACAGGGTGACTCATATAAAACATGCTTACATAATTTTTAATTTTTTTTATATAGATCCATTTTTTTGAAATATATTTTTAGGCAGTCTACAGGCAACCAGAAGCAGGTTTTATACATGATGTCACCTGGAGGCATGGGAACAAATTGACGCTTAAAATGCTAATTTTATGAATGACAGGGTGATTCATACAAAAATGTTAACTTCTTTTTTTTTTTTTTTTAAATAGGAATCCATTTTTTTATTAATATTTTTTAGGCCATCTCCGTGCAACCAGAAGGAGTTTTTAGACATAATGTCACCTGGAGGCATGGGATTAAATTGAAGCGTAAAATGCAAATTTTATGAATGACAGAGTGAATCATATAAAAATGCTTACCTATTTTTTTTTATTTATTTTTTTTTATATATATATATATACATTTTTTTCAAATATATTTTTTTTGCCATCTCTGGGCAACCAGAAGCAGGTTTTATACATGATGTCACCTGGAGGCATGTGATCAAATTGATGCTTAAAATGCAAATTTTATGAATGACAAGGTGACTCATGTAAAAATTTTAACCGTTTTTTTAATTTTTTTTTTTTTTTTATAGGAATCCATTTTTTTTTTTTTTTTTTTTTTTTTAAGGTCATCTCCGTGCAGCTAGAATAAGTTTTTATAAGTCTTGTCACCTGGAGACATGGGATCAAATTTATGCGTAAAATGCAAATTTTACGAATGACAGGGTGATTCATACAAAAATGTTAACTATTTAAAAAAAAAATTTTTTAAATCCATGTTTTTTTAGGCCATCTCCGGGCAACCAGAAGCAGGTTTTAACAAATTGATGCTTAAAATGCTAATTTAATGAATGACAGGGTGACTCATGTAAAAATTTTAACCATTTTTTTTTTTTTATAGGAATCCATTTCTTTTATTATTATTCTTTTAGGTCATCTCCGTGCAGCCAGAATACGTTTTTATAAGTCTTGTCACCTGGAGACATGGGATCAAATTTATGCGTAAAATGCAAATTTTACGAATGACAGGGTGATTCATACAAAAATTTTAACTTTTTTTTTTTTTTTTTTAATTAGGAATCCATGTTTTTTTAGGCCATCTCTGGGCAACCAGAAGCAGGTTTTAACAAATTGATTCTTAAAATGCTAATTTAATGAATGACAGGGTGACTCATGTAAAAATTTTAACCATTTTTTTTATACGAATCCATTTCTTTTATTATTATTTTTTTAGGTCATCTCCGTGCAGCCAGAAGAAGTTTATATAAGTCTTGTCACCTGGAGACATGGGATCAAATTTATACGTAAAATGCAAATTTTATGAATGACAGGGTGATTCATACAAAAATGTTAACAATTTTTTTTATTTTATTTTTTTTTAAATAGGAATCCATGTTTTTTAGGCCATCTCCGGGCAACCAGAAGCAGGTTTTAACAAATTGACGCTTAAAATGCTAATTTAATGAATGACAGGGTGACTCCTATAAAAATGTTTACCTTACGTGTTATTATCCTAGCCGCTTCCTGCTCCGTCACTGAAAAGAATATAATGGCAGTTACTTATGTTATTCTGCATGGTTTTATTATACAAGCAGTAAGTCATTAACTAAGAGTCTTCCCTCAATAAACTCAGAATTATTGTAATCTTAACCCTAACATGTTCCCCGAGTGTCCAAATAACTATAAATGAAGTATTTCTTACTTTAGAATATGTTCCCCATACTTAAGTGTTACCCAATTATTTTCTGCGGATTGTTTTAGGCGAGGACTTTGGACACCGCCGCTCGGAAGGAAGTGCCCACTTTAGCAAAATAAAAGTCTTTTCCACCACGTCAACTTTACACTGGAAGTACAACCTGCAGGTTTCTCCATCTCATGTGTTCTTTTTCCATAGTGAATTAATATATGTTGTGTGTGTGGCGTCAGAAGAAAAGGTCTAATATATTCCAAAACTTTTCTCTATTAACATTTTTTGAAAGAGTAGTTGTTTTTTTTTCCTTTTTGCTAAAAGTGTGTCCACTAGTTTGAAGCATTCATATTGTTTATTATTACGTGTGTATTTTTGTACCATTTTGAAGTGGATTTGCTGGTGTTGTGAGCGGGCTTTGTCTTTCCAGTCTGATGCTTTTATTCTGAAGTAGCCAAGACAAAAGGCTGGCGAGCATTATTTTTGTAACTTCCTGCTTCTGCTACCTGATAACTGCTGTTTGCTTTCTTATTGGCTGCTTTTGAGCCGACAAAAACGCTCCACGGACGTTGGAAAGATCGGAATATTTTTGGAGGTCTTTCAACTCTTTGTGCCTTATCGCCAACTTGTGCTTTTACTTTGTAGACCTTGAAGACTGACTTCCTTCTGAGGATGATGCCAGCTTTTCTGCCTTCTTATATTTATAGTGCCAAATAGACAAATAAAGCATTTTTAAAAGTCCTTGTTTTGTGTCTTCTGACTACTTGTTTTCTTTTCCACCCGCAGGAAATCCTCGACATTGACTTAGTCAGTTCAGGGTCATTTAAAGGAGGTCCTCCACCTCATTTTAAAGTGGCCCGTCGTGTTATTTTATGTGGTCTGCCACTTCATGTATGTGGTCGCCCCATTTAACATGACAGGCCACCTCATTTTAATGTAGTTTCCCACCTCATTTTTAAGTGACCTCCCATAGTATTTTTATGGGATCTGCCACATCATTGATGTGGTCAGCTACATCACTTTATTGTGGCCTGTCCCATGATTTTAACTAGGCACACCACATGATTCTAATGTGGTCCCCCACTTCATTTTAAAGTGACCTGCCATAGTAGACTGATTGATTGTTTGATTGATTTTAAGGGATCTGCCACATCATTTATGTGGTCGGCTACATCACTTTATTGTGGCCTGTCCCGTGGTTTTAAGATGGCACGCCACATAATTCAAATGTGGTCCTCCAAGTCAGTTTATGTGGTCCGCCACATCATTTTATATGGCCTGTCACTTCATTTCACGTGGTCCGCCACAACAGTTTATGTGGTCCGCCACATCATTTTAAGTTGGCCCTTTGTGTCATTTTATGTGGTCTGCCACATCACTTTAATTTGGCTATCCCATAATTTTAAAATGGCACACCACATTATTTTATCGTGGTCCCCTCATTTTAAAGTGACCTGTCATAGTAGATTGATTGATTGTGTAATTGATTTTAAGGGATCTGCCACATCATTGATGTGGTCAGCTACATCACTTTATTGTGGCCTGTCCCATGATTTCAACTAGGCACACCACATGATTCTAATGTGGTCCCCCACTTAATTTTAAAGTGACCTGCCATAGTAGACTGATTGATTGTTTGATTGATTTTAAGGGATCTGCCACATCATTTATGTGGTCGGCTACATCACTTTATTGTGGCCTGTCCCGTGGTTTTAAGAGGGCACGCCACATAATTCAAATGAGGTCCTCCAATTCAGTGGACCGCCACGTCATTTTATATGGCCTGTCACTTCATTTCACGTGGTCCGCCACATCATTTTAAGTTGGCCCTTTGTGTCATTTATGTGGTCTGCCACATCACTTTAATTTGGCTATCCCATAATTTTAAAATGGCACATCACATAATTTTATCGTGGTCCCCTCATTTTAAAGTGACCCGCCATAGTAGATTGCTTGATTGATTAAAAGGGATCTGCCTCATCATTGATGTGATCAGCTACATCACTTTATTATGGCCTGTCCCATGATTTTAAAATGGCACGCTACATAATTCAAATGTGGTCCTCCATGTCAGTTTATGTGGTCAGCCACATATTTTTATATGGCCTGTCCCGTCATCTCACGGGGTCCGCCACATCATTTAATTTAGTCTTCCACCTCATTTACTGTGGCCTGTCACATCATTTTGCGTGGTTCGTTACATGACTTTATGTAGTCTGGTACATCACTTTAATGTGAACAATCATATCATTTAATTTGGTCTGCCACATTGTTTAATGTGGCCTGTCACGTCATTTCATGTGGTCCGTCCCACCGTTTTAACTTGGTTCTCCACATAATTTTAATTTGCCCACCGTTATTTTATGTGGTCTGCCACATCATTAAAGGTAGGCCTCCACCTCATTTAAAATGTTCTTCCACATCATTTAATGTGGTTTGTCACATCATTTTGATGTGGTCCACCACGTCATTTTAATGTGGCCTGTCACGTCATTTCACATGGTCTTCCACAACTGTTTATTTGATCCACCAGATCATTTTAAAGTGGCCCTTTGTGTCATTTTACGTGGCCTGTCCCATAATTGTAATATGACACGCCATATAATTCAAATGGGACATTTTAATATTATCTGATGTTCCAAAAATAAACACTTAAATATCAGACTTAACATTTAAAAGCCAGTTGTCATCAATCTGGTAGTAAAAATAATAAAAATTAAAGCTGCAAGCAGCGATGGACGGGACCGACTTTTGCTGGTGTTTCCTGCCTTTAACCATTCAACATATCTTTACCTTCACATTACCTACCTTCCCTGCGTCCTGGGGTCACACTGGTGCTTCTTTCTGTCACCCATACATGCTGGTGCTTCCTGCCATCACCCAGACAACATATCTTTACCTGCACATTACCTACCTTCTCTGTATCCTGGAGTCAAACTGGTGCCTCCTACTTTCACCCAGTCAACATATCTTTACCTACACAGAACCTACCTTCTCTGCATGGTGTGGTCACGCTGGTGCGTCCTACTTTTAAGCGGCCATCTTGAGAGGGCAGCAGCGCAGCAGCATCAGCGCAGCTGTTCTTTGAAGGCTTGTAAAATCAAAACCGGAGTAGTTATTAAAACTCTTTTCTCAACTTTTAATCAGAGGGGTTTAATCTGTCTTCTGTGCGAGTTTGAAGCCGACACAACAAACAGGAGATAATGTTTGAAAAAAGGTGACGGGTTTTTACAAAACTTTTGTTTTGAAGGGGTAGTTGCCAACTTCTTGTTGACTTTTACAGAAGGATGTAAATTAATGAAATGTAGGTCTAAGTGAGACCTACATAGAGGTTTTTGTTTAAAGTCTCAATGACATTCATACCGGACGTTACAAGCAGTTTTGTCTGTGTTTTGTTCCTAGGAGCAGTTTTGTCAATCAGTGTTTTATTCCTAGGGGGCACTACAGCGCAATTTGGGGTTTTGAAGTTTTGTTTTTTTACCAGATCGCAATTTTTGCCAGTCCTGATGTGTGTGTCCAGTTTGGTGAGTTTTGAAGCATTTTAAGGGGGTCAAATTACAGCTCAAAGAGGCAAAAATGAAATTTTTTAGGAAACTTTTGTTTTGAAGGGTTTTTTGCCAACTTCCTGTTGATTTCTGCTGAAGGACGTCAGTGTATGAAATCTAGGTCTAAGTCAGACCTACATAGAGGTTTTTGTTTCATGTCTGTACGACATTCCTAACGGACGTTACAAGCTGTTTTGTCTGTGTTTTTTCCTAGGGGGCGCTAGAGCGCAATTTTGAGTTTTGTTTTTTTTGATTAGATGGCAATTTTCGCCAGTCCTGATGTGTGTGTTAAATTTGGTGAGTTTTGAAGCATGTTAAGGAGGTCAAATTGCAGCTCAAAGAGGCGGCGGTATAATAATAACAAAACCTTAGAAATAGAATTGGGTCCTCTGTCCAAAAGGGACATTCGGTCTCTAACAAAAACAGTTGCCTTTGCAAATTGTGTAACAAGGCTATTCAACATTTATATTTATTTATATAATTACTGTTACATGTAAAAATGAGTGTGACACCGCAGCATTTTCCAAACCGACATGACCATGTCTCCACGTAAATATCAACACCAACTATCGCCCCCTTGTGGCGCAAAACTCTAACTTCCATGTGCTCACATCTTCCAGAAATTGTCGCTGATGGATCGGGGCGTTGGGAGCATTGGCATATGCTAGTGGTTAGCATGCTAACGTTAGCCAGCTCCGCCCACGAGCAGGACAAGCACGTCATCATTTCCACCAATTAGGATGGAGATTGGATTTTGTGGAGCCAGTTGTTAACGTTTTGTGTTTTGTGGCGGTCTATCAGATCAAAGCTTGGCGCCATGCCACGCCCACATCCTGTGTCATAAGCAAAATATCTCTCAGTTTAATGTCCGTCACTTTAACCGCGACACATTCCATCAAAGTCCTGAGGAAGAGTTTGTTAAAGTACGATTTGGCCTAATAATCTAAAAACCCATCTTATTTCCTGTTCTATGGTTATCACCACTTTTGTGTCTTTGTTCTGTCCAGCAGTGTGTTTTATTGTTTGTTCCACCGTGTTGAAGACATTGGACTCCATCCTAGTTAGCCTTAGTTGGAATTTAACAGCATAATAGTGAAAAGTGCTGAAGAAAAATGTAAATAATTGTCTCACAAGACAGAAAAGACTCTGAACCGAAACTTGGTGAACGGAAAGTGCTTCTTCATACGTCAGCCATTATAAAGTTTCATCAACTTCTGTTTAACTTTGCTGGAGAGACGTGTTGTCTTGCACCCTGGGCACGTGGGTTCCGACTGGCTTCTAGAACACAAAGAGCAAATGATGCAAGTGTATATGGTTCATGAAAAAGACCTCCACTTGCCTGCTGTTCCACTTACACGAGACTTAAGTAACCCTTTCTTTTCACTTTGTGTGTATTGTTTGTTTATAGCAAGGGTGTATTTTTCATTTATTCACTGAAAAATCACAGCATGCTGAGGTCATTTTTATATTTTTCATTTTCAAAACCAATGCAATATATATATATATATATATATATATACATATACATATATATATATATATATGTGTGTATATATATATATATATATATATATAAATATATATATATATATATATATATATATATATATATATATATATATATATATATATATATATATATATATATATATATATATATATATACTGTATGTGTATATATTTATATATATATTTTTTTTTTTTACTTTTTTATAACTGAGACCCCTTAGGTTAGGGTCTCCGGAAGGGGTCTCAGTTATAAAAAAAGTTAAAAAAAGAAAGAAGAAAAAAAAAAAAGAAAAAAGAAAAAAAAAAAAATATATATATATATATATATGTATATATATATATATATATATATATATATATATATATATATGTGTGGGTGTGCTTTTTTTTAATTAAATATATATATATATATATATATATATGTATGTATATATATATATATATATATATATATATATATATATATATATATATATATGTGTGTGTGTGTGTATGTGTGCTTTTTTTTAAATTCATTTATTCAACCCTTAAATTTCTAGATCAGCTTCAGGTCTATCTGTCGATATCAAATAACAAAAACTCTAATGCCGTTTTTGTTAAATAAAATAAATAAAAAAACATTATTTTCATGGCAAAAACACATAATATGTGTAATATTTGATGTGAAGCAATTGGAGCCCTAAATATGTCCAAAAGTCATAACACCATTGATTTTAAGTTGTTATTATTTTGAGCAGTGTTTACTTTAAAGACTTAGATGTGCTTCGGATCGATCCGTCGATCAGAAGTTGTCATTTATTTATTTTTAAAGTATCCGTTTTTTTTAATAGCCTTTTTGTGAAAGAAAACTTTTGTTTTTGATGTGGAAAATACACAAACTATGCAATAGATTCCCAGAAAGACATTTCAAAGTGAAATATTTGATGTGAAGTATTTGGAGCCTTTAATAGGTCAACAATTCAACATTGATTTGAAGTCAAGATCATTTTTTTTTTGCGCAAAGACAGTTTTAAAGAGAGAAAAGCCTGGTGCGAGTCGATTTTGCGACTTTTTCCCGTTACATTGCACCTGTTTGCTCTTTAATTCCACTTGTTTATATTTTTCCAATACTATTTTTATAATGTCCGGCGGGCCTTTACAAAATTAGCTGCAAATGCTGCTCCCTGGCCGATCTTTGGACACACCTGGTATGTAGTCCAGATTTATGTTGCATTACAATTACGCCATCTGGTGGCTTTTGACATCAATTGCCAGCCATAATTTAAATAATACAAATAAAATGTATATAGGACATTATCACTATTTCCTACGTTAGCATTTAAATGATTGTTTTTAAAAGCAAGCGATGACAACAAAAGATCGTGTCAAAGTGCAGTCCTTGAACGAGGCTGAGTTGTAACAGTAGAACTACATTTCCCACCATGCTCTACGACAACTACGCATTGCATTCCGCAGATCTACAAGCCATCCACACGAACGGTAACGCTACTGCTTGAACTCCAGATGACTTGTGAGTCTGCGCAAAAGCGTCTAAACGCTGTGTTTATGTTTGACTCTTAAAGGGGACGCAACACAACTTACCAAAAATGGCCGCTGTGCGGCTCCGTTCTGAAAGGTAGATTTCCTACAGCTTTAAGAATAAAGACGATGTTTAATTTCCGTAATATTGTGTCGGTTTGATTTAAGAAAGGTTTAAGTGTACCGTGGGTGAATTTCGACGAACTTGGCGCATTAGCAGAACCCCCCCCCACTTTGGACGAAGGCCTCCTCCTGCCATCACCAGCCTGTCTTTTAGTCCTCTTTTCCAGCAAGCATTCTAGCCTTAATGCGAAGTTAAAGACGGAATAAAGTGATTCACCTGCGATGGAATGACGACGGAATACATTATAATTTAAATAAAAGACAAAAAAAATCTGGTGAACCACAAGGCCGCAAATCAGACCTCGGACCCCGGTGCACCTGTCACCCCGAGAAAGAGGCAGGAGGAGCGGGGAGTCATTCCCTTCACGAGCACGGAGCTACTGGAGAGCTCCAAGGTAAAGAGACGATGGAGGAGATAAAGACTGAAAGTTCCAATAATGTTGAAGAAGTGAAGCTGCACGAAGAAGTGGCGGAAGATCCTAATGGTCCAAAGAAGTAAGTTCCGGAAGATGTGATGCAGATCAATTAGTCTTTTTACATCTCTTAAAGGCCTACTGAAATGAGATGTTCTCATTTAAACGGGGATAGCAGGTCCATTCTATGTGTCATACTTGATCATTTTGCGATATTCCCATATTTTTGCTGGAAAGATTTAGTAGAGAACATAGACGATAAAGTACGCAACTTTTGGTCGCCAATAAAAAAAAGCCTTGCCTGTACCGGAAGTAGCAGACGATGTGCGCGTGATGTCACGGGTTGTGGAGCTCCTCACATCTGAACATCGTTTACAATCATGGCCACCATCAGCGAGAGCAAGTCGGACTGAGAAAGCGATGATTTCCCCATTAATTTGAGCGAGAATGAAAGATTCGTGGATGAGGAAAGTTAGAGTGAAAAAAAAGAAAAAAAAAAGGCGACGGCAGTGTGAGCGATTCAGGTGTTATTAGACACATTTACTAGGATAATTCTGGAAAATCCCTTATCTGTTTATTGCAGGGGTCAGGAACCTTTTTGGATGAGAGAGCCATACAAGCCAAATATTTTTAAAAGTATATCCGTGAGAGCCATTTATTTTTTTTTAACACTGAATACAACTATATGCGTACATTTTTAAGAAATACCAAAATTTTTAGAGTATAATAAGTCCCTTATTCTTTTTAATAACGCTATAATTCTGAGGCTAACCAAAAATTTAAAAAAATACTTCTTGCCATTAATGCGACTTCTTGAACAGGTGCGGTAGAAACCGGATGGATGGATGGAAATGCATGAGAATGTTTTATATTTTGAACGTTATTTTTGACACTGTGATTACCAGCCGAATTATTCATTACTTATCGTGTTAAGCAATGTCAGCTAAGATTTATCTGAGAGCCAGGTGCAGTCATCAAAAGAGCCACATCTGGCTCTAGAGCCATAGGTTCCCTACCCCTGGTTTATTGTGTTAATAGTGTTTTGTTGAGACTATAAAGTCATACCTGAAAGTCGGAGGGCTGCGGTGAACGCCAGTGTCTCTGAGAGAAGCCATTGGAGGAGCCAAGATCACAGCTGCCTTTTTGACAGCTGCAGGAGGAGGTTGCATAATCCACTCAAGTCTCCGCTAAGAGCCGACTTAATACCACAATTTTCCCATCCAAAAACTTGCTGGTTGACGTAGAGAAACATGTTCGCTTGACCGCTCTGTGTTAAAGCTTCACAACAAACAAAGAAACACCGGCTGTGTTTCGGTTGCTAAAGGCAGCTGCAATCCACCGCTTTCCACCTACAGCTTTCTTCTTTGACGTCTCCATTATTAATTGAACACATTGCAAAAGATTCAGCAACACAGATGTCCAAAATACTGTGTAATTATGCGAGGAAAAGAGACAACTTTTAGCCGTGAGTGGTGCTGGGCTGAAATGTCCGCTCCAACCAATAACGTCACAAGCAAGCGTCAACATAAGCGTCATCATTCCACGACGTTTTCAACAGGATACCTCGCGGGAAATTTAAAATTGCAATTTAGTAAACTAAAGCGGCCGTATTGGCATGTGTTGCAATGTTAATATTTCATCATTGATATATAAACTATCAGACTGCGTGGTCGCTAGTAGTGGCTTTCAGTAGGCCTTTAATAAAAATGCATTTGTTATAGTCCACGGGTGTCCAAAGTGCGGCCCAGGGGCCTTTTTCGGCCCAAAGCACATTCTAAAAATACGATTAAAAAACAAAAAAAAGATGTATAAAAGAGTAAAACAGATGAAATGTGACAAGAAAATATTGCAATGTTTACTCTAATAACACAAAGCTGCCATGCAGGCTGTCATTTTCTTTAAAAAAAATAATAATTAATCAAAATCAATGTCACATTAAATATTCCACTTTGAGATATTTTTGGGGTAAAATGTTGCATATTTTGTGTTTGCCATATAAAAAACTAAGTTGTTTTTTTTCTAAAGAAGGGCCTACTAAGAACAAACAAAAAAGATAAACAACAATAAAAGTTATAATTGACAGATGGATCTGAAATTGATCTCAAGATGATTGTGTTTAAAGTAAAGAATAAAAAAAAAAAAAGTTTTTTATTTTTAATGAGTAGGACCCCTGTGGAGCCCCAATAATTTTAGTGAGATTTTTTGTGTTTGTGTCATTCCTAAGAAATTAATAACAAATTGAAATCAATGGTGTCATGTGTTGACATTTTTAAGGCTCCAAATTATTCCATAATCTGAAATGTTCCACTTTAAAATTCTATTGGGGGAAACGATTGCATATTTTGTGTTTTTTTCCCCATAACAAAACAGGGTTTTCTTTGACAAAAAGGGCATACAACTTAAATCTTTAAAAAAAAGTATATTGACAGATAGACCTAATGTTGATCTAGAGATTTTAAACCTTCAATAACAATAATACAAATAAATGACACATTTTAAATATTTTTTTGACCAAAATCCTTTGGGGTCCCTGGGATCAAGCCTGAATGGAGGCCTAAATGTATATTAATACACAAATATTGTATTGGTTTTTGAAATAAAAACATATCACAATGGCCCCCGCTTGCTTTGATTTTTCAGCGTGCGGCCCTCAGTGGAAAAAGTTTGGACACCCCTGTTATAGTCTCACCTTTTTGTGTGTTTATTGTTTCTGTATTAGGAAAGTGCGCCGGAAAAAAGATGTTAAAACCCCAAGGCGGCTGACTAAAAGGTACAGTTGTTTACATAACTATAGTATGTATTGTGTTTGCAGTATTAGTGCACCTTCCTGGGAAATAGGACCTAAAAATAAAACCTCTGATTAAAATTTGGATTTACAATTTTTGCCTTACTTTTTAAAGAAACCAATGAATACAATTGACAAAGATGATTAAACATTATTTTTATATATATATCGATATTGTTTTATCTCTCAGCCTTACTTAATATCAATATTGTTTATTATGGGCCTGCTCATACTTCAACTTGTATTATTATAGTTCTGCACGTTTCTCTTACCATTAATTGCGAGACGAACCGGCCAACGAGCCCCCACATATGTTACGCCGACAGCGGTATTTTAAGTTGGGAACATTTTGTTCCTTAATGTCTGATTTTGTTCACACGGCTAAAAAAATAGTTACGTCTTATTTTTGTTTTTGGCTGGATGGCCATCTGAAGGAAGGCTAGTTGTGTGGCTCATTGTGTGCAGTTCCACTTAAAACTCACGGATTCGGACATTCAGCACCATCTTCAAAGTACGGCGGCTTCCGACCACCCCTGGCCAGAGGTCCGGGGCACAGATTGTAGGTCCATCAAAATTTCCGCGGGAATTTGGTAGTTTGTATCGATCCGCCCACCCTTGTTTACATTCAATATCTCTAGCTTAGCCGTTAGCATGGCCCTTACTTGGTATCAATACTGTTTATTTGTATGGATTTGCCCATCCTTGTTCATATTCAATATCTCTTGCTTAGCCGTTAGCACGGCCCTTACTTGGTATCAATACTGTTTATTTGTATTGATCCGCCACCCCTTGTTTTCATTCATTAACTCTAGCTTAGCCGTTAGCATGGCCCTTACTTGGTATCAATACTGTTTATTTGTATGGATTTGCCCATCCTTGTTCATATTCAATATCTCTTACTTAGCCGTTAGCACGGCCCTTACTTGGTATCAATACTGTTTATTTGTATTGATCCGCCACCCCTTGTTTTCATTCATTAACTCTAGCTTAGCCGTTAGCATGGCCCTTACTCGGTATCAATACTGTTTATTTGTATCGATCCGCCCACCCTTGTTTACATTCAATATATCTCGCTTAGCCGTTAGCATGGCCCTTACTTGGCATCAATACTTTTTATTTGTATCGATCCGCCCACCCTTGTTTTCATTCATTAACTCTAGCTTAGCCGTTAGCATGGCCCTTACTTGGTATCAATACTGTTTATTTGTATCGATCCGCCCACCCTTGTTTACATTCAATAGCTCTCGCTTAGCCGTTAGCATGGCCTATGGTATCTACAATGTGTAGTGGAGCATGTTTAGCTATTCCTCATCCTCCAGTGATAATGTTAGGTACGAAGTTTATTCAAAGTGTTTTTTTTCCGCTATACGGAAAAAAAGAGTCATTAGATTAATGACTGTCACTGCGGAGGGATGTTAGCCGCTCACTTTCTAGTGAAGATTCTACATTAAGTTGGCTCGCTTGTCACTGTAAAACTTGCTGAACAGAGCCGGAATGTGCCACCAACATGAGTAAATCACATGTTGACCTTTGGTGACGGCGTGGCGAAGACGGGAGAGTGGCCGCGCCAGCAACCTGAAGGTTCCTGGTTCAATCCCCACCTTCTACCAACCTTGCCACGTCCGTTGTGTCCTTGAGCAAGACACTTCACCCTTGATGGGTGGTGGTTCGGGCCTTGCATGGCAGCTCCCGCGTGTGTGAATGGGCGAATGTGGAAATAGTGTCAAAGCGCTTTGAGTACCTTGAAGGTAAAAAAGGTAAAAGTTCTATACAAGTACAACCCGTACACCTTTATCGCGTATCGCATAACCATAGTGGAAAATGAACTAAGTTGTCTTGTAAGGCACATTCTCATCGGTTTGGCCTCTTTTGTAAGTATAAGTTAATATATCGACACTACTACCTCCACACTGACGGCAAAGATTTTTGTCAACACAGGAAGAAGCCCCCAGTGGAGTACGTTCGCTGTGAAATCGAAGGATGCGGCACCGTTCTGGCGAACCGACGCTACCTGAAGGTGAAGACAATTTATTGTGGATGATTTATCATGTGAGGACAAAAGTATTGTGATAATTGGCCAGTACTCCCACATTTTGGCAACTATTTTGTTATGATCTTCTCAAGGTACAATATTGTAGACATTAAATGTTATAGTAGTCAGAGTACTGCTTACCAAGCTGTAAACCATGTTTTTGTTCTGGCAGCACTCATGCAGCATCAGACCATGATGCTTCCAACACCAACATGTTAGTCACAAATGTGTTCAGGCATTTAGATGATAACGGCTGTGTGGAGTTGTTTTCAGTCCAGAGTTGGTGTATACCGCGACACAAACTCTACACCAAGGGTGTCCAAATGGCGGCCACAGACCAGGTTTTGTCAGCCCAAGGCATATTGTCAGAAAAAAACCCCTGAGAAAATGTAGGAAAATACAGCAAAAATTGGAATATAGTGAGGAAAAAGTTGAAAATTTGAAAATAATAATATTATACCTACTCGCATAAAACACAAAGCTTTTCGTTTTAAATAATAATAATATCTGTTTTTAGCATTTTTTTTTTTAATAAGAAAAAAATAATAAAAAAGGCCCATGCATTCTTTGACTTTTCACTATGCAGCCCTTGGAGGAAAAAGTTTAGACACCCAAGACTTCAAATATTTGAAACTCTCGAAATATAAAAAAAGGAAAAATATAAAAAACGTGTAGTTAGTTAGTTAAAATTTTTTTGATAATACTAACTTTTGAATGAATTAGATGAATTACAACGACAATAATAAACACTGTTAAATATGTAACTCAACATTAAAATTTAGGTAGAATTTTCCCACCAGCATAGGTTATGCAGATACACAATTGTAATTTTATTATTATTATTTTATTCTTACAGAGGGAAAAAACAACAGTAAACATTTGAGAAAAAAAGAGCAAAAAAATTCAGAATATTAAGAGAAAAATCTGAATATACCTCGTCAACTATAACACAAAGCTGACACAGTTTGTTTGTTAAATATATATAATATCTGTTTTTAGCACTTTTCCAAAAAATATATCTGTATCAAAAAAAAAAAAGGCCCCTGTATTCTTTGACATTTTAGTATCGGCTCTTGGTGGACAAAGTTTAGACAACCATGATTTAAACCATTAGAAGCTCTCAAAATAAAATAAAAATAAAGACAAAGTTAACTTATTTGAAAAAATTTAAATATTACTAACTTATGAATCAATTTGATACATTACAACAATAATAAACACTATTAATGTGTAACTGTCATTTATATTTCTGTATAGCCAGAATTTATGACACACTAGCTTATGCAGTTACACAATCGTAATATTATTAGTATTATATTTTTACAGGTGAAAAAACCCCAGTAAAAATGTAAGAAAAAAAACTAAATATTAGAATGTAAAGAGATAAATCTGAAATGTTCCAACTAATAATTAGTAATATACGTAGTTACCAAAAGCACAAAGCTGACACAAAGTTTTGTCTTTAAATATATGTCATAGTTTATTGTTCTTCGGTCAATGGTCAACCAAACAAACAAACAAACAGTTGTACATTCATAGATTGAAAATGAAAAGGTTGCAGACTGAAAGGGTTCAGGCTGAAGTTGAACATTTATTGCGCCTAACCCTATAAACAATGTCAAGTACAAAATGAACTTCCGAAAATTATATATATATATATATATATATATATATATATATATATATATATATATATATATATATATATATATATATGTATATGTATGTATATATATGTATGTGTGTATATATCTGTGTTTGTATATATGTGCGTATATATATATGTATGTATATATATGTGTATATACGTGTATATATATATGTATGTATATATATATATATGTGTGTATATATATGTATATATATATATATGTGGATTGATTGATATATATATATTTATGTATATATGTATATATATATATATATATATATATATGGATTGATTGATATATATATTTATGTATATATATATATATATGTGTGTATGTATATATATATGTATATATATATATATATATATATATGTGTGTATGTATATATATATATATATATATGTATAATATATATATATATATATATATATATGTATATATATATATATATATATATGTGTATATATATATATATATGTATCTGTTTTTGCATTTTTTCAGATTAAAAAAAAATCTAAATGTCTCCTGCATATTTTGTCTTTTCATGGAAAAAGTTTAGACAGCCCAGGATTGTGCTGAAAATTTTAATTTCCCCACAAGGATTAATAATGTATTTCTGATTCTGATAAATATAAGAAGCTCTCAAAATAATAACTAAATGAAAATATAATCAAACATTAGTTACAAAATAAAATAATACTGTCTTATTAATTCATTAATTTGATCAATTACAACAACAATAACACTCTTAAATGTGTAACTGAACATTAATATTTTTATTGGCAGAATTTTTGACACAAGGTTTTATAGTTACACATAATAATATTGTTGTTATTCTGTTCCTACAGAGGGAAAACAACAGTAAAAATGTTAGAAAAAAGCCAAAAATCTGAATTTAATGAGAAAATGTTGACATGTTTAAACTAATAATAATAATATACTTAGTCACCTCTAACAAAAAGCTGACAAAGTTTAGCCATTAAATATTTATACACCTGTTTTAGCATTATTTTTTTTTACATAAAACTATCAAAATTGCATCTGCATACTTTGACTTTTCTGTATGCCGCCCTTGGTGGAGAAAGTTTAAACACTATTGATGTATAATATTTGAAGCTCTTGAAATTAAAATACAATACAAATGTAAACAAAGGTTGGTTAGTTGATTAGTTAGTTTGTTAAAAAATAAAAATAATACTTACTTACGAATAATTACAACAATAATAAGCACTGTTTAATGTGTAACTTTCATGTATATTTTTGTATGGGCAGAATTTTTAAAACACCAGGTTATGCAGTTACACCCTTTTTTTTAATTTAAAGGGGGAAAAACAAAACACAAATTAGGAAAAAATAGCAAAACAAATTAGAATGTAATGACAAAAAACAACTGCAATGAGGTAGCGACTTGTCCAGTGTGTACTCCGCCTTCCGCCCGATTGTTGCTGAGATAGGCGCCAGCGCCCCCCCCCCAACCCCAAAAGGGAATAAGCGGTAGAAAAATGGATGGACAAAAAACTAAAATGTTAATAATAATATATAAATTCACTTACAACACAGCTGACATAAAGTTTTGTCTTTAATTTGATAAAATATCTGTTTTTAGCATTTTATTTTACAAAATAAAAATAAAAAAGCCTCAAAATGTTGGAAAAAGGTTTGGACACCCCTGGTGTACACTAACTATTATGTATGTCATCCATCCATTTTCTACCGCTTGTCCATTTTTGGGACGAGCGGTATGCCTTCCGCATTCGAGCAGAAGGCACTGTACACCCTGGACAAGTCAACTACTAAGTATGTCCTAGTTACATTTCTTTATCATTGTCCCCAGAGAAGATATATTCTAATGAAAATCCTTACTCGAATGTAAGGGTTGTACTTACGTTTTAATACTAAATAAAAAAATAAATAAGAAATTGTTCACTCCTCTCCAGGATATTCTCCAGAATGAGAACCTTGTCCTTATGGACAATGATTTGTGCCTTTCACAAAATATGATGTTTAGAATTCAAGATGAAGAGTTTGGATCCAATGAAATCCAAGTTATCCAACCCAACCACTAAATGAGTCTCAATCCTTTTGCCCACATGGCAGATGTATTTCCCAGCACGCTCAGTAGATATGTGAATAGATCCTGACCTTCAGTTTCTAATGCTGTCTCATATTTCCACCAGCATCACATCAAATACCAGCACTTGCTTAAAAAGAAGTACGTGTGCCCTCATCCCTATTGTGGAACGCTTTTCCGCCTACAAAGGCAGCTATTTCGCCATGCCAAGCAACACACAGGTACTCATTTGGACATTAAACCTTGTGCTGTGTTATTTAAGGGCGTACTCACACTGGCTTGCTTGTGTAAGCCAGCTGGTTCGAACCCCCTGCCGCCGCCAACCCATAAGAGGCCAGTGTGCTGGTCACGAGGCTAAAAGCCACACTACTACCATATTTTCCGGACTATATAACACACCGGTATATAAGACGCACCTCCTTAATTTTTGAAGGAAAAAAAAAAAGATATTCCATATATTAGCCGCACCGGACTATAAGGTGCAGATATATATGTTGTGAAAAGAGTTATTTACATACCTTAATTGTTTCCCAACGGCAGTAAAATGACTGATCAAGCAGAACAGAAGTCATCGTCATGACTCTCCAATCAGCTAAACAGACTCAGTAACTCCACGGTGACGTTTTGGTGATTTTACATAACTGAAACAAAAAGAATGCTAACACAGACACTCGTAAAAGTGTTAGCATATTAGTATATGCTAACAATGCTAGCTTCATTACATCTCGATAGCATGTAGAAATGTGCATGTCCTACAGACATCACACATTGGACGGTTTAGTTTAGTTTATTGGTTTAGTTTAGTGTAGTTTATTATTTCTTCGGTCAGTGGTCAACAAAATAGTTTTACATAAACAAACAGTCGTACATTCATAAGTTGAAAATGTTGCAGACCAAAAGGGTTCAGGCCAGGGGTAGGGAACCTACGGCTCTAGAGCCAGATGTGGCTCTTTTGATGACTGCATCTGGCTCTCGGATAAATCTGAGCTGACATTGCTTAACACGATATGTAATGAATAATTCCACTTGTAATCACAGTGTTAAAAATAACGTTCAAAATATAAAACATTCTCATGCATTTTTAATCCAACCATCCGTTTTCCCCCGCACCTGTTCAAGAAGTTGCGTTAATGGTATGAAGTTATTTACTTATTATTGGTTAGTGTGGGGCTTGCCCTCCTGGGGGTTCTTCCGACCACCAATCACCGACATGAGAGCCTGTTTCAGGGTTGCATTATTATTTCATTTTTCAATAAGTCTATCAGTTGCTTTCCAGCAATTGTCTTTTTCTCTTTCGTTCTTGCTCGCGCTCTGGCTCCAGCCCCAACCCCGTCTCTCCTCCTGGCTGCTGCTTATAACAGAGCGACAGGTGATTAGATAACAAGGCCCAGGTGGGCAATCTGCGCACCTGTCGCTGATTTCGAGGCCGATCCTGGCAACACCCCGCTTCGCTGCAGACCCGCAGGCCACTCCACCTCCACAGTTAGCTTCAGAATAACAATGTTATTACAAAGAATAAGAGACCTGTTATACTCTAGAAATGTCGGTGTTACTTAAAAATGCACGCGTTTAGTTGTGTTCAGTGTTAAAAAAAGATATTATATGGCTCTTACGGAAATACATTTTTAAATATTTGGCTTCCTGGCTCTATCAGCCATAAAGGTTTCCGAACCCTGGTTTAGGCTGTAGTTGAACACTGGACGGTTTAGTAAGTATAAATAGTTGTAGTTATATTGTAAGACTCACAAACGTTGCTTGGAGTGATGAATGAAGAATCCTCTCGAGCAGGAACGCTATGGACGGTTTTACTTCCAGTTCAAGGCCTTAATTGGGAGGTACATTTTCAACCCACAATACCGGCAGTGAGCAAACTCGTCCAAAAGATGGCGCCATAGCACAAACAATAACTGTGTCATTCCTTGTTTTTTGTTTTTTTAACTATTTGCATTATGGTCGCCAGCGAAGAAGAATCCCTAAAATAGCCGCACCGTTTTATAAGCAGCAGGATTCAAAGCGTAGGGAAAGGTTAGTGGATTATAAATAGAGTGTAGAATTTACGATATGTGTGAGAGTGCATGGATAAAAACGAAAGTACATTCATTGTGTTTGTTCTTTCAGCAGAATGAAGGCCAATTCTAAGGATGGGAAATATTCCCTAAAATTGGCAAGTAGCGACTCGCGAGGCTCTCTGTCTGTGCATGAGTAAGTTAGCAGTCCCGCCTCCGCCCACCAAGACGAAATTGTGGTTTATTTACCGTATTTCCTTGAATTGCGGCCGGGTATATAGTATGCGCCTGCCTAGAATTACTGCCGGGTCAAACTCGTTTCGCAAAATATTAATTTTATCAGCGCATGTCTAGAATTTCCGCTGGGTCAAGCTCGTTTCTCAAAATAATTAGCATACAGTATGCCTAGAATTTACGCTGGGTCAAACTCGTCACGTCACGAGTGACACTTCACCTGTCATCATTTTCAAAATGGAGGAGGCTGATTTCAATCATTTGAAATCGCATAAAGGGGAGAAAATTAAGAGCTATTCAGTAGGTTTTATGGTCCAAACTATTGAATATGCTAAAAAGAACAGTAAGCAGCTATGTTTTATTCATATACCATAGCTGCGTGTGTCAAATATGAGTCATTAAATGACTCCCGCCTCCTGGTGGTAGAGGGCACTAGTGATCCTTCTGGCGACTACTCGGCTGCAGAAGAAGTGACAACAAGCAGCAAGAGTGAGCAGCGATCCTTTAGTTTTTCCTCTCGCTTGCACTTTTAACATGGAGGATTACATATCGAAAATAAAACAGTTTTCTAAACTGGACTTTCAATCGAAGCAGGAGGTAATAAAGGAAGATCTCCATCGAGACAGAGAGACTTTTAAAATGGAAGAAAGATAAGGAAGACTTCTATAAACAAGTTATCGATGCTTTTGATCAGAAGGAGCTGTGCATGGACTTCATTTATAAATAAAGGTAAGACCATAATAACGTTTTTTTTATTAAATGTGCTTTTCATGATGTTATCCTTACATCACACTCAAATTTATAAGTGCAGGCCTAAATTTACCGCATGCCTTTGGTAAGCGCCGAAGTGAGAAGAGGTTTTAAAATAATTAGCGCATGCTTGCCTTTACCGCATGCCTTTGGTAAACGCCGGAGTGAGAAGAGGTTTTAAATTAATTAGCGGCCCGGCGGCAATTCCAGGAAATACGGTAATTTTGCTCTCGATGCACAAAGTCTACCCTCTCGGGGACGTGGAAATTTATCGTCGCTGGTAAAGTTCCTTTCCGTTTAACGTTGGATTGGGCCGTGCCTAAGCATGCCTGCACAGGTGCAAATGGCCTCGTGTGAGTACTCCCCAAGTTCTGCTACTGTGCTTGTCAGACCAGAGAGACTACGTCTGCGAATTCTGCACCCGTGCCTTCAAGAACGCCTACAATCTGGCTGTGCATCGCATGATCCACACCGGAGAGAAGCCCATCCAGTTAGTACCGCCGCACCAAAGCAGAAATGTGCTGGTTAAAAGTGAAACTTGAACCACTTCCTGCGCTCACAGGTGTGAGATCTGTGGCTTCACCTGTCGCCAGAAGGCCTCCCTCAACTGGCACATGAAGAAGCACGACGGCGACGCCTCCTATCAGTTCCCCTGCTCCATTTGCGGCAAGAAGTTTGAGAAGAAGGACTCGGTGGCGGCCCACAAGGCCAAGAGTCACCCGGTGATGCTGATATCCCAAGCGCTCGCAGACAACGCCGGCACCCTCATCACAAACCCCGCGCCCTCGCCGGAGCTGCCGGGAGAGCCGGTGCAAGCGGAGGTGGGCGGCGTGGAAGCCAACCAAGTGGTTGAGGATGAAGTCGTGCAGCAGGTGGTGATCAAGGAAGAATACGTGGAAGAGTAAGTGGCTCGGGTATCCCAGATGAGTCATGTGCCCCAACAAGGTCAGCAGGCAGCTCCGATAGACCCTCCGTGCCACGAGCAGCAGCAGTCTCATCTTCAGCTCCAGACCAGCTCCGGTCCATTTAGCAGCCCCCAGCAACTTACCTTCCATTGCCCCTCAGTGGTCACCTGACACACCCTGAAGGTACATTACATTGGAACCTCCATTTACCAACTCGACTGGTTCTCAAACAGGGTTCGTAAATCAAAAAGTTTTTCTAGTGAAGAAAATTTCTCCCAAAGGAACAATCTAGATATGAATAATGTGTTCCAGCCTGGACAAAAGTCCATATTTTAGAGAAGGTTTGTACACTGAACACAATACAAAGCACTACACTGTACTGTATATCAAACACAACAAGGAGGTGATGGAGAAACTTTCTATTTATTAACAACAAGCTGCTGTTGTCTGTATGCACTGCTCTGCCAACAAGGGCGCACACACAGAAGTTCCTTTGGTGCCCTCACAAATGATCAGAAATGGCAAAAATTATTAACTAGAACCATCATAGTCCGACAATAATAAACATTTAAAAAAGTTAAATCTACTAACATAAACATCGGCATAGAAATAGCAGACAGAGGGAGAGAAGGGAAGGATCGTCGGGGGCGGGGCCGTGAGTGTGTGCGTGCCCACGCTGTGAAATAAGTCTTCTCAGGCATCTTTTGTTCCATAAAATTCTGGTTTCATCAGAGTTAAAACTGCTTTGTCGGTTGTTCCATACTTGTGAGGGCCATTTATGTAATCCTGGAATATAGTCCTCCACAGCGAGTCCCGACTTCTTTCCACGTTGGTCTGTCGTCTTTTTGGGATTCATATTAAGTTAGTAAGATGGACAAGCGATCAAAATGGAGGGAAAACACAGAAAAGACATACGCTAAAGTGCTGAGAAGTGACTACACTATTTTCCGGACTACAGAACGCACCGGTATATAAGCCGCACCCACCAAATTTGAAAAGAATAACACACCGGACTATAAAACGCAGATGTATTCGTTGTGTAATGAGTAATTTACACAGAAATATTTTGTAAATGTTCATTTACATACCTTAATTGTTTCCAAACGGCATTGGTAAAGAGGCAGTAAAACGGAGGATCAAACAAAACAGAAGTCTTTGTCATGGACCCGCTAGCTGCGGAAGCTAGCTTTTAAATCAGCTAAACAGACTCAATAACTCCGCGGTGACGTTTTGGGTAATTTACTGAGGATTTTATGAACTGAAACAACACAAACAGATACCATTGTAAATTAATAATATTAACACAAGACACTCTTAAGGGTGTTGGAATATTAGCTAAAGGTAATAGCATGTACAAATAAACATGGAAACACTCCTACAGACATCACACATGGGACAGTTTAGTAAATAAGAATTGTTGTAGTTATATTGTAAAACTTACAAACGTTGCTTGGAGTGATGAAGAATCCATACGAGTAGTAACGCTATGGACAACTAGAAGATGGAGCTGCACTTCTACTTCCGGTTCAAACCTTTAAACAGCAGGAAACACTGTAATGGTACACCCAGCACCATCTGTAGTGAGCCAATTCGTCCAAAAGATGGCGCCATAGCACAAACAACGCACCTTTTCAGTGTCTTTGCAAGTGTTTTATGAAAACGTTTTGCATTTTGGCCGTCAGAGAAAAGAAAGTCCGGAAATTTAAAAGCCTCAGGGTTCAAAAAGTCATTGCTTATAGTCGGGAATTTCATGTAGTAGTGTACTGCGCTGCAAGTGGCGTGGAGGGCTGCTCCTCCCCAAAAATGGTGCCTAAAGGCCAAAATGAAGCTTTGGTGCACAGTGACATGGTTCGCACAGATTTGGCTCCATCTAAAAGTTCTTAAATCAAGAAGTTGGCAAATCGGGTGGTTTGTAAATAGACATTCTCTGAATTTAACATTCCCTTTTTTGAGGATTGATTTTCATTTTAGAGTGGATAGTGGGAGGAAGGCACTGGTAAGACAGCACACTACTGAAGCCCACTTGTTTTGCACATTACTAAGGAACCTTGCATGCGCTTAGTATTTCAGGCTGTAGCTATCCAGTGGTGGTGTTTGGATGTATATTGGTACTTTTTACTGCTTTCAGTGTCACGACTTTATCTTTTTCCACCAAGAAATGTGTAGTTCTCTTCTTTCGACAGATTCCTTGTGGAAGGAACACATCTTACTTACATTGTCATCTGTTATTGATTTCAACTTACTGGACTGAAGACGCCGCAGTAAGTTCATCCCCCGTCTTAAGTATGGTGACCTTTACCCTTCTCTTCTCCATCACTGATACACTCAAAAGACAATTTATTGGGTTTAATATTTGTTATCAGTTCTTTTCCAACTGTGGAGTAAGAGGTAGTTTGTTGCGGACCTGCCGCTACCTCATATTTATTCGCTACGTGATGGACCAGACTCGTGCATTGTCTACTTTTGAAGAAAACATTTTTTACTTCTCCAGTTTGGTTATTTATCTGCAAAATAAGGCGTAGAGGAGGGGTGTCCAAACTTTTTGATTTGCAGCTGCATTGGGATAAAAACAATTGGTCGAGGGCTGAAAGCCGACTGCATGTAAACTAACTGTATATATATATGTATGTATGTATGTATGTATATATATGTATATATATATATATATATATATATATATAATATATTTATGTATATATATATATATATGTATGTGTGTGTGTGTATATGTGTGTGTGTGTGTATGTATATATATATATATATATGTATATATATAATATATATATATATGTGTGTGTGTGTATATATATATATATATATATGTGTGTGTATATATGTATATATGAGTATATATATGTGTGTATATTTGTGTACATATATATGTATATATGTGTGTGTATATGTATGTGTGTGTATCTGTATATATATAATATATACAGTATAAATGTATGTATGTGTGTGTATATATATATTTAGATATATATGTGTATACATATATGTATGTATGTATATATACTGTATACATACATATATATATATATGTATCTATGTATGTACATATATACATATAAATATATGTACAGTATATGTATGCATGTGGGACACTATACTGCATGTAAAGTAACAATATATATGTATACTTATGTATATACATACATAGCTTACATACAGTATATATGTGTTTGTATATACGTCGTCACGGAAGTAAACAAGGTAGTAATTTTCTTATACTCTTAATATCCAATTATATCAATATAATATGCACACATGTATAGGTTGTATAAATAAATGAATAAATATATATATATATATATATATATATATATATATATATATATATATATATATATATATATATATATAAAACCTGTATATGCTTCATTACATTAGAAGCAAAGGGGCCATCTAGTGTTTAGGTTATATATAATATATACAGGTGTATATATATATATATATATATATATATATATATATATATATATATATATATGCAACCCCCAAAAAGGGACAAGCGGTAGGAAATGGATGGATAAATAAATAACCTATACATGTGTACATATTACATTGATATAATTGGATATTAAGAGTGTCAGAGTTCGACTCCTACCTTGTTTACTTCTGTGACTTACCTCCTTCGAGTTTTGAAATCAGAAATATCAAGCAGTTATAATGCGCCAAACATGGATAAATGTAGAGTGTTTCGCATTCTTCCCACCGTTCTTTGTAATGGATGCAACTGTGAACTTTTTATGGTGCATGGACATTTTTATAATGTCCACAAAGTTCAGGGAGCATGTTGTGTTGTGTGTGACCACGTCTGCTGACATTTTGTGTGGGTTAGATTTCTTTTTTAGCACCATGACTAGGGAAGGTTGTTTGTGTTGGCTCATAAATATATGCTGTGCAGGGCTCAATTAAGAGCTTCATTAAAAATAATTGACCTGAGTTTGCACATGTATGGCTGCTTCAAAGAGCATGATTCCCTATTTAACTAATTATGTTTGGCAAGCCAAATTAAAGACAGTGGCGGCTAGTGGGCTGCACTTTGGACACCCCTGGTATTAGGATGGACAATTGCAGCTTCTTTTTAAAGGCCTACTGAAACCCACTACTACCCACCATGCAGTCTGATAGTTTATGTATCAATCATGGAATATTAACATTGCAACACATGCCAATATGGCCTTTTTAGTTTACTAAATTGCAATTTTAAATTTCCCGGGAGTTTTGTCTTGAAAACTTTGCGTAATGATGACGTGTACGCTTGACGTCACGAGCTGTTAGGAATATGAGCGCTGCGCACACACACAGCTAAAAGTTGTCTGCTTTAACGGCATAATTACGCAGTATTTTGGAGATCTGTGTTGCTGAATCTTTTGCAATTTGTTCAATTAATATTGGAGAAGTCAAAGTAGAAAGACAGAGTTGGGAAGCTTTAGCCTTTAGCCACACAAACACACGGTGATTCCTTGTTTAAAATTCACGGAGGTGAAACTTTACTATGGATCAGAGCGGACATGGATCCCAACCGAATGTCAACCAACAGGTTTTGGTGAGAAAATTGTGGTTAAAAAGTCGCTTTTTACCGGATATCAGCTGAGTTTGTGCTGTCCATGAAGCTGCCGTCGACTTCCCTGAGACACTGAGCGTCAACTCCCGGCCGTGGACACACACCTCCGACTATCAGGTACTGTTAAACTCACTAAAACACTAGCAACACAATAGAAAGATAAGGGATTTCCCAGAATTATCCTAGTAAATGTGTCTAAAAACATCTGAATTTGTCTCAATGCAATCGCGTTTTGTTTTTTTTCTAGTCCGTCGCTATCAATATCCTCAAACACAAATCTTTCATCCTCGCTCAAATTTATGGAGAAATTGTCGTTTCTCGGTCCGAATAGCTGTTTTTGTTGTAGGCTCCCAACAAAATCAATGTGAATATGTGAGGAGCCATCAACATGTGATGTCATCGTCTGCGACTTCCGGTAGAGGCAGGGCTTTTCTCTTAGCACCAAAAGTTGCGAACTTTATCGTGGATGTTCTCTACTAAATCCTTTCAGCAAAAATATGGCAATATCGCAAAATGATGAAGTATGACACATAGAATGGACCTGCTATCCCCGTTTAAATAAGAAAATCTCATTTCAGTAGGCCTTTAAGAGAGACCCTTTTTATAGTTTGACTAAAAAGATACTGGAGACGACTCATTCAGGTCCCAAGTGGCTGCTCAGATGTTTTGATGCTTAACTTATTGACAAACAAATAGTGGTTGTACTGTATGGTTTACTACGCTCATTGTGGAACAGACTTTTCTTCTTCTTCAGCTGCACTGATGGCTTTGCTCTTCCCATGTAATTTGTAGAGAGTCATGTTAATCTTGCTTTATGGTCCCTCTCTTCTCAATGGCATTCAAACGCTTGCACGTTTCACTCCCCGTTTCTGCCCTCACAGATTCTTCTCACCTCTCTTTGATTGATTGATTGATTGAAACTAAAGTAAATTGCACAGTGCAGTACACATTCAGTACAATTGGCCACTAAATAGTAACACCCCAATAAGTTTTTCAACTTGTTTAAGTTGGGGTCCACGTTAATCAATTCATAATTCTATACTTTTGTTGTCTTTTCATGTCCGTCAAAGAATGCTAAGATCTGCAATTTTTTTGTTTTGTGTTGTTTAGTTAAGTTGTTTATTAAAAAGATGTTTTTTTGGTGACCATTTGTTCTAGATCCTTTGGCATAGATCAGAGCTGGGCAAATATTTGGACTGGGGCGGCCACATTGTAAGTGCGAATATATTATACGTACACCTTCATCTGTAAAAACATGTACAGTTTGGGTCCCGTTTTTTCAGGAACACTAATACCAAAAGTCACTAAAAACAGACCACCTAAAAAAAACAGAATGAAGCTTTACAGTTTTTTACTGAATAGGACACCAAAAATAAAGAATCTGGGATATACAATATTAACTATAAACGATAAAACACTGAATATTAACAACATATGAACATATTTTACTTCTCAGACCAGCTCCTACGTCAGGGGTCGGCAACCTAAAATGTTGAAAGAGCCATTTTGAACCAAAAATACAAAAAAAACATGTCAGGAGCCGCAAAAAAATAAAAGCCATATCACATACAGATAGTGTGTCATGAGATATAAATTGAATTAAGATGACTTAATGGAAACTAAATGAGCTCAAATATAGCTACAAATAAGGCATAATGATGCAATATGTACATATAGCTAGCCTAAATAGCATGTTAGCATCTATTAGCTTACAGTCATGCATCAACAAAACTCACCTTTGTGCATGAATGCACAACGTAAAAAGTTTGGTGGACAAAATGAGACAGAAAAAGAAGTGGCATAAAACACGTCTTAGATAGTCTGAGAATGTTATACATGTAAACAAACTACGATGAGTTCAAGGACCGCCGAAATTAGACAAAACGTCGCTCGCCAATTACTCGAATCAGTGATTGATTGATTGATTGAAACTTTTATTAGTAGATTGCACAGCACAGTACATATTCCGTACAATTGATCACTAAATGGTAACACCCCAATAAGTTTTTCATCTTGTTTAAGTCGGGGTCCACGTTAATCAATTCATGGTGATGCATGTTCAATAAAAACAGTGTGCTTTATAACAATTAGGGAGGTTTGTGTAACGTTTGTCCTCCTACAGCAGGGGTCGGGAACCTTTTTGGCTGAGAGAGCCATGAAAACCAAATATTTCAAAATGTATTTCCGTGAGACCCATAAAATCTTTTTTTAACACTGAATACAACTAAATGCGTGCATTTTTAAGACCAACATTTTTACAGTATAATCAGTATCATATTCTTTTTAAAAATGGTATAAAAAAATGGTAAATGGTTGTACTTGTATAGCGCTTTTCTCCCCTTTTTAAGGAGCCCAAAGCCCTTTGACACTATTTCCACATTCACCCATTCACACACACATTCACACACTGATGGCGGGAGCTGCCATGCAAGGCGCTAACCAGGACCCATCAGGAGCAAGGGTGAAATGTCTTGCTCAAGGACACAACGGATGTGACTAAGATGGTAGAACGTGGGGATTGAACCAGTAACCCTCAGACATGTAATGACATATGTCCCCACGCAGTCCCCAAGATAATAACATTGTTATTCTAAAGCTAACCAATAATAAATATGATACTTCTTACAATTAAAGCAACTTCTTGAACAGGTGCGATAGAAAATGTATGGTCGGAAAAAAATGCATGAGAATGTTTTAAAATTGGACGTTATTTTTAATTACTTATGGTGTTAAGCAATGTCAGCTAAGATTTATCTGAGAGCCAGACTCAATCATCAAAAGAGCCGCATCTGGCTCTAGAGCCATAGGTTCCCTACCCCTGTCCTAAAGGAACTATATTAAAACAAAAAATATATTTTTTTCTCCTCATCTTTTTCCGTTTTTCATACATTTTTGAAAAAGCTCCAGACAGCCACTAGGGCGGCACCAAAGAGCCGCGGGTTGCCGACCCCCGTCCTACACAGACGTATTTTACAATCAAGCAAAACACAACAAAAATGTAACAAACAACAAGATAGAAACACAAATGGTAATAAACACTTACAATATGATATATTATCACTTCTATGCAGAAATTAGTTGTAAAAATCTGCTTCAGCATCTGTTCCTGACGCACGCGTTTCAGGCGTTGAAATACTTTTTATAGTTCAAGACTTACGGTCATTTAAAAACATCACCGCACATCATAATGGCAAATACACTTTTGATATTAAAGGTCTAAAAAAATTACATACAAAATATTAATGGGCCAACTCCAGTTTGGACTTTTAAATATTCGCTCACAGAACTGAAGTGTTGACCATGAGCCATTTTATTCTGAAAATATTTGAAGTTATAAATGAAACTCATGAACATATGTCATTACATGTCAAATTAGTTTATTTTAACAGCATAAAAGCTTAAACGTCAGCTATTATTAAATCATTGGGCAAATGTTTTCATAAAGTTCCTCTGTCAACTTTGCTCTAGAAACATGGCGGGCCCTCACAAAGGGTTCTTGGGGGCGGGGGACACAGCACATTTAGCAAAACAATTCTGCCATCTGTCAGCTGATGCTACATTCTTGCATTAGCAACACATACACAGACTTATCTTACATAGGATTGTTTTTGTCTTTACATCACAAGCAAGGGCGCCATCTAGTGGCCCCCAATGTCAATACAATACTGTCCTTGAGAAGATCACAAGGGTCAATCAAACTCCAGGCCCAGGGGCCAAATCTGGCCTCGAAAGCCTGCATTCATACAATACTTGTATCTTTTCTTACTGAACGTGTTTTGTTCTTTCCGTCTTGACATTAACAAAACTCATGTATCTTTTAAACTTGAATAGTATCTAAAAATGCAAAAAAACATCCAAATATTTTTTGTTGAAATAAAGAAATACCTAAAGGAAGTTATCAATGACAGGGTTCACCAACCGGTTTTCTACCAGGGACCGGTTTAATGCATGCATTTATTTTCACGGACCAGATAAAAACGGCAAAAAATTAACATGAAAAATGAGCTTTTGGCTACAATCTAGTGCAGGGGTAGGGAACCTATGGCTCGCGAGCCAGACGTGGCTCTTTTGATGACTGCATCTGGCTCTCGGATGAATCTGAGCTGACATTGCTTAACATGAATAATTCCACTTGTAATAAGTGTTAAAATAATGTTGAAAACATAAAACGTTCTCATGCATTTTTAGTCCATCCATCCGTTTACTACCGCACCTGTTCAAGAAGTTGCGTTAAGAAGTTATTTATTTATTATTGGTTAGTGTGGGGCTTGTCCTCCTGGGGGTTCCTCAGACCACCAATCACCGACATGAGAGCCCGTTTCAGGGTTAAACTATTGTTTTATTTTTCAATAAGTCTCTCGGTTGCTTTCCAGCAATTGTATTTTTCTCTTTCGTTCTCGCTCGCGCTCTGGCTCCAGCCCCAAACCCATCTCTCCTCCTGGCTGCTGCTTATAACAGAGCGGCAGGTGATTAGATAACAAGGCTCAGGTGAGCCATCTACGCAGCTCTCGCTGATTTCGAGACCGGTCCTGGCACACCTTAGTTCGCTGCAGGCCCGCGGGCCACACCCCCTCCACAGTTAGTCTCAGAGTAACAATGGTATTACAAAGAATAAGAGACCTATTATACTCTAGAAATGTTAGTCTTGCTTAAAAATGCACGCGTGTAGTTGTGTTCAGTGTTAAAAAAGATATATGGCTCTTACGGAAATACATTTTAAAATATTTGGCTTTTTGGCTCTCTCAGCCAAAAAGGTTCCCGACCCCTGATCTAGTGCATCAACATTTTATATGTCCATTAATGTGCATCGTCCAATGTACTATAACAAATAAGTTCTATTATTATTGTTATGTTTAGTGGGACAGGTGAAAGTTAAGTGGGAGAACATGCAATAGTTTATAAATTAATTAATGTTTCTGTGCGGCCTGACAGCAAATGCGTGACAGACCGGTGGCTGGGGACCACTCCTCTATGATACTTTACACAACTTCCTTTAAGTACTTTTTATTTCAACAAAAAATATTTGGAAAAAATTCTGTCGACTGAGCTGCTTATTTTTTTCCATCCATCCATTTTCTACCGCTTATTCCCTTTTGGGGTCGCGGAGGGCGCTGGCGCCTATCTCAGCTACCTTTTTTTCCCACTTCCAGTATACACTATAAAAACAATGCATTTTATGGTAAAAGAAAAACGGCAGCTCAGTTGGTTGAATTTTAACGTTTAAAAAAAACAAAACAGTGCTACTGTTTTTCTATTTCCATTTACAGTAATAGGCTGTAAAAACCACTACAACTTCACGGTAAAATTATTTTATTTTTACAATCAAATCTTTTTTGTACAAAATGCATACAATAATCAAATGTGTAGGCCAGTGATTCTCAAACTGTGCTTAAAGTTCAGTTTTATTTTCCTATATTCAAACTGTGTCACTGTTCAGACTGTGTAATGTTACAGTGGCCAAAATATAAAAAAAATATGTTTTAAATAAAATCAGGCCTTGTTTTTAATGAATACTTACGCCTACTACGCTACTGTGTTTTATTGTTGGTCATTTCGGAGGTACTTGGAGAGCCCGTTTTTTTCTGAGGTGGTACCTGTTGAAAAATAGTTTGAGAGCCACTGGCATAAGCAATTATATACTGTACATGTATTTGTGGATATACATTTATTTACCTTAACTACAATGTGGTCCTCAATTAAAATTAATTTGACACGCCTGGTATAGATTGTCGTTTTCAGCCATTTGGCTCCACATGCACTCGTGAAGAGAGAAATAAATACAATCAATGTTAATTTTTGCGATGATAAATTTCCAGGCACAATTTCAAGCAATATATCCTAAAATAGTTTCAAAAAGTAGATATTGAGAAGATAAGGACAAGATATATTACCTAATTATTGCTAAAGTTAAGAAGTAGTTTAAAAGTATTAGTGTAATACAGTATGATTAGGTTATATATACATGTGTATATCCTACATAAACAATGTGTGAATCTATATATTTTATAGACCAGGGGTGTCCAAACTTTATCCACTGAGGAAAAATCAAAGCAAGCGGGGGCCATTTTGATATTTTTTTATTTTAAAAAAACAATACAATATATGTATAAAAAATATACATTTCGGCCTCCACTCCAGCTTGATCCCAGGGACCCCAAAGGGTTTTGGTCAAAAAAATATTAAAAACGTGTCATTATTCGGTATTATTTTGTTTTCTTATTATTCAAGTTTTAAATCTCCAGATCAACATTAGGTCCATCTGTCGATATAATGATTGTAAAGATTTAAGTTGTATGCTCTTTTTGTCAAAGAAAACCCTGTTTTTTGATGGAAAAAAACACAAAATATGTAATGTTATCACCCAATATATTTTTCAAGTGGAATATTTGAGATTATATAATAATTGGAGCCTTAAAAAAGTCAATAACAAATAACACCATTGATTTGAATTCATTATCATTTTTTGAACAATGACATTTAAAAACAAATCACACTAAAATGATTGGGGATCCAAAAGGGTCCTACTCATTAAAGTGTTAAAAAATAAATTATACTTTTTTTTTTTAACTATATAACACAATAATATCGAGATCAACTTCAGATCTATCTGTCAATTATAAGTTTTATTGTTGGTTATGTTTTTTGTTTGTTCATTTTAGGCCCTTCTTTAAAAAAACAGCTCAGTTTTTTATATGGCAAACACAAAATAGGCAACATTTTCCCCCAAAAATATGTCAAAGTGGAAAATTTAACATGACGTAATTGGAGCCTTGAAAAGGTCAATATTTCATAATGACATTGATTTTGATTCATTATTATTTTTTAAAGAAAGAAACAGCCTGCATGGCAGCTTTGTGTTATGAGAGTAAACATTGCAACATTTTATTGTTACATTTCACCCGTTTGCTCTGTTATATCACTTTTAACGTTTTAAAAATGTTACACTCGTATTTTTAAAATATGCCGTGGGGCCGTTAAAAAATTACCTGCGGGCCACACTTTGGACACCACTGTTAGTATCTCTGTTGCTGCAGCAGCTGAGAGTTTATTCCGTCTTGACACTTTGTATTGATATTTTCTATTACATTCTTTCCTTAAATTATCATTTTTACAGTGATTGTTTTATATGTATTTTTTTATGTGTGTCGCTCTGGATAAAAGCGTCTGCCAAATACTTAAACATATAAACACCTGAAAGTCTTCATATCAGCTAAAACCACCAATCTGTTGCACTGGATTCAGAATAAAACCAAAGTCTGTCTTACCCAACAATGTTAGTATTTGAATATTGATACTTATGCATTTTTAAATGTATTTATTTTCATTGACAAGCAATTCTATTATGATCATACATTTGTTTGCTAGTGGCTATGATTTCAGTACCATTGAAGATCTTCGCTCCTTCTCAACTTAGTGGTAATATTTATTTTCACAAAATACAACCAATAGTACGTTGATGCTAACTCTTACTTGTGAAAAGTAATCCCCAGATTCCTATTTTCAACAGTCCGCTCATTTGAGCTGGAAAACGCTGAACACCATCTTTGTTTTCTACCTATCAACTCAGTTTAGGCTGCTCCCCGGCTCCTCATCACCACTTCAAGATGGCGGCCCAATTTCTCGCGTCACAGCAGCCAATGCTGCGTCTACTTATAACAGGGATGTCCAAAGTGTGGCCCGAAGCTAATTATTTACCGGCCCGCCACAAATTCTGGAAATGCTATTGCAAAAATAAAAAAGAACTTTAAAAATATTGGAATGAGGTTAAATCTAACGAGAAAAAGTTGCAATGTTGACACACAGTTTTTTTTCTTTTCTTTTGTCTTTATTTTACCATGTAAAAAAACATCTTTGCCATGAATTGATGAACGTGGAAGCCGACTTAAACAAGTTGAAAAACTTATTGAGGTGTTACCATTTAGTGGTCAATTGTACAGAATATGTACTGTACTGTGCAATCTACTAATAAAAGTTTCAATCAATCAATTATTTATTTTCTATTTTTTTGCCATCGCTCAAAACAAAAAATAATGACAAAAAAAATCCATGTCATAATGAATTATTTTCAAAGCTCCAATTAGTTAAAACATTTCACTTTAAAATGTTTTACGTGGTAAATATTGCATATATTGTGCAGTTGCCATATAAAAACAAAGTTTTCTTTGACAAAAGAGTATAAAACTAAATAATAGTTAAAACATAAAATCCACAGATATATCTGAAGTTGATCTCGTAACTTAAGTGTTGAAAGTTTAAAAAAACAAAAACAAATAAAAATGTATCACTTTCTGAGAGGGGCACCTTTTGGATTCCACATATACTTAGTGGTATTTTATTTATCTTTTCACTATGATTACTCAAAAATAATAAAGAATTAAAATCAACGGTGTCCTGCATTATTGATCTTTTAGGGCTTTAATTACTAAATACCGCATATTTCAGTTTTACTATTAAAAAAAACAAAGATGTTTCTGACAGAAATGCCATAAAACTTTTTTTTTTTTAAAGTTGATATAGAGATTTACTGTAAGCGTTTAATAAAAAATAATAATAAAAATTTGACTTATTTTTAACATTTTATTAACAGACCCTTTATGGTGCCCGGGACCCCTAAAGGTAAACATTTTTAAAATCCATAAAATGAAAAATATCAAAATGGCCACGCATGCTTTAATTTTTCCGTTCCGGTCCGCCGTGGAAAAAGTTTGGACACCCCTGACTTATAACATGTCTTTGGTTGAAAAATCAGTGAGGTTATTTGAACTGCATTTCCCACAATGCACTTCTCCCACCGGGCAGCGGTTTTCGCAGATTTACACAGGACGGTGAGCGACTGCTAACGCGGCTAATGAGCACTCCGCTCATTTGTGGATCTGCTGAAGCTCTCGTCGGTTTACTTTACGCTCAGTTCATGTTTGGCTTAAAGGAGACGCAATGAAAGCACACAAAATGGCTGCGACCCGGGGCCGCTCCAATAAGTAGGTTTACTATAGCTTTAAGAACGCTGCTTCTTTAAGATTATATCGGTTTATTCCCGAGGAGGCAATTAAGAAAAGTTTTAATTGAACAATCAAAAAAAAAAAAAATCTGTGCGTGTAGTTTGCGACGATCCTAGCGCATGACGAGAAAATGTCCCAGTGTTGGATAAAGGCCTCCTGCCGTCAACATGTCTCCTTCCTGGATGTGCGTTAGTCCTCCGGACTTCTAGTGCGGGAGCGAAGGTGCGATAAACGATGGAACCGACTGGCGAGCGAAATGAGGACGCAAACAAAGGCGACGCGCCGGTGCGCCACAAGGCCGCAGAGCAGACCTCGGCCCCTGTTGGAGCCGTCACCCCGAGGAAGACGCAGAGGGAGCGGGGAGCCCCGCGCGGCAGACCCGGCGGCGCTGCCCCTCGGACGGACGTCAACGGGGCCGCGACACAGCAGGGCACCGGGAGGGTCCTCCGGGACCGCTCCACCCGGGCGGTACCGGCCTGGCTGAGGGACAGCAGGAGCGAGGAGGACGAAGACGAGCCGGGCGCCGACAAGCGGAGGAAAGTTCCCAACTCCCGGCGAAGGAGAAACTGCGAGTCCGTGGAGGCTGCTGGTGGCGGCCAAAACCTTGAGTAAGTTCCAGCCGCACCAACACTTGGCTAATTACTACCCAGCGTTTCAAAGCCTGATTCGGCCAGAAACACGCCTTCGTCTGCAGCTTAGGGAGGAGCAAAACTCACCTGCCGGCGTTTTAGTCTGAGGCCCCGTTTACACTAAGCCGGATAAGGTTATCCAGGGTAAATCCCACCTAACTTTATCCGTGTCCACACACAACAATGCCGCCGTTTAAAGGCCTACTGAAATGAGATGTTCTCATTTAAACGGGGAAAGTATATCCATTCTATCTGCCATACTTGATCATTTCGCGATATTGCCATATTTTTTGCTGTAAAGATTTAGTAGAGAACATCGACAATAAAGTTCGCAACTTTTGGTCGCTTATAAAAAAAGCCTTGCTTGTACCGGAAGTAGCAGGCATGTGCGTGTGATGTCACAGGTTGTGGAGCTCCTCACATAGTCACATTGTTTACAATCATAGCCACCAGCAGCTAGAGCGATTCGGACCGAGAAAGCAACAATCTCCCCATTAATTTGAGCGAGGATGAAAGATTTGTGAATGAGGATATTGATAGTGAAGGACTAGTAAGAAGAAGAAAAAAAAAAGAAAAACGGCGATTGCAGTAGGAGCGATTCAGATGTTATTAGACACGTTTACTAGGATAATTCTGGAAAATCCCTTATCTGCCTATTGTGTTGCTAGTGTTTTAGTGAGATTATATAGTACCTGAAAGTCGGAGGGGTGTGGCCACTTGTGTAGTGACCGCCAGTATCTCCGTGGGAGGAGGTAATAGTCGCCGCAGCAGCTGCAGGAGGACGCTGACTCCGCTCATAACTACGGTAAGAGCCAACCTATTACCACAATTTTCTCACCGAAACCTGCCGGTTGCCATGTGGTCGGGATCCATGTTCGCTTGACCGCTCTGATCCATAGTAAAGCTTCACCTTCGGGAATTTTAAACAAGGAAACACCGGCTGTGTTTGTGTGACTAAAGGCTAAAAGCTTCCCACCTCCATCTTTCTACTTTGACTTCTCCATTATTAATTGAACAAAATGCAAAAAGTCAGCAACACAGAAGTCCAGAATACTGTGTAAATATGCGATTAAAGCAGACTACTTATAGCTTGGATCGGGCTGGAAAATAATGTCCGCTACAACCCGAGACGTCAAACGCACGCGTCATACAGGTCATCATACCACGACGTTTTCAACACGAAACTTCGCGGGAAATTTAAAATTGCAATTTAGTAAACTAAAAAGGCTGTATTGGTATGTGTTGCAGTGTTAATATTTCATCATTGATATATAAACTATCAGACTGCGTGGTCGCTAGTAGTGGCTTTCAGTAGGCCTTTAAGAGCAGTGATGTGCTGTCAGGGGAGGCGAGTGGGGCAGTGCCTCACCTTGCCAACAGGTGGTTTAACCATGAGATTAGCAAAAACGAAGAAATAATATAAAAAAAGTTTGAATATTTCTCTTTTGGTCACACTTTCTGTGTGATTGTGGTGTGGTTCCTGTTTATTTTGATCATTTTCATGGTCAAAATCGCAGAAATTCCGTGTTTCCTGATGAAAATAACGTGGCAGACGAGAAGTGAGGCAGACACAGGTGGTGCCCCCTGAGGCGGACGCGGGTGGTGCCCCCTGAGGCGGACGCGGGTGGTGCCCCCTGAGGCGGACGCGGGTGGTGCCCCCTGAGGCGGACGCGGGTGGTGCCCCCTGAGGCGGACGCGGGTGGTGCCCCCTGAGGCGGACGCGGGTGGTGCCCCCTGAGGCGGATGCGGGTGGTGCCCCCTGCGCCTCCTGAGGCTGACGCGGGTGGTGCCCCCTGCGCCTCCTGAGGCAGACACATGTGGTGCCTCCTGAGGCGGACGCATGTAGTGCCTCCACGGCTACACACAAAGAGTATATAGCGTGTGAATGCTTGTTGCCACGGGGAAAAGGCAGGCCATGAGGCAGCAAGTACCTCTGCCTCACAGAAGGGGGCGATATATTGTCAACTTGCACTTCACTGCCTCAGCAGTACTCTGACTGGCCACACTGGGAGAAGTTGTAGCAGACACATGTCTCTCCAGCTGAAGCCAGACTTTTTTTTCCTCTTTTTTTTTTTTTCAAACTGTATTTATAGCAAACGCGGCATTTTTATTAGAGTAAGCCAGCGTTTGTGGGTGTTTTTTGTCCAATGCAAAAATGTTCTTTTATTGCTTGGAATGACATTGAATTAAATGAATGTGTCTGCAAATATGGAGGATTATATACTGTATCCAAGATGAAATACTTCTCTAAACTGGACTTTAAGACAAAATGAATGTGATCAGACAAAGTGCGTTTTCACAGAGGATAGCTATTGCTGTTTCACATACAAATACAGAAAGGTAATAAACGCTCAGAATACTTGATTTGTTTTGTTAACAAAACTCGCTCTTTTGCCTTCACCTTCATTGTCCATTCCTTTTTGGTGACTTTATATACTCTGGACCTAAACATCGAGTCTGTGACATGCTACAGTCGGCTTTGCCAGTCCAAAAGCATTCGCCGTTTTCCATAGTCTTCCCTCGACGCCCAAGTAATACAAAGAGCACACGCTACCTTTTTTGTTATCACATCCACGGGAGCTCGCATTCTTGTTGGTACTCCTTCGACAAAAGGACGCAGTTTTTCGGTAAGTAGAATCACAGCTGACCTGGACAGTATACACTATAAAAACACTGCATTTTATGGTAAAAGAAAAACGGCAGCTCAGTTGGTTGAATTATAACATTAAAAAAAAACAGTGCTACTGTTTTTCTATTTCCATTTACAGTAATAGGCTGTAAAAACCACTACAACTTTACGATAAAATTATTATTTTATTTTACAATCAAATCTGTTTTGTACACAATGCATACAATAATCAAATGTGTAGGCCAGTGATTCTCAAACTGTGCTTAAAGTTCAGTTTTATTTTCCTATATTCAAACTGTGTTACTGTTCAGACTGTGTAATGTTACAGTGGCCAAAATATTTAAAAAAAATTGTTTTAAATAAACGCAGGCCTTGTTTTTAATGAATACTTACGCCTACTACGCTACTGTGTTTTATTGTTGGTCATTTCGGAGGTACTTAGAGAGCCCAGTTTTTTCTGAGGTGGTACCTGTTGAAAAATAGTTTGAGAGCCACTGGCATAAGCAATTATAAACTGTACATGTATTTGTGGATATACATTTATTTACATGCGGCCCTCTGAGGGCCACCTTAACTGCAACGTGGCTCTCAATTAAAATTAATTTGACACGCCTGGTATAGATGGTCGTTTTCAGCCATTTTGGCTCAACATGCACTCGTGGAGAGAGAAATAAATACAATCAATGTTAATTGATTGGAAATTTCTCTTGCCGTTAGCTCAGTTACAAAATTGCTTTATTATGAAGCTGGCTGTGGCGCGTTCTTTCTGATGTCACTTCCTGTGTGGTACACGGTCTTTCTGGCGTCACTTCCTCTCCAAACTCAGTTTGTATACGATCAATGAGTCCATACAAAGCTAAGACCCGGAGATTCAAGAAATACACGGTGCACTTACCTGTGTAAAAAATTGTCCGAGGAGGGTTACCTTAAACCAGTGGTTCTTAACCCTTTTTTTAGTGATGTACCCCCTGTGAACATCTTTTTAATTCAAGTACCCCCTAATCAGAGCAAAGCATTTTTGGTTGAAAAAAAAGAGATAAAGAAGTAAAATACAGCACTATGTCATCAGTTTCTGATTTATTAAATTGTATTACAGTGCAAAATATTGCTCATTTGTAGTGGTCTTTCTTGAACTATTTGGAGAAAAAAGATATAAAAATAACTAAAAACTTGTTGAAAAATAAACAAATGATTCAATTATAAATAAAGATTTCTACACATAGAAGTAATAATCAACTTAAAGTACTCTCTTTGGGGATTGTAATAGAGTTCCATCTGGATTCATCAACTTCATTCTAAACATTTCTTCACAAAAAAGAAATCTTTAACATCAATATTTATGGAACATATCCACAAAAAATATAGATGTCAACACTAAATATTGCCTTGTATTTTTTTTTTCCACAGTTTATGAACTTACATTCATATTTTGTTGAAGTATTATTCAATAAATATTTTTATAAAATATTTTTGAATTGTTGCTATTTTTACAATATTTAAAAAAAATCTCATGTACCCCTTGGCATACCTTCAAGTACCCCCAGGGGTATGCGTACCCCCATTTGAGAACCACTGCCTTAAACGATGGTTTAGTGTGGCTGAAACAAGGCTGAGAGTAAATAATTATTCGTTTAAGGGGTTGTCCGGCTTAGTGTAGACTTGGCCTTAGTCCTAATTATAAACACCCTCATCTTTTTAGGCTAATCAATCTTCTCTATTCTGTGTAGGTCTGCAGAGGAACCCAAGAAGCCCTCCACTGATGCTGAAGGTAATCAATACATTTAACTGATCCTCGTGGCATCATATTGTCAAACTGAGACATGGCATGTATAATAAACTTTTAATGCCGCTCCATCACTCCAGCTCCTCCCACCCAGAGCCGAGGCAAGCCTTCTCCCGGCAGAACCAAGTCGGTGTGCAAGACTGAGCCTGGGACTGAGAGTCAAGCCGGTGAGCAATTTGTTGAAAGACCTGAAGTTTACAGTCGTCAACCTGACCCACTGGAAGTTGACTTCTGCTCCTAAATCCACCCGTCCCTTTACTTTCTACCACATGGGGGAGGCGGCGACGTTGTATTTACAGCTGCTTTTTGTTTTGCTGTGTTTTTGTTAAGCTGCTGCAGAAGAGCTGAACGACAAAGACAGGGATGACATGTGAGTATTGTATATTTTGCTGCTGTTGCCAGGTTAAAAAGGGACATATCCTGCAAAACTAGAGTGCAGATATTTGGCATTTCTACATATATTAGTATAATCTTTTTTAAATCTGTATCTGCATTTTTATACAACTATGTCATTGTATGTTAAAAAAAAAGTAATTAGTATAGGTGTTAAAAAAAAAAAAGATTTTCAAAGGAATCGCGTTTCTTATTTGTAACAATTCTTAGTCTATTCAAAAATTTATTTTTTTAATCTGTCTTGTCCAACCACTCAGGCAAATCTCACTGTTGATGTCGATGCCCATGTTTACTTTAGGAAAGACAAGTGTCGAATACTTCTCTTGTTGCCTTTTTTGTCTTTCAATCAATCAACCAACTTTTACTTATATAGCCCTTAATCACAAATGTCTCAAAGGGCTGCACAAACCACGACGACATACTCTGCTCAGATCCCACATCAGGGCAAGTTTTTGACAGCAAAATTTGATTTAGTTTTAGTCATAGTCTTTTGACTAAAATGTAATTTAGTTTTAGTCATAATTTAGTTATTTAAATTGTTTTAGTTTTAGTCGACGAAATATCATAAGATTATAGTCGACAAAAACTACAGTAGATTTAGTCGACTAAAGGGTAATATGTAAACTTTCCCTTCAATTTCTGAAAGTCAAAGCAAAACAGCGGAAAAATCACCGATACAAGTCGTATTTTCATGAAAATCATGTCTCAAATTTAGTATTTCACGAGGAAGTCGTGTAATAAACGGGATAACGTGGAGTGAGTTGTATGTTGTGGAAAATGCTTACCTGTGTGTGGATTTCGGGGTGATTCGACTGTAAATGGCGCTTCAAGTTTGTTGTGTTTTTCCCCGTAATCCTCACGCTGCATTTCTTACACTGCGTCTTGTTATCTTTGACGTCAAATATAAAATTTCCCCATATGTCTTCTCTCCTCTTCCTCCCCGGCGTTGACATGTTGTCTTACGTTTAGGTAACTTCCTTACCACGTCGCTGTGATTGGTTCTCTTCCCAACTCCTCCTAACGAAATGAGTTCCAACTGGATCTCGTTTCTGGCAGACATTTTCGTCTCGTTTTTATTCGTTGACGAATATGTCAATACACCTCGTCATCGTCTTAGTCCACGTAAATTATTTTTTATTTAGTTATTGTCTCGTTTTAGTCAGAAAAAAAAGGTCGTTTACGATAACTATGATGAACGTTTTTCGGCAACAAAATTAACACGGGCCAGGAAAAAAAACTCAACCCAACGGGAACAACAAGAAACCCTGGAAGTGACCACAGATGAGGTGACCGTTGCAATGGATGCTGAGTGGATAGGGTTAATAACGTGAGAGTCCAGTCCGTAGTGGGGCCAGTAGTGGATTCTCCTGCATGTAGACTAAGGATGCACCGATTAATCGGTAACCGAATATATTCGGCCGAATATGGCAAAAAAAGCCACGTTCGGCCTTCGGTGGAATGAGTTAAAAACAAGGCCGAATAGTGGCGTGTGACGCAATTATTTGACGCGGTGACGCAATCAACCAAGGTGCAGTGACGTTGGGATATGTTGTGTACCTGTATAAGTGTATGAGGTTACAAGCACACACTTATTGAGATTTAGTGGGGCCTCTGTTTACATTATTAGCCTGTTGTGTAGGCTACCTGTATAAGTGTATGAGGTTACAAGCACACACTTAATTGAGATTTACTTGAGCCTTCTGTTTACATTATTAGCATATCTACTGTGGCTAAGCAGACTTTTGCCAAAAGGACAATAATTCATTTGTTGTGGGTTTATCCACTTTAATGCACTTTACTTTTTTTTTAGAATGCATGCTTTGTTTGAAGGCCTAATATAAATGAAAAACTTTGTGCTTTTTTTGAAAAGCAAAGGCTACTGGAATATTAAAAAAATGTCAATATTCAATAAAAAATTACTTTATTTGAAACACATGTCTAAATATTTATTCTAGGCTATTTATGCAATATTAAAAAAATGGTGAAAAACTGCATTCATTATTCGGTATTCGGCTTTTGGCCAAGCGTTTAAAATTTATTCGGCTTCGGCCACAAATTTTCATTTCGGTGCATCCCTAATGTAGACGCGTCATTGGGCAGGCAGTGACCTCACTGACTGATGCATAAACAGTGGTCCAACCTGGGTCCCGTTTTGGAACAGCTAGCGCAAGTTCTGTGGAGGCTGGGCAGAAAAGAGAGACGGCGGATCAACTGGTCTAAAAAAGGGTTTATTTAAAGGCTAGAAAATACAAATGAGTTTCAAGATGGGACTTAAATGCTTCTACTGACATTCCTAGCTGTTACCATTAGGGCATGCCAGAGTACTGGCGTCCAAATAGAAAACACTCTAAAGCCCGAAGACTTTTGTTGGGATCTGGGAATCACTAATATGCGGGAGTTCTTGGAAAGCAGTTTTCTGACTGGGACAAATGGTACAATACAATCAGCAAGGTAGGATGGAGTTGGGCCCTTTTTAGTATTTTATACCTACACTGCAAAAAGCCAGTGTTCAAAAACAAGAAAGAAATACAAAGTTAGGAGTATTTTATTTGAACTAAGCAAAATGATTTGCCAATAGAACAAGAAAATTTGGCCCATCAAGACTTTCCAAAACAAGTAAAATTAGCTAACCTCAATGAACCCAAAAATACCTTAATGTAAGCATATTCTCACTAATAACAACTGTACTACTATATGAGTATGTATTTTCTATTGTTTCATTGAAAATCAAACAGCAAAGTCCATTCGGCTGTCATCTGTGTTAATATGAGACACAATTTTGTTAAGGTCATGATTTTTTTTTTCATGCTTGAAATAAGAAATGATTACTTTAAAAAAGTAGTTTTATACTTGTTAGTGTTGATGACACAGCTTTGCAACAGTTTATATTCTACTTTCAAGCATGTTTTACTCGATATAGGCTATAACATCTCAGCAACAAACTAATATCTTACTGCGATCATTTAGGACCAAAACCCTTAAAACAAGTAAAACACTCTAACATAACATCTGCTTAGTAAGAAGAATTATCTTATCAGACAGAAAATTAGCAAATATCTCCCTTATTTGAGATATTTAATCTTACTTAGATTTCAGTTTATGCAGTGTAAGTAGTAAAACCTTAGTCTCCTCTCAAGTGCACAGGACGCCAGTGCAGGTGAGCCAGTATAGGTGTGTGTATATACAGTATTTATAGGTATATGCAGTATAGGCGTAATCTGATCAAATTTTCTTGTTCTTGTCAAGCCTAGCCGCCGCATTTTGTACCAACTATAATCTCTTAATGCTACACATGACTTTAATAAATGTTTGTGTAAAATATTATCAAACAAAACCAGTTTTCTTTTTAGTAATATATACATTTATCACAGCTGTTATTGTATTTTATAGAGGAATGTATTTAATCAGAACCGGCACCCGAAGTAGTTAAAAAGTATGGATTTTGAATCGAGAATCGATTCTGAATCGAGTTGTTACACCCAAGAATTTAATCAAATTGTGTGTTGCTCAAAGAGTCAGAGCCCTAGTAAATAGTAATAAACACTGCTCCAGCACCAGATTGTTTACCCTGCATTAGTAAAGTTAACTTTTTGTAGGAGCCCATACATGTTTTAAATTCATTCAAGAATAAAATATACTCTGTCAATAATTGCCCCCAAATGTTTTGATATCTGATAGAGCTGTTATTTGAGTTCTTGTGATAATTGTTCTCCGGTCTGCTTTCTGCGGCGGCCAGATCCCTCAACCCCTGCCCTCCTGGCAGCAGGTCTCCCCTGTTTACCTGTCATTATTATTTTTTATTTATTTTTTTGCCGGGGAATCCAGTTTTTGTCCTTTCCTGCGTTTTCCCGGTTGCGGTTTGTTTGTTTTCACCACAGCAGCGATGGAGTCCTTCAATGAGCCTCTGTCCACAACACTTTGTAGCACGGGCTTTTGATTGATTGAAACTTTTATTAATAGATTGGACAGTACAGTACATATTGTGTACAATTGACCACTAAATGGTAACACCCCAATACGTTTTTTCATCAATTCATGGTACAAATATATACTATCAGCATAATACAGTCATCACACAAGTTAATCATTAGTGTTTATACCGTATTTCCTTGAATTGCCGGCGGGGCGCTAATTGATTTAAAACCCCTTCTCACTCCGGCGCTTACCAAAGCCATGCGGTAAATTTAGGACTGCACTTAAACATTTGAGTGTGATGTAAGGATACAATGATGAAAAGCTCATTTAATTAAAAAAAAACGTTATTATGGTCTTACCTTTACGTATAAATGAAGTCCATGCGCAGCTCCTTCTGATCAAAAGCATCGATAACTTGTTTATAGACGTCTTCCTTATCTTTCTTCAGTTTTAAAAGTCTCTCTGTCTCGATGGAGATCTTCCTTTATTATATCCTGCTTCGATTGAAAGTCCAGTTTGGAAAACTGTTTTATTTTAGATATGTAATCCTCCATGTTAAAAGTGCAAGTGAGAGGGGAAAAAAACCCCACATGCTGCTCACTCTTGCTGCTTGTTGTCACTTCTTCTGCAGCCGAGTAGTCGCAAGAAGGATCACTAGCGCCCTCTACCACCCGGAGGCGGGAGTCATTTAATGACTCATATTTGACACACGCAGCTACGGTATATTAATAAAACATAGCTACTTACTGTTCTTTTTAGCATATTCAATAGCTTGGACCTTAAATCCTACTGTATAGCTCTTAATCTTCTTCCCTTTATGCGATTTCAAATAATTGATATCAGCCTCCTCCATTTTGAAAATTATGACAGGTGAAGTGTCACTCGTCACGTGACGAGTTTGACCCGGCGGAAATCCTAGGCATGCGCTAATTATTTTGCCAAATGAATTTGACCCGGCAGTAATTCTAGGCAGGCGCATACCTATATACCTGGTGGTATTTCAAGCAAATATGGTATACATTGAATTATTTACAATCCGGGGGGTGGAATGCGGAGGGAGTTGGGTTGTCAAAAGAGTGCAGAGAGTTTCATGTTCTGTGATTCAATCAAATAATGAGATTGTTGACAAATGGGAGATTATTATGTAAGTAAAGAAGCGCTGGCAGCAGCTCACACATTGTTATACTTTGTGTAACATCCAGGAAGAAATGATGTCAGACAGCTTTAAAAATGTCTCAGCTACGATCAAACTAACAAACAATTTCAAGCAGTACATATATTTTTTCTGTCAAAATGAAAACAAATCAATGACATTTAGTGAAAACATATGAAGTAGTTCATTGACACACATCATTTCCAGGTGTTTGCGGGCCAGATAAAATGATGTCGCAGGCCAGATCTGGCCCCCGGGCCCTGAGTTTGACACCTGTGCACTAAGTGTAAAAAGAGGTGGAGTTTTTTGCTAATGTTCTATTTCATCTCAGTGAAAAGGAGAGGAGGGCTGCTGCTGGTGTTGGTCCGGTGCTGGATAAGGAACCTCAACTTCAGGATGACATCATTGACTTCAGCTATCAATCACAGCCTCCCAGGTAAACACTCTTGCTGAATGCATATGATCATTTTTTTCAAATAGTTTTGTTTTTTTTAGTGTGGCAGAAGAAGAGGATGCTCCCAGCAGCGACGAAGACGTTCCCTTCCGAGACGATTTAAACGATCAGAGCTACGACCCAGAGGACGGGAGATTTGTGTACGCCTTGGAATACCCCACACTTGCGTGGTCATCTCCGTAAAAAGGTAACAACAATGTTCTTGTTGTCTATTTTCAGGGATTCCCTCAAGCCAAAGCGCAGGGTTCCTCCTCGGCAGAAGGACAAGAAAGACAAGGAGAAAGTCCCCAAGAGAGAGATGGAGGAGATAAAGACAGAAGGTTCGGACAATCTGGACAGCGTGGAGGAGGAAGTGAAGCTGGAAGAAGCCACAGCAGCAGCAGCAGCAGAGGAAGTGGAGGAGGACCCAGACGGTCCAAGGAAGTAAGCGTCCTTCAACCACAGGACACCATACAATTCTTACAATTCAACCCTTTGTCTTCTGCCAGGAAGGGACGGCGGAAAAAAGATGACAAAACACCCCGGCAGCCAAAAAGAAGGTACACTTGTTTGACATGTAGGGAGTTTTGTCTACCTGGTTGTAGACCAGTAACAATAAGCAGGGTTTAGTGTTGTTGTTATCTTAAAGTTTACGCTTGAAAGTAGAGGTGGGAATCTTTGGGAAACCCACAATGTGATTTGATTCTTGGAGTGACGATTCAAATCAGAATCGATTCTAAATTTAACACAATTATTATTTGGTGTATTCATTTTAGTAAGATCTTTTCAAAACAGGCTACAGAAGCTTTTAGTGGCTGCTGGTGTTTGTATTATACGCGTAGTGTTGGCTGGAAAAAACTTTTTTAATAGATTATTTTAAAAATCAAAGAATGTTAATCTTACAAAATAAAATACATCAACTCCTACCCAATCCCAGCTTTACACTACTTAGGATGTTCAAAGCAATAGTGAAGCCATACAAATAATAATATTGCACCACAGTTTGTTTATTCCAGCAATTAGATTTACACGGTGGAACTAATAGTATGTTATAGGCTCATAACATGCAATAGATTTCAAGACGTTTTTTGTCATGATTTTGATTATTAAGGCTCATTAGTGTATGAAAACCTCAAATTGTAAATTTCAGAAAATGTTGTGTTTTCAAGAACTGTAAGCCACAATGATCAATACAACAAATACAAGCCTGACAGATCTCACTTTGCATGTAATGAGTTCATATCACATATTAGTTTCACACTTGAAGTTGAATTGCTGACATGAATGGACTTTTTATAAGGTAGTCTACATACAATACTAAAACAAAGCAATAATAGTTATTCAGTATTTTTTAAGGTATTCTTAAAAATATAAAGAATTTGCACACTTGTTTTTATTTTCAAAAATTATAAATACATTTATAATCTGATTAAAATATAAATCACAATATGGATGTGAATTGATTTCTTGAACACCCCTGCTTGTAAAGTCACGATGAGCAATAATCGAATGTCTTTTACCTGTGCAATACTAAAAAGGTGAGGGAAATCTAGGACATGTCCTGTTTTGACGTCCTGTCCTGAAATAATTTTTTTTTTTTAGAAAGTGATAAAAATGTCCTTGTTTTTATTGTTTTTCAACGAGGATCAATAAATAAATATATATATATATATATATATATATATATATATATATATATATATATATATATATATATATATATATATATATATATATGTATATGTATATATACATATGTATATATATATATGTGTGTATATATATATATATATATATATATATATATATATATATATATATATATATATATATATATATATATATATATATGTATATATACATATGTATATATATATATGTGTGTATATATATATATATATATATATATATACATATATATATATCTATAGATATATAGATCGATTGATAGATATTTTTTTGTTTGTCGAAGTAATATTTTTGATATTTACTAGGAATGTGAACAACTTGCGATTCGAATCCGATTCTTAGTTTATGGTTTAATTTAGAGTAAATTTTTCATTCAACTTGATTTTAAATTCAAACCGATTCACGCCCCAAAATTTGGTGTAAAAATCCATCCATCCATCAATCCATTTTCTACCACGTGTCCCATTCAGGTCGCGGGGGGTCGCTGGTGCCTATCTCAGCTGCATTCGGGCGGAAGGCGTGTACACCCTGGACAAAATGAGAAATGTTTTTCAAAATAGGTTACAACGTACGAGTAAAAAGGGCCTAAAGTATTTTTTAAAAATAGCTTTTTAAAAATATATCTCCATCCATGCATCCATCTTCTTCTGCATATCCCAGATGGGGTCAGGCAGCAGCAGCCAAGCCTTGTCCAGCTCTCCCCAACATGCTTTGGGTCTCCCTGGTGACCTCCTCCCAGTCAGACCTGCCCTAAACACCTCCCCTGAATGCTTTAAAAAAAAAAAAAAAATTGAAAATTAAGAATCGATTTAAAATTTGAATAAATAAGAATTGTGATTCAGCTGTGAATAGATTTTAAAAATCTTTATTGAAGATGGATTTGCTAAGTTATTTTTTGTAATAGAACAACGTTTTATCCTTACAGCGTACGGATAAAAATTTTAGATATATTGAAATGATAAAGTCATGTTGTTTTGGGTGCATGACGTACAGTAGGTGGACAATGTACACATCGCATATGCCGTCCGATTAAGTTCAGGCATATACCGTATATTCTGGACCATAGGGCGCACCAGATCATAAGGCACACTGCTGATGAACCGGTCCATTGAGGTCTATTTTTACACAAAAGGTGCACCAGACTATAAGGTGCATTAAAGGGGTCATATTAATATTCTTTTTTTCCTAATGTAGAACACTTCCTTGTGGTCCACACGCACATTTTCAGGACTTATGCAGATCCCAAATACACATCAACAGGTACTAGAAGTTAAGAGAAGTTGGTTTTGCATAATATTGCGAAACAAAACGCCAGATAATGTCTTACCTTATACACACAGCATAATAATACTCTTATGTTGAAGCACAGTACAATCCATCAAGCGGTGTGGCTTCATAGCTTACCAAAGCCCCTACTAAAACATTTTTATAGATTTTGGAGCGCCGTGTGTAATGTTCTATATTTTCAATGGAACATATAAAATGTTGCTGTTTACTTGAGTCATATTGCAGTCTACACGTATCTCTTATGTGTGACTGCCATCTGCTGGACAAACTAATCATTTCACCATGTAACAAATAAAATAGCTTCGAGGTCGGTAAGCACAACCAAAATTCTTCCGTACATTAGGAGCATCGGGTTTTAAGGCGCAGTGTCGAGTTTTGAGAAAATAAAAGGATTTCAATTGCGCCTTATAGTCAACAATATATAAAAAAAGATATGGTTAACACAGTATAAAGTGAAACAGAGGTTGTTATTGCTGATAATGCAGATGTGTTTTTTTAAATAAACAATACACTACCAACCATTGTATTCTAAATCAAACTCAACAATGTATTTTTATTAAATGTTTATAGACTTTTTGGGGGCTAATTGAGTGTGAATATATTCCAAGCGTGTGGCTGTGTTGCCCCTAACATGAATGTGTGCAGGAAGAAGCCCCCGGTGCAGTATGTCCGCTGTGAGATCGAAGGCTGCGGAACCGTTTTGGCTCACCCTCGTTACCTGCAGGTGAGCGCAACGTGCCGGAGCTGTTTCCATTCACTGTTGGTTTTGTTTCATCACGCAACTCTTACAAAACGAATGGGCTGGAATTCGATGTCTCGCAATGAACCACAGCTTCACCTTGCCGGCATCACTCGTGCAGCTCCAATCCATGTCACGACCATCCCCCGCCCCCCGTGCTCGACTGCACAAACACTCGAGATGTTTAGACTACAATGGTTGAATCAATTAAAGGCCTACTGAAATGAGATTTTCCTATTTAAACGGGGATAGCAGGTCCATTCTATGTGTCATACTTGATCATTTCGCGATATTGCCATATTTTTGCTAAAAGGATTTAATAAATAACATCGACGATAAAGTTCGCAAATTTTGGTGGCGAATAAAAAAGCCTTGCCTTTACCGGAAGTAGCAGACGATGTGCGTGTGATGTCACAGGTTGTGGAGCTCCTCACATCCTCACATTGTTTATAATCATGGCCACCAGCAGCAAGAGCTATTTGGACCGAGAAATTTGAGCAAGTATGAAAGATTCGTGGATGAGGAAAGTTAGAGTGAAGTACTAAAAAAAAAAAAAAAGGCAACGGCAGTGTGAGCGTTTAAGATGTTATTAGACACATTTACTAGGATAATTCTGGAAAATCCCTTATCTGCTTATTGTGTTAATAGTGTTTTAGTGAGATTATAAAGTCATACCTGAAAGTCGGATGGCTGTGGTGAACGCCAATGTCTCTGAGAGAAGCCGAGGAGCCAAGATCACAGGAGGTCGCATAATCCACTCAAGTCTCCGGTAATTTTCCCATCCAAAAACTTGCTGGTTGACGTAGAGAAACTTGTTCGCTTGACCGCTCTGTGTTAAAGCTTCACAACAAACAAAGAAACACCGGCTGTGTTTTGGTTGCTAAAGGCATCTGCAATCCACCGCTTTATCCCAACAGCATTCTTCTTTGACGTCTCCATTATTAATTGAACAAATTGCAAAAGATTCAGCAACACAGATGTCCAAAATACTGTGTAATTATGCGATTGAAAAAAGACGAGTTTTAGCTGTAAGTGGTGCTGGGCTGAAATGTCCGCTCCAACCAATAACGTCACAAGCACGTCGTCATAAGCGTCATCATTCCGCGACGTTTTCAACAAGATACCTTGCGGGAAATTTAACATTGCAATTTAGTCAACTAAAAAGGCCGTCTTGGCATGTGTTGCAATGTTAATATTTCATCATTGATATATAAACTATCAGACTGCGTGGTCAGTAGTAGTGGCTTTCAGTAGGCCTTTAAATCAATACTTCCTATACAAGCTGTACACAGTTGTCTATCTGTGTGGGATAGGTTTCAGCCCCCCCTGCGACCCCGAAAGGGACAAGCTGTAGAAAATGGATGACTGGAAGTCATAATTATGAGATAAAACGTTCAAATTATCAGATAAGAACGTCTCCAATATGAGATTTTTTTAATGTCATATTTAGGTGATTAAAAGTCATAATTATGAGAGAAAAAGTCAAAATAATGGAATAAGAACATTTAAAATATGAACAAAAAGTCATAATTATGATGTAAAAAGTCTACATTATGGGATAAAGTCATAATTATGAGAAAAAAAGTCAAAATCATGAGATACATTTGTATCATTAAGACTTTTTATCTCATGGTATCGACTTTCTAATATCATAATGGCCCTGTGATGAGGTGGGTACTTGTCCAGGGTGTACGCCGCCTTCCGCCTGAATGGAGCTGAGATTGGCTCCAACATCCCCGCAACCCCGAGAGGGACAAGCAGTAGAAAATGAATGACAGGAAGTCATAATTATGAGATAAAAAGTTGAAATTATCTGATTATGTCTCAAATATGAGATTTTTTTAGTCATATTTATGTGATAAAAATTGAAGTGAATTATATTTATATAGCGCTTTTTCTCTAGTGAATCAAAGCGCTTTACATAGTGAAACCCAATATCTAATTTTTACATTTAAACCATTGTGGGTGCCACTGGGAGCAGGTGGGTAAAGTGTCTTGCCCAAGGACACAACGGCAGTGACTAGGATGGCGGAAGCAGGGATCGAACCTGCAACCCTCAAGTTGCTGGCACGGCCACTCTACCAACCGAGCTATACCGCCCCAAAATCCAAATTATAAGATTAAAAGTCATAATTAGGAGATAAAAAGTCAAAATAATGGAATAAGAACATTTTAATTATGAACAAAAAGTCATAATTATGTGATAAAAAGTCTACATAATGGGATAAGAAAGTCATAATTATGAGATAAAAAAGTCAAAATCATGAGATACATTTGTATGAGTAACACTTTTTAACTCATAATATCGACTTTCTAATATCATGATGGCCTTGTGATGAGGTGGTGACTTGTCCACGACGTACCCCGCCTTCCGCCCGAATGCAGCTGAGATAGGCTCCAGCGACCCCGAAAGGGACAAACAGTAGAAAATGGATGGATGGATGTTGATCTCAATGTTGGAGATTATTTTCATGCAAAACGTGCAATGCTGCAGTTTTGTCGACAAAAGTATTCTAGCAGAAGAATTGCTTCTTAATTCAGTTCTTTGAAAATGATTGCGTAAAAAGTATAAATTATAATTGGTCTAAAAAGGAAAACATACAATAAGAACTTTGCTAAGAGTAATCTGCAGTGTCAGTTCAAACTACTAGGTTTTGATTAGATTAAAAAAACCAACTTGTTTTGAATGATCTCTGTCAATTGTATTCAATGTTAAAAAAAAAAAAGTAATGAAAAAAATCAGAAATTGAATTTTTTATGAAAAAATCTTGGATTTTTGTTAAGGGACAGAATTATAATTAATGTAGTTTTTTTTTTTTTGTCTGTATATTCTTTACTAAGTGAAGATGCTGCATCACCAATGAATGTAGCGCTGCATTAAACTACTGCCTCTCCCCCCACTGAATGGCCCCAACATGCATATTGTTGGAATATGGGAGGAAGCCGCAGTTGTGGATGGCTTCTGCAGTCCTATTTCATCAAAGCGTTTAAGGCTTTTTCTGCTTCCCAGCACCACATCAAATACCAGCACTTGCTGAAGAAGAAGTACGTGTGTCCTCATCCTAACTGTGGAAGGCTTTTCCGTCTCCAGAAGCAGCTCCTCCGTCATGCCAAACACCATACAGGTACTCATTTGGCCGTTCAACACATTTGTGGGAGGGCTGGACAATTATTTTCGACTTTGGCCTCTCAGGAACATTGAAATGTATAATAATCAGAAACAAACATTGATGGGCCGCGCATTGTGTGTGCAAATTCCTCAGCTTGTCACGGTGACAGAGATGAGTGAAAACTTGATCTTGACTACTCGAAGTCTGGGATGTCACCTTGGTTGCTAATGTATTTTCCAGACCATTTGGTGCACTGGATTATAAGGCGCACTGCCGATCAGCGGGTGTAGTCAGGTCTATTTTCATGCAAAAGGAGCACCGGATTATAAGGCACACTAAAAGTGGCTTATTAGGGACCGATGTCCCTTTGGGACAGAGGACCCTATAGAATTTCTAAGGTTTCATTGTCATTATTAGGGACCGATGTCCCTTGGGAGAGAGGACCCTATTGTATTTCTAAGATTTTATTATTATTATTCCACCGCCTCTTTGAGTTGTAATTTGACCCCCTTAACATGCTTCAAAACATACCAAATTTGACACACATCAGGACCAGCGAAAATTACGATCTAATCAGAAAACCAAAACTCAAAATTGCGCTCTAGCGCCCCTAGGAAGAAAACACAGACAAAACTGTCTGTAACTTCCAGTAGGAACGTCGTGGAAACATGAAACAAAAACCACTATGTAGGTCTCAGTTAGACCTATATTTCATACACTCATACCTCCCAGCTAAAATCAACAGGAAGTTTGCTATACCCACTTCAATACAAAAGTTGGCTAAAAAATGTCGCTTTTTTTCAAACATTATCTCCTCTGAGGCCGTTTGTCGTTTCGGCTTCAAATAAGCACAGAAGAGAAATTGAACCCTTCTGATTAAAAGTTGATGAAAGAGTTTAAATTACTACCCAGGTTTGGATTTTATGAGCCCGCAAAGAACCATTGCGCTGCTGCTGTTTGCACAAAATGGCGGATTCCTGCTCAGACAAAACTGTAGGACTGTCATACACACATGAAAGAAAAACCTCAATATAGGTCTCACTGAGACCTATATTTCATACACTGACCGCCTCCAACTAAAATCAACAGGAAGTTTGCTATTCCCACTTCAATACAACAACTGCATTACATTCACCATGCATTAGAGTCTCAAAATGGCAGCACCAAGGCGTCCTTATAAAATGCCCAAGCCACTTTACAACTGTTATTACTATGAGACTGATGTATAACACATGTGTATACAACTTTTTCTCTGTGTAATAATCCATCCATCCATCTTCTACCGCTTATCTGGGCTTGGGTCGCGGGGGCAGCAGCCAAAGCGGTCCCGTCCATCGTTGCTTGCAGCTTTAATTACTAAATGTATTACTTCTTTAAATTTTGACTGAAAAGTTGCTTGTCGTGCATGTTTTTTAAACTACATTAAAAAAAATAAATAATTTGCCCCCTTTAGTGCGCCTTATAGTCCGAAAAATACGGTATATTCAAAGTTTTGGTGGTAAAAAAAAAAAGTTGTGTTTTCAAATGAATAAACAATGGTGATTTCAATATCGATCCAAAAATAATGGTGATTATTTTTTCCATAATAGTCCAGCCCGAATGGTTCCAGTTCTGCTATGTTGTTTTTCAGACCAGAGAGACTACATCTGTGAGTTCTGTGCTCGTGCCTTCAAGAGCTCGCACAACCTGGCGGTGCATCGCATGATCCACACGGGAGAGAAGCCCCTCCAGTGAGTACCTTGTGGTTTAGGGAGTTCGACTCCCTCCCTACGTGTGATTTCAACCCTCTCTCGCGCTCGCAGGTGTGAGATCTGCGGCTTCACCTGTCGCCAGAAGGCCTCCCTCAACTGGCACATGAAGAAGCACGACGCCGACGCCTCCTACCAGTTCTCCTGCTCCATCTGCGGCAAGAAGTTTGAGAAGAAGGACTGTGTGGTGGCCCACAAGGCCAAGAGTCACCCCGAGGTGCTCATAGCCGAAGCACTCGCCGCCAACGCCGGCGCCGTCATCACGACGCCAGCGTCACTGCTGGATCTGCCCGCCAAACCCCCGCAGGCGACGGCGGGTCAGGACGGCCACGTGCAGCAGGTGTTGATCCAGGACCCTCATGTCGACCGGCAGGCGGCTCAGGTATCCCAGCAGGTCAACCACCAGGTGGTTCTGGTGGATCAAGACCAGACCCTCCACGCCATGCAGGTGCCGGTGACCATCGCCCTGTCGCCCATCGACCCGCCCTCGCCCGCCGACGCCCAGCAACCCTCGCACCTTCAGCTCCAGATGCCCGTGCAGTTCGTTCAGCCTCTCCAGTCCTACCCGGCCCAGCAGCAGAACCAAGGGCCCATCCTGCAGATGACCTTCCAGCACGTGGGCCCGTCCCAGCAGATCCCGGTCCTCGCCGCATCCTCCGCCGGTAAGGAAAGCTTCGTTCCGGACAATCCCGCGCTGGCTCCCTCCAGTCCACCGGGGGGAGCCGCGTGGGGGCAAACTGAACGGGGCGGCGCCCTAAATGACGACATCGTGCAGCTGACCCTCATGTGAACGCATTTAACGTCGAATCGCAACACGTAATCGTGAGCGTTTTTAGTCAAACCGGTTGCCTTTGTACATAATCGTCTTCACGTTGATTGTTCTTCCGCAATACGATCATATATACAAACTTTGTGTTGGCTTACACACCCCAGCATTTTAGCAACTGTCCAAGTCTTAAGTCACGTCTTTATTTATTACCTTTTTCGTGTGTGAAATGTTTGACAATAGGGCTGCCACTAACCTTTATCTTCTCAAAAATGTCACAAAACTATCAAGTAAAAACAATGACTTTTTTATGCATATTACATTTTTTATGGTCCTTAATGAAGCATTTTCTAGCATCAAAATGACTAATTGGACTACAAATATGAATAGTACAGTTGTATAGGCCACTAGAGACAAGCAAACCAATCAGATCACATTATTCAGTATAGTGGACACTGATTGGCTCAGCCTCAGGCAGCATACATTTATAGGATTAAAAGAGTGTCACTAAAGGGTGTTATTTAGGATAGGACAGACTTTATTTATTAGGAGTGTGACTCTTTGGCCACCGAACTATTCCATTCAGAATTGATCCTGGATTCAATGTTTAATTTGGTATAATAATTATAATTAAACTTTTCTAAATGGGTTATAAAGACATGGAGATGGCCTAAAAAGGATTTTAATTTTTTTTTAAATAAAAAAAAATTGATTTTAGAATTTTGATGGATAAAAATTGCAATTTGGACTTTTCGTATTTCCTTGAATTGCCGCCAGGTATATAGTATGCGCCTGCCTAGAATTACTGCCGGGTCAAACTCGTTACGCAAAATATTATTTTTATTAATGCATGTTTAGCATTTCCGCCGGGTCAAACTCGTTTCGCCAAATAATTCGCATATGCCTAGAATATCCGCCGGGTCAAACTCGTCACGTCACGAGTGACTCTTCACCTGTCATCATTTTCAAAATGGAGGAGGCTGATTTCAATCATTTGAAATCGCATAAAGGGAAGAAGATTAAGAGCTATTCAGTAGGATTTAAGGTCCAAGCTATTGAATATGCTAAAAAGAACAGTAAGCAGCTATGTTTTATTGATATACCGTAGCTGCGTGTGTCAAATATGAGTCATTAAATGACTCCCGCCTCCTGGTGGTAGAGGGCGCTAGTGATCCTTCTTGCGACTACTCGGCTGCAGATGAAGTGACAACAAGCAGCAAGAGTGAGAAGCGATCCTTTATTTTTTCCTGTCGCTTGCACTTTTAACATGGAGGATTACATATCTAAAATAAAACAGTTTTCTAAACTGGACTTTCAATGGAAGCAGGAGGTAATAAAGGAAGATCTCCATGGAGACAGAGAGACTTTTAACACTGAAGAAAGATAAGGAAGACTTCTATAAACAAGTTATCGAGGCTTTTGATCAGAAGGAGCTGCACATGGACTTCATTTATAAGTGAAGGTAAGACCATAATAAAGTTTTTTTTATTTTTATTAAATGTGCTTTTCATGATGGTATCCTTACATCACACTCAAATTTATAAGCGCAGGCCTAAATTTACCGCATGCCTTTAGTAAGCGCCGGAGTGAGAAGAGGTTTTAAAATAATAAGCGCATGCTTGCCTTTACCGCATGCCTTTGGTAAACACCGGAGTGAGAAGAGGTTTTAAAATAATTAGCGGCCCGACAGCAATTCAAGGAAGTACGGTAAATCGATTTTTTGTGCTCCCCTACACTGGAATAAATGTCCCTCTTAAGAGTTAAAAAAATGGAAGTTATTTTTGCTTGTAATGAGCAACAAAATCTGTCAAAATGGTTTTGGTTAGATTTCTTAAAATACAACATTATTTTTAAGCTTGAAAAACTTCAAATTGATGTAGAAATGATCAATTAAAACTTTATACTTACTATTATTGTGAAGTTTTGTGTCTTCTAACAAACTTGTGATGCTCAAAAGTAGTATTTTAGTCCTTCTAAAAACAAGTTCTTATGTCTCACTGAAAAATTAATATTCAGGGAATTGTACTAAGTTTGTTTACTTGGTGAATGTGTCCCGTCTTTTATTTATCCCAAAAAGTTAAAACTAGGGCTGTCAAATTATTATTATTTTTCATATTTTGGGATTTGGATGAATCATGATTGTTCTCAGGTGATCACTCGCCTGCATAATGAGAAAATAGGATTATAATTGTAATTATAAGGAAAATAATTAGGATTAGCCAAAGAAAAGAGGCCAATATTTGTACACAAAAGCCATTTTGTTGTCAGAATGTCACCCAGGATCAGTTTACTTGAATGCATGTCGTGTATCTTTCACAAAACCTGGTAACAGTTTTATTCAAAGTTTATTTCCGGATGTATCAGTTAGCCGGCGAGACCATCTTTGTACTGATGTTTGCATTGATCTGATCTCGGCAAGTACACTCAAAGCAGGGGTCACCAACGCGGTGCCCGTAAGGACCAGATGAGTCGCCCGCTGGCCTGTTCTAAAAATAGCTCAAATAGCAGCACTTACCAGTGAGCTGCCTCTATTTTTTAAATTGTATTTATTTACTAGCAAGCTGGTCTCGCTTTGCTCGACATTTTTAATTCTAAGAGAGATAAAACTCAAATAGAATTTGAGAATCCAACAAAATATTTCACTTGTTTAAATAAATTCATTTTTTTACTTTGCTTCTTATAACTTTCAGAAAGCCAATTTTAGAGAAAAAATACAACCTTAAAAATGATTTTAGGATTTCTAAGCACATATACCTTTTTAAATACCATCCTCTTCTTTCCTGACAATTTAAATCAATGTTCAAGTAAATTTATTTTTTTATTGTAAAGAATAATAAATACATTTTAATTTAATTCTTCATTTTAGCTTCTGTTTTTTCGACAAAGAATATTTGTGAAATATTTCTTCAAACTTCTAATGATTTAAAATAAAATAAAAATATTCTGGTAAATCTAGAAAATCTCTAGAATCAAATTTAAATTTTATTTCAAAATCTTTTGAATTTCTTTTAAATTTTTGTTCTGGAAAATCTAGAAGAAATAATGATTTGTCTTTGTTAGAAATATAGCTTGGTCCATTTTGTTATATATTCTAACAAAGTGCAGATTGGATTTTAACCTATTTAAAACATGTCATCAAAAATATATATTTATTGTGAGAAATCATTAAAATGATCAGTGTTTCCACAAATATAAATATCATTGATTATTAATAATAACAGACTTAAAGGTAAAATGAGCAAATTGGCTATTTCTGGTCACTTATTTGTGTATCAAACTGGTAGCCCTTTGCATTAATCAGTACCCAAGAAGTAGCTCTTGCTTTCAAAAAGGTTGCTGACCCCTGACTTAAAATAAATAACATGATTAATCCAAGTCTTCATAATTAATACCATCATTTTTAATCACATGAGTTAACTCATTCATTTTGACAGCCCTAGTAAACACATGGAATGAAAGGAGCTATACTTCTGCCACGTAACATTTTTACACACAAGTCAAATGGAAAAAGTAGGATTTAGTAAGTAGTAAATATTTGGGCACCAAACAATTTGATCCAATTAAACCGATTCCTGGGGTGACTATTCGATTCAGAATCCACTTTCTATTCAAACCGATTCTGGCAATGTAATGTTTGCTATAATGAAACTCTTTCAAAGCAGGTTAGAAAAGCTTCTGGTTGCATAAAGATGACATAAAAACTTATTTTTAAAAATTTATTCTGATAAAAAATGATATTCATCAAAATTGAATCGATTTAGGAAACAAATCCTGATTCAGATGTGAATTCTTTTTTTGCCCCCCTATTTATATCACCATGGGGAAATGATTTTGTTGCAGTGCGGATTCAAAAAGTATTAAAAGCAGAAGTTCTGCCACCTTGTTTGGGTTAAAACCATTGATTGATTGATACTTTTATTAGTAGATTGCACATTACAGTACATATTCCATACAATTGACCACTAAATGCTAACACCCCAATACATTGTTCAACTTGTTTAAGTCGGGGTTCACGTTACAATTCTAAAGGGAAATTTTTAAAAAATAAACCTAAGGAAGACATAAAAGCACAGAGCTGTTTGTTGCAACCTGCTGACACTTCAGCGGCGCCATTTTCACATACAGCTACAAAAGTCACATGAAAATGACGGGCAGCTCACAACTCCATTCAGAATCTATTCTCCACTCAAACCCATTCTTACCAAGTTTGAGTCATAATGGAACTTTTTTAAAATAGGTTACAGGTTGGAAAAAAATGTCTCTGGTTGCAAGGAGATGGCCTCAGAACTTATTACAAAAATTCTCGTTTGAATTGACTTTTTAAATTTGTTTTAATTGACCATTTAATTTTTTTAATTTGTTTTAATTGACTTTTTAAAACACTTCAAATGGCGTTCATCATGGCACATACAGATGGATCAATAAATATTGACTTCGGGGGGTGAAAAAAAATGAAGTGAGCAAGTGAAACATGGGCCTAAAACGGATTGTTATTTATAAAAAAAACCTAATGTTGCAGAAAATGTTTGAGTCCTACTTTGCGAAAGACAGGTTGATCACGGTCATATCAGGAACCAATTAATGAGAGGACTACTCCTGTGTATATATTGATGAGTATATAGGGTGAAAGATGTCAGTAGTAGTAATATCTTGTACTGTACATACTTATTAGTACAGAACATGTCCCTTCATCAGCTGGAAATAAAAGTCCTAACAGTATTTATTTCTCAGTACATGTTGAGTTTTTCTTTGCCCCTCAGCATGTTGTACTGCTTCATGGCTTGTTTGGGCGGGATCAGCGTGTCGCTCACGCCCACCCTCCTCTTCTTGCCCCGCCGACCTTCTGACCCTTCCGGCTCCGCCTCTTTCCGAGGCTCGTCGGAGCCGCCCGGTCCGCCCTCGGCCGGACGGCGGTCGCCATGGGCGACGGCCACCGTCTGAAGATCGCTGTCGTGCGCGAACTTGCACTTGATGCCGAATCGGCATCGTCCGTCCTTCCTGTAAGCGGCACAGATCCTCTTGCCGCCGATCTGCGAGGGCTTGGCGTGCACGGTGAGCGGCACGTGTTTCTGCAGGGCGCTCAGCTTCTGCTCCGCCTGCGCCTTGAAGGGGTTGGCGAACACGCTGCTCTCCGTGCAGGCTTGCAGGCGGGGCGGGGGCAGCTTGTACGCGGGGGGTGAAGCGGCCGGACGTGGTTTGGGCGGCGCCGGGTGTGGACTCTCGTGGTCGGACTGATCGGACTCGCTGGACGCGGGCTCCAGTAGGAAGTTTCTGGTCTTTGAGTCGGGTGCTGCTCCGTGGAGGAGGTCCCTTTTTGGAAAAGCAGCGTTAGAAGAGAACCAACCAGTAACGTGTCCAACTGGAACAGTAAATGATATATATATTAGGGATGCACCGATTAATCGGTAACCGAATATATTTGGCCGAATATGGCAAAAAAAGCCACATTCGGCCTTCGGTGGAATGAGTTAAAAACAAGGCCGAATAGTGGCGTGTGACGCAATTTTTTGACGCAGTGACGCAATCAACCAAGGTGCAGTGACGTTGGGATATGTTGTGTACCTGTATAAGTGTATGAGGTTACAAACACACTTATTGAGATTTACTTGACCCTTCTGTTTACATTATTAGCCTGTTGTGTAGGCTACCTGTATAAGTGTATGAGGTTACAAGCACACACTTAATTGAGATTTACTTGAGCCTTCTGTTTACATTATTAGCATATCTACTGTGGCTAAGCAGACTTTTGCCAAAAGGACAATAATTCATTTGTTGTGGGTTTATCCACTTTAATGCACTTTATTTTTTTTGGAATGCATGTTTTGTTTGAAGGCCTAATATAAATGAAAAACTTTGTGCTTTTTTTGAAAAGCAAAGGCTACTGGAATATTAAAAAAATGTCAATATTAAAAAAAAATCACTTTATTTGAAAAACAGGTCTAAATATTTATTCTAGGCTATTTATGCAATATAAAAAAAATTGTGAAAAACTGCATTCATTATTCGGTATTCGGCCTTCGGCCAAGCGTTTAAGTTTTATTCGGCTTCGGCCACACATTTTCATTTCGGTGCATCCCTAATATTCATGCATGAGGATTATTGCCATGCTTTCCCTGGCTGTTGGAGTTTTTCCTTGCCCCAATGTGGAGACAGATCAGGGATGTCGTGAGTTTGTGAAGCCCTCTGAGGCACGAGTGACTATGTAAATAAACGGATTACCACCATTGAATCCAGACTATAAGCCGCTACTTTTTTCTTACGCTTTGACCCCTGCGGCTTAGAAAACGACGCGGATAATTTATCGATTTTTCCTGGTTGACGGCCAGAAGGCAAGTACCGTATTTTCATCACTACAAGGCGCACCTAAAAACCTCAAATGTTCTCTAAAGCTGACAGTGCGCCTTATAATCCGGTGCGTCTTATATATGGACCAATAATTGAGCCACAACAGGTCTCACAACCACGGTACGCAGCCGCCGGCTTCATTTTCCCCCGTAGAAGAAGCGCGCGGTGCATGCTGGGATATATGACTGCGCCAGGTGTGCCGTTTTCATTTGAATGAATGAATGAAATAAGTTTATTTCGGTCATATAATCAATCAAATCAAATCAATCAACCATTGTGTGTGATCAGTTTTACAGTACATGTTATATCTATAAAATAATGCACATTTACACACGAAAGAAAAGAAAAGAAAAAAGAGTGACCAAAAAAGGAACAGGCTGAAGCCAAAGCTTATATTTGCCTATCTTATACCTTCACAGAAAATGATATTGCCTGGAACATCAACATAAAAAAAATAAATAAATCAAAAATCAATGGGATGAAAGTAATTTTAACTATATTTTATAATTTTCAATTATTTCACCTTTCAATGTTTTCTTAAACCTTACCAAAGAATTGCATGTCTTCAGCTCATCACTGAGCTTGTTCCACCATTTAACTCCTAAAACTGTAATACATTTGTATTTTATATTTGTTCTCGCTTTACCTATTTCAAAAATCGATATCCCCCGTAAATTATAGTTGTCTCCTCTTAAATGAAATAGCCTGAGAATACAAGCTGGAAGGCTGTTATTTTTTACTCGAAACATAATTTCCATGGTTTTTAAAAACACAATGTCTGAAAATTTTAATACATTTGAACTCATAACTAATGGATTGGTATGTTCATAGTAGCAGGCTTTGTGTATTATTCTAATGACCCTTTTTTGAAGTTTTATTATTGGGTCTATGTTTGTTTTATAAACATTTCCATTTGTGTGTTTATGTTTGGACCCCAAAATGGCTCCTATTGAGAGACATGATTTCAGGAAAGCAGGAATTGTCACAGAACCGCTAGACAACAGCAGCAACACTGACTCCATTAACCACGTCTCAAAATAGTGCAAAGCAATAACAATATATCAATAACTCAACGTTGCTCAAACGATAATGTCACACAAAATAAACATGTAAAGCTCACTTTATTAAGTTATTCCTCATCCACCAATCCCTCAAATTCTTCTTCTTCAGTGTTCGAATCAAACATGCAACAACAGGTCTCACAACTACGGTCAGCAGCCGCCGACTTCATTTACCCTCGTAGTAGAAGAAGAAGCGCGGGGTGCATGCTGGGATATATGACGTCATTAATGGAGTCAGTGTTGCTGCTGTTGTCTAGCAGTTCTGTGACAATTCCTGCCTTCCTGAAATCATTTTGGGGTCTTTACATAAACACACAGAAACGGCACGTGTGATAGCAAAATGACTTGTACTCGTTTTAATTGATGATGTTCTTTGAACGGGTCGCCAAAAGTTGTTTATTGGGCTCAGGAATGTGACACTTAGCAAGAGATCTATTATCTGATCAAGCTCTGTCTCCTGTGTCTTTGATGTAACATGTGGACTATAGTTGACCTGGGCATGTGTGTTCCTCTTCCTGACCCCCAACGGAGCTAAATTAGTTCCCTTTCCTGAGTGACCCCCCCCCTCTGGGCAAACGACACCCTCTCCCCTTCGCAGGACTTTGGGTATTCATTCCACTGGTGTACTGTATGTAAATGAGCATGGAGGGTGGGACTTCTGAGAATGTATAATTGTCATGTCAAGTTCTAAAGGCGTTAGAACAAGCTGGAACAAACGGATGTATCGTTCTGGTTTGGTCTCACTTTGCAACGCTTGTTATTATTTGTTTGTTAGCTTTAAAATGATGTATTAAAGTATTTGTCACTAAAGGATCATCTTTAAGAAATTTCCACGACACACGCCTGGTGCGGTCATATATCCCAGCATGCACCGCGCGCTTCTTCTTCTTCTACGGGGGAAAATAAGGTAGTTGACTGCTGACCGTAGTGGCGAGACCTCTTGTGGCATGTTTAGTTCGGACACTGAAGAAGAATTTGAGGGATTGGTGGATGAGAAATAACTTAATAAAGTGAGCTTTACATGTTTATTTTGTGTGTTGTGTTGTGTGACATTATGGTTTGAGCATTGTTGAGTTATTGATATATTATTGCTTTGCACTATTTCCAGTGTTACTATATTGTGATTGCACTAACCTTTGATTTACCGTAACAGTATCAGACTGTTTTTTACCTGTTTATTGAATCCGGGCAAATAATCAAACTGTTTATTAATTTTGGGAGTAAACGGAGTTGTCAGAAGGCTGGTTTGTAATCCATTAATAAAGTTTAACTGAGCTATCTGACTGTTTTGTTGACATTCCCTTTAGCGCAGCTCCATCTAAAGGATGTATAACGTAACCCCAGCCTCTACTGTAGCATCTATTCTATGCGCCTTATAATGCGGTGCGCCTTATATATGAACAAAGTTTTAAAATAGGCTATTCATTGAAGGTGCGCCTTGAAGTGCGGAAAATACGGTAATTAAAAACAAGCAAATGCACTGAAAATGTGTGCTACTGCTTGTCACCGTAGGTGCTGCAGCTACCTTCCACTTAGCACTTTCTACCGGAAGTAGAAGTGCCGTTCATTCTTGTAGCCGTCCGTAGCGTTTCTACTCTCGTGGATTCTTCATTCATCACTCCCAGCAACTTTTGAAAGTTTTACAATATAAAACTGAAACTGTTTCTACTTACTGAACTGTCCCGTGTGTGATGTTTGTAGGGGTGTTTTCATGCATACGTAATGTAATGAAGCTTGTGTCGTTAGCATTAGCTGATATGCTAACATGAACTAGTGTCTTTGTTAGTATTATTAACTTGCAACGGCATTCTTTTTATATTGTTTCGGTTTTGTAAATTGACCAAAACGTCCCCGGTGAGTTATTGAATCTGTGTAGCTGATTGGAGAGAGCTTGCGCAGCTCGTGGGTCCATGATGATGACTTCTGTTTTGTATGACCAGCCGTTTTACTGCCGTGTTGCAGGCAATAATAATTGACGGAATATTTATGTGTAAATAACTCATTTCACAGCATATATATCTGTGGCTTATACCTCAAATCCCTTCACTGGCTTCCTGTTCCACTCAGGACTGAATTCAAAATCTCCCAACTAACTCACCACTGCCTCCATGGAAATGCCCCCCTCTACCTCAAAGAACAGCTCACCCCTAAATCCTCCACACGACACCTCCGCACCAAACAGGCTAACCTCCTCCAACCTCCACGGACAAAGCTACGAACTATGGGAGACCGGGCTTTCTGCTCCGCTGCTCCCAGTCTGTGGAACACTCTCCCTGACCACCTGAGGGCACCTCAGACTGTGGATGCTTTTAAAAAAGGTTTAAAAACCCATCTTTTAAAAAAAGCCTTTTTGTAGTCATGCATGCTGGTTCTAGCTATTGGGCTGTTTCTAGTTTTATATTTCATTTGTTTTTATTATCTTTTTATTATTATTATTATTACTATTTTTTACACTGTGGCACTTTGAAGTTGTTTGCTCAACGTAAAGTGCTTTTTTTTTTTTTTTTTACAGATAAAATCTAATATAGTCCGGTGCAGAGAATATATGACGAAAAAAAATTTTGCCCCGAAAATGTAATGAATGCGCCCCTAATAACAGTGTGAGAATTTTACCTTAAAAATAAATAGTTTTACAGCATATTAAACTAAACAGTAAAATTTTGACAACAGAGCTGCCAGTTTAGTTATTTTTTACAGTAAAAACTACAGTTATTCTTTATTACAATAAATGGAAAAAAAATGTGCAACAGTTTTTTGACTGTAAAATTCTGGCAACTGAGCTGCCTTATGGTAAAATCTACAGTGTGTTCCTGTAAATGGAAAACTAACAGTATCACAAAGTCATTGTCATTTTTACAGTGTACAATTGGATGGGTAACAGATATTATAGTATTTGTTTTTAATTTAACAAAAAATGTCCGCATGAATGTAGCTGAGATAGGCTCCAGCACCCCCTGCCACCCCAGAAGGGACAAGCAGTAGAAAATGGATGGTTGGGCTGTATTATATTAAAATGTGCGCAATGCATGTGTTTTCTTTGTCAAAATGATAAGTGTATGCATTTAGATAGAAAAGATACAAGTGTTTTAGTCCCAGGCTTTGGCGGGCCACATAAAATGAAGTGGTGGGACAAATCTGGCCCCCGGGCCTCCAGTTTGACAGCAATGTGCGGATCGATACTGAAATGTCGACACATGATACTTAGGCGCTTGTCTCGATTGTCAAAGCAAAATATTGATACTTGAATTATGTGAGAATGTATATCAACGGGAACAAGTAACTAGAACAGAGGTTCTTAACCTGGGTTCCATGGAACCCAAGGGGTTTGGTGAGTCAGCCTCAGGGGTTCGGTGGGGGTCAAAACCCACCTGACTCATCGTGTAAATACAAACTTCTCCTTATCGGCGTATTACGGATACGGTAACAGCTGACTGATTTGCAGGTGTGTCATTTGTTGTGAGTTTATGCACTGTGTTGGTTTTGTTGTTTGAACAAGGTGGTGTTCATGCACGCTACATTTTGTGCACCAGTAAAAAACCATGCTAACACTTCAATATGGAGGACATATTCACCATTAATTAGGTGCTTATTAAAATGCAAATTAGTAACATCTTGGCTCTTAACTAGTCAGTATTAAGTACTTATTAAAGCCTTATTCGGCATGGCCTTATTATAACTCTAACCAAATAACTCTGAATTAAGTCTTTATTACTTAGAATATGTTTCCCTAGTGTCCAAATAATTCTAAATTTGACATGATCTATGGTCTGGATTATGGTTTTGTTATTTTTTGGACCTCTTTAGTTCCTGTTTGCGCTACCTTGTTTTGTTGGGGGGAGGGGTTGCAGCTTAGTGCGAGGTTTGTTCTCCCGGGATGCAAACGGACTATTCTGGACAAGGTTTGCAGGTAGGAACGTATTTATTAATTTGATCAATCTTGGCAGGGCATGAGGTAAACAAACAAACTATGGCGGGGAACAAACACAAAACTGTGGCAAGAAATAAACAAGACTTACGTGGGCACGGCATGAATCGAGCAACATGAAGTGAAGTTAATTATATTCATATAGCGCTTTTCTCTAGTGACTCAAAGCGCTTTACATAGTGAAACCCAATATCTAAGTTACATTTAAAGCAGTGTGGGTGGCACTGGGAGCAGGTGGGTAAAGTGTCTTGCCCAAGGACACAACGGCAGTGACTAGGATGGCGGATGCGGGAATCGAACCTGCAACCCTCAAGTTGCTGGCAAGGCCACTCCACCAACCGAGCTATACCGTCCCCAATCTTGGCAGGGCATGAGGTAAACAAACTATGGCGTGGAACAAACACAAAACTGTGGCAAGAAATAAACAAGACATGTGGGCAACGCATTAATCAAGCAACGTGAAATGTGGTATTGCATGAAAACAAGCAATGACGCCAGGCCGACTGACTGGCAAAGACAGGCTTAAATAAGGGTTTTGAATAGAAACAGGTGCGCTGTCCGAACACCAGAGGCAGGTGAAGATCACAAGTCGGCATGGTAACTAAACAAAACAAGGGACGCAAACAGGAACTAAAAGAGTCCAAAAACATAATCCAGATCACAGATCATGACAAATTAAGTCTTTGTTGCTTAGAATATGTTCCCTATACTAAAGTGTTACCAAAAACGTATAACTTTGAAAAAAATAAAAATAAAATTGTTTTTCACTAAATAAGGGTTGGGTGAATTTGACTGTATCAGATCGGAAAGATGAGCGGTACAGACAGAAGATCGTGCATATTTAAAAGAAATAATTGGCCTGCAGGAGCAAATAAAGCTGCTTTTATTTATTTACCTTCCGCCATCATTCTTGCAGACTGACTCCTCGTCCCCGTCAGACTCCGACGACGACCCGCTGTATCCGACCAGAGCCTCCATGTTTACCCGTTGGTTGTAAAATATAAATATTTATACATTAACGCATAATGCAAAATATCGAACCAATAGCTTTTAATCGTCGCTAATTCCGCAAAAAACAAGACATGCTAACGCGTTAGCTGCTGCGTTCTTCTTCTACGGTTTACGCCTCACTAGGATAGCATGACTGCCATCTAGAGTACAGAAGTGGTATTGCACCCTAATGAGACTTAAAGGCCTACTGAAAGCCACTACTAGCGACCACGCAGTCTGATAGTTTATATATCAATGATGAAATATTAACATTGCAACACATGCCGATACGGCCGCTTTAGTTTACTAAATTGTAATTTTAAATTTCGCGCCGAAGTATCCTACTGAAACGTCTCGGTATGATGACGCGTGCGCGTGACTTCACACATTGTAGAGGACATTATGTTCCAGCATCGTTCCCAGCTATAAGTCGTCTGTTTTCATCACATAATTCCACACTTTTCTGGACATCTGTGTTGCTGAATCTTTTGCAATTTGTTCAATGAATAATGGAGACGTCAAAGAAGAAAGCTGTAGGTGGGAAGCGGTTTATTGCAGCCGTGTTTAGCAACACAAACACAGCTGGTGTTTCAATGTTTACATTCCCGAAACATGACGGTGAAGCTTTTACTATGGAACAGAGCGGTCAAGTGAACACGGTTGGATTGGACCACACACACAAAGTACAGTGTATTATGCAGCAATCATTTAGAAAGATGGTGTTTCGAAGAGGGTCCCTTGCGAAGGGCAGAGATGGGCATCGCCACCACCCGTCGACTGGTGCTGAAGAAAGGTGTGGGGCCAACCTTCAGGTTGTACAGGTACGACCATATAATCTCACTAAAATACTAGTAACACAATAAGCAGATAAAGGATTTTCCAGAATTATCCTAATAAATGTGTCTAATAATATCTGAATCGCTCCCACTGTATAGTCTTTTTATTTTTTTTATTTTTTTTTGTAGTCCTTCACTATCCACAAATCCTTCATCCTCGCTCAAATTAATTGGGAAATCGTCGCTTTCTCGGTCTGAATCGCTCTAGCTGCTGGTGGCCATGATTGTAAACAATGTTCAGATGTGAGGAGCTCCACAACCCGTGACGTCACGCGCACATTGTCTGCTACTTCCGGTACAGGCAAGGCTTTTTTATTAGCGACCAAAAGTTGCAAACTTTATCGTGGATGTTCTCTACTAAATCCTTTCAGCAAAAATATGGCAATATCGCGAAATGATGAAGTATGACACATAGAATGGACCTGCTATCCCCGTTTGAATAAGAACATCTAATTTCAGTAGGCCTTTAACTTTTTCACCCGGAAAAAGCCACACCGACTGTTCATGTTTGAAAGGCTTTTTTGTAAGTTCGGGAATGCAGAACAATACATTTTAATTTCACTATAATCTTGTAACCTATTTTTATGAACATGCCTTTTTGTGATGTTAAGTTTCTGTTATAAGCTGTTTTACAGTATATGCCTTGAGCTCTTATTTTGAAGGCGCAAGAAGCGGAAGTGATGACTGTGCCGTGGAGCGGAGTTTTGAAAACAAACGCTGACAGGAGCTTAACACCACAAAGAGGTGAGTCAATAAAAACAGGTTACATCAATGAATAATTAAAAAATATTTAAAAAAATGTTTTTTTGTCATAATCGTCGCTAATTCCGCAAAAAACGTGACATACGAATGCGTTAGCGGCTGCGTTCTTCTTCTACGGTTTACGCATCACTAGGGTAGCATTACTGCCGTCTAGAGTACAGAAGTGGTATTGCACACTAATGACACTTAACTTCTTCACCTGGAAGAAGCCACACCGACTGTTTATGTTTAAAAAGTTTTTTTGTCAGTTCAGGAATGCAGAACCATGCCTTTAATTTCATTATTGTTGTAACATATTTTATGGACTTGTCTCTTTGTGATGTTAAGTTCCCGTTATAAGCTGTTATACAGTAGATGCCTTGAGCTCTTATTTTGAAGGCGCTAAGAGCGGAAGGGGTGGAGGTGAGTTTTGAAAACAAAATAAAAGCGGTCCTCGTGTAAAACTGGAGCTTCCGTGTTCGTAGTTTTATACATTACAGACAACATATATAAACCCTTGGTTACATTATTTATGATTTTTAAAAGATAAAATTGTCTTTTTTGTCATAATCTTTGCTAAATCCGCAAAAAAACGAGAAATGAAAACGCGTTAACTGCTGCTTTTTTCTTCTACGGTTTACGCCTCACTGGGATAGCATGACTGCCGTCTAGAGTACAGAAGTGGTATTGCACACTAATGACTCTTGCCTCCTTCACCCGACTGTTTATGTTTAAAAAGCCTTTTTGTCTCTTCAGAAATGCAAACATTGCCTTTAATTGTGTTATCATTGTAATCCATTCTTATGGACTTACCTCTTTGTGATGTTGAATTCCCGTTATAAGCTGTTATACAGTATATGCCTTGAGCTCTTATTTTGAAGGCGTAAGAACGGAAGTGGTGGACCGTAGTTTTGAAAACAAATTGTTCCTTGTGTAAAACTGGAGCCTCCGTGTTTGTTATTTTGTTGTTTTATACAGTACAAGCGACATATATAAACCCTCAGTTGCATTAATAATCATTTAAAAAAGAAGCAATTTTCTAATTCCGCAAAAAACGAGAAATGCTAACACGTTAGCTGCTGCGTTCTTCTTCTACGGTTTACGCCTCACTAGGATAGCATGACTGCCATCTAGAGTACAAAAGTGGTATTGCACCATAATGACACTTGCCTTCTTCATCCGTAAAAAGCCACAGCGAGGTTTTTTTGTCAGTTCGGGGATGCAGAACAATATTGTTTTAATCAAATGTTTAATAATCATTAAAAATATATATATATTTAGCTGTCATTAAAACTGAGACAAAAACATATATGAATTGTCCTCATTATAATTTAGCCCTTTTACTTACTGGTATATTAACAGTTCCATAAACATAATATTGGGTGCTGATCTATATCAACTCAAAAATAACTTTTGTGAAAATACCCAATGTCAGGCAATTCAAGTCAAAAAGCTTGATTGTTTTATTAAAGCGGTGTCCAAACTTTTTTCCACCAGGGGCCACATAACAAAAAGCCATTTTGATATGTTTTTATTTTATGAAAAGAAATGCTAAAAGCAGACATGGCATATGTTTAAAGACATAACTTAGTGTTAGCTTTGAGTTATAGCTATAACTTGTAGGTGACAATGTGTATTATTATGACTCAGGGGGTGCAGAGTGAGGACAGGGGGTCATTTGCATCAGCTGAGGTTATGTTGGCCCACGACATATTGTTAAAAAAAATCCCCCGCAAAAATATAAGAGAAAAAACAAAATTTTAAAATGTATTGTGAACAAGCTGACATTTTGATACTAATATGATACAATTTGTCACATATGGCACAAAGCTGGCAATTAGTTTTGATGTCAATTTGAAGCAATTAAAAATAAATATAAAAACTCCCACACATCCTTGCACTTTTCAAATGTATCAAATTTTTAGGTTTGCTCTCATTACAATATGTCATTTTGTTCTTTTTACTATTTTACAGGTTTTTCTCGACATTGCAACACAACTCGAGCTGCCCTGCGGCCACATTTTGGACTCCCCTGTTTTGTATGAACTCATTCAATATCTACAGTACAGTAAGAATAGTTGAACTGCAATGTTTGACACCCTTTTGAAGCTTTGAGAAAACTATATGTGGTCCAGACCAGAGTACCAATGAACCCACAAGTGTGACCAAAGATAATAGTGATCAACAAACAGCTAATAAAAAGATCACACTGATATTGAAAATATCCATCCATCCATCCATTTTCTACCGCTTATTCCCTTTCGGGGTCGCGGGGGGCGCTGGCGCCTATCTCAGCTACAATCGGGCGGAAGGCGGGGCACACCCTGGACAAGTCGCCACCTCATCGCAGGGCCAACACAGATAGACAGACAACATTCACACTCACATTCACACACTAGGGCCCATTTAGTGTTGCCAATCAACCTATCCCCAGGTGCATGTCTTTGGAGGTGGGAGGGGCCTATCCCCAGGTGCATGTCTTTGGAGGTGGGAGGGGCCTATCCCCAGGTGCATGTCTTTGGAAGTGGGAGGGGCCTATCCCCAGGTGCATGTCTTTGGAAGTGGGAGGAAGCCGGAGCACCCGGAGGGAACCCACGCATTCACGGGGAGAACATGCAAACTCCACACAGAAAGATCCCGACCCTGGATTTGAACCCAGGACTGCAGGACCTTCGTATTGTGAGGCAGACGCACTAACCCCTCTGCCACCGGGAAAATATCATTTTTTTTAAAAATATATTTTTCTTGAAAGTTTTTTGGAAATATATTTTCGAAAAAACTGTCTTGAGAAAGAGGCGTGATGCCCGTCTTATTCATTCAGGGTTGTCTCATTTAGTGTATTTCTTATATCTTTCATTTCTTACCCATAAATTGGTTTTAGGACAAAATAGTCAATTTATCTGAAACGCCATTTTTGTTCATTCTGATTGTAAAGCGATTCATAATTAAAAAAATAATAAAGTGAATTATATTTATATAGCGCTTTACATAGTAAACCCCAAAATCTGAGTTCCATTTAAAGCAGTGTGGGTGGCACTGGGAGCAGGTGGGTAAAGCGTCTTGCCCAAGGACACAACGGCAGTGACTAGGATGGCGGAAGCTGGGATCAAACCTGGAACCATCAAGTTGCTGGCACGGCCGCTCTACCAACCGAGCTATACCGCCCCCCCAAAAATATGTATGTATTTTGTCTTTTATCTTAAATATAAGAATCAAATATTTAAAATGAGATTTTCTATTATGTAACCTGTTTTGAAAAAGTGGTATAATTTTTATATATTTGAATTGAGAAAAGTTTTGTTTCTAGAATCAATTCGAAATCGAATCGTTTGGTGTCCAAAGATTCACACTCTGACAAAACATGCATCAGATTAAATTCAAGTTTGATTTTAAAAACTATTTAAAAATGTTTCACATGATCTAAAAAAAATGGAAAAAATCAAATTCTGCCTTACATCCTGCACTGATGTTGTCTTAACTCATTGCGGCCACTGGAGGGCGCTGTTCTGCGGGTGGCTGCTGACTCGCTTTCACCCCCAAACAGTGCTGCTATGTTAGCCTATTTAAAGGTAAAATGACGTTATAATATACACCAATATACCGTGTCAGCGATAATGTTTTAGTTCTGCAGACTTTCCTTTAGTAACGACGAATCGTTTACGCACAATAATCGTTCCTCGAAACACTTTGGGATTCCGGTACGATAATGTGTCATTTGTCGTCTGGCAACCCGTTCCACGCCAGCAACAGGTAGCGACAAACGTATGACGTCACATTAGTGCCAAAAATCCCAGCGCATAAAACTGTTATCGCGCGCTGATTCTCCGATTCGTGTACGCGCGCGACACCCTTTTGCACGCGTTTGGTGCCTTTTTGCGTGCGCGCGGTGTCTTTGTGCGCGCGTGCGGAGCCTTTGTGCGTGCGCGTAGTGCCTATGTGCGCGCGCGCCGTTTTCGTTTTGGCACTTTGTGGGCGGGTATGCTTAGACCACCTCTCCTTTCTGATTGGTCAGGCGAAAATAGCTGCGGGCCAATCAGAAGTCTAGTAGGGCGGGTCATCGTCAATATGTATCAAGATGATACAGCTCCTGTCGACAATATGTATCAAGATGATACAGCTCCTGTCGACAATATGTATCAATATGATACAGCTCCTGTCGACAAACACATTCTAAAAAGTCCAAATTTAGTGGAGTTGTGGAAAATGTCAGTTGAATTTTATCTAAAAGCCTTTGAAGAAGGTAATGTCTCATCTGTTGAGAGAACATCACATAGTTAATGTGATTAATTTATTCATTTTCTTTCCTCTATCTATCTAATTGTAATGATATTCTACTAAAATAGTCATTACAATCATGACATCAATAATTAGGCCCATATGCTAATCATGTGGTCCTGATATGAAGTACACATAGATAAGTGGCTTCAGGTAGACTCTGATGTAAACTTCAAGTAGATAGAGGAAAGAAAATGAATAAATTAATCACATTAACGATGTGATGTTCTCTCAACAGATGAGACATTAACTTCTTCAAAGACTTTTAGATCAAATTCAATTGACATTTTCCACAACTCCACTAAATGTGGACTTTTTAGAATGTGTTTGTGGACAGGAGCTGTATCATCTTGATACATATTGACGATGACCCGCCCTACCAGACTTCTGATTGGCCCGCAGCTATTTTCGCCTGACCAATCAGAAAGGAGGGACGGTCTAAGCATCCCCGCCCACAAAGTGCCAAAAGGAATACAGTGCGCGCGCACGCAAAGATGCGCCGCGCGCGCGCACGAAGTGGAGAATCAACGCGCGATAACAGATTTTAGGCGCTAGGATTTTTGGCACTAATGTGACGTCATACAAACGGCAAAGAAGTGATCATGTTGTACGTTTCTTTATTATTAGTATTTTCTCAACTGTTTATTAATAAATGTAAACATTTACAAAGGTTTATAAAAAAAAAAAAATAAAAGTGATCATGTAAACACCGACGAAAGAGGCCATTTCCGGCCATTACAGCCGAGGTTTTTTTTAAATTCATTTTTTATTTTATTTAAAAAAAATGTTTACTATAAATTTCAACAATTCCAAACAGTAAGTCCAACAACAATATAAAACATTACAAAAAATTATGAAAACCGTACAAAACAGCGCCAGGGGGATATGAATTCAAAATGCAAAAATAGAATACACTGCGATGAGGTGGCGACTTCCGCCCGATTGTAGCTGAGATAGGCGCCGGCGCCCACTGCGACCCCAAAAAAGGGAATAAGCGGTAGGAAATGGATGGATGGAAAAATAGAATACAAAAAAATATATATATAATAAACAAAGTGCAAAACCATAGGCTCTTTCAGATAAAATAACTTACATTTGGAACACAGCATCATTGTTTTCACAGCTTTTTTGTTGTATTACAGCCGAATTTTTATTTTATTTTATTTATTTTATTTTAATTTTTTTATTACAGCCGAATTTAGATATACTTTTCGAGACGAGTGACGTAAACTAGTGACGTAAGCGCGCCCCCGCCAAAGGGTGCATTCTACGACACAACACCGGCTTTTATTTAGCTCGACAAGCGGGAAATCTGCTAAAAGTGTTCAATAAAAATAAAAAGGCCGTCATAGAGCAGTTGTTGCCGAGGATCGCAGGTCCGCCCCCCGCTCCGGTTCGTCAATTCCTCCGTGCGGGGATCAAGTTCCCGGGGAAAGGGGCGGAGGTTCCCGGGGAAAGGGGCGGAGTTTCCCGGGGATTGAGTTGGAGGTTCGGCCGGAGAAGCTTCGAGCTCACGCCGACAAGTGTTGAAATAGTTCCCGGGGTGGGAGGATGGAAGTCGTTGGCCGGTGAGGAGTGGACCGAGCGGGGGTTGTTTACCTGCGACGTGTCGGAGGACCGAGGCGACCATGGCGGACCGGCGGACGAGCGGCGGCAGCGAGCCGCAGTTTGGCAAGATGTCTGCGGGCAGAGCAGCTTCTATCGGCCGCCTGCTGACGCGGGAATGTTGCAGCCTGTTGGACTTTTACGTGAGTAGGAAACTTTTGTTGGACTTTTACGTGAGTAGGAAACTTTTGTTGGACTTTTACGTGAGTTGGAAACTTTCTTCTTCTTTCCACTCACAACTGAGCCCAACATTGTTCTGCTGCATTTAGTGTTTGCATTCTTTAGAAATTAACATCATTTCCATGAGTATGTTTTTGTCTTCTATTATTATTTTTATCATTACTATGAATAATAACCATGTGTAGACTCAGGGGCTCAGACTTTTTTCACCAAATACCACCTCTGAGAAAACTTGGCTCTCCAAGTACCACCATAATGACATTAAATACAGTAGTGTAGTAGACCTAAGTATTCATTAAGTACCAACATAATGACAACATTAAATACAGTAGTGTAGTAGACCTAAGTATTCATTAAATACCACCATAATGACAACATTAAATACAGTAGTGTAGTAGACGTAAGTATTCATTAAGTACCACCATAATGACAACATTAAATACAGTAGTGTAGTAGACCTAAGTATTCATTAAGTACCACCATAATGACATTAAATACAGTAGTGTAGTAGACCTAAGTATTCATTAAGTACCACCATAATGACATTAAATACAGTAGTGTAGTAGACCTAAGTATTCATTAAGTACCACCATAATGACATTAAATACAGTAGTGTAGTGGACCTAAGTATTCATTAAGTACCACTATAATGACATTAAATACAGTAGTGTAGTAGTAGTAGACCTAAGTATTCATTAAGTACCAACATAATGACAACATTAAATACAGTAGTGTAGTAGACCTAAGTATTCATTAAGTACCACCATAATGACAACATTAAATACAGTAGTGTAGTAGACCTAAGTATTCATTAAGTACCACCATAATGACAACATTAACTACAGTAGTGTAGTAGACCTAAGTATTCATTAAGTACCACCATAATGACAACATTAAATACAGTAGTGTAGTAGACCTAAGTATTCATTAAGTACCACCATAATGACAACATTAAATACAGTAGTGTAGTAGACCTAAGTATTCATTAAGTACCAACATAATGACAACATTAAATACAGTAGTGTAGTAGACCTAAGTATTCATTAAGTACCAACATAATGACAACATTAAATAAAGTAGTGTAGTAGACCTAAGTATTCATTAAGTACCACCATAATGACAACATTAAATACAGTAGTGTAGTAGACCTAAGTATTCATTAAGTACCACCATAATGACATTAAATACAGTAGTGTAGTAGACCTAAGTATTCATTAAGTACCACCATAATGACATTAAATACAGTAGTGTAGTAGTAGTAGACCTAAGTATTCATTAAGTACCAACATAATGACAACATTAAATACAGTAGTGTAGTAGACCTAAGTATTCATTAAGTACCAACATAATGACAACATTAACTACAGTAGTGTAGTAGACCTGAGTATTCATTAAGTACCACCATAATGACAACATTAAATACAGTAGTGTAGTAGACCTAAGTATTCATTAAGTACCACCATAATGACAACATTAAATACAGTAGTGTAGTAGACCTAAGTATTCATTAAGTACCACCATAATGACAACATTAAATACAGTAGTGTAGTAGACCTAAGTATTCATTAAGTACCAGGATAATGACAACATTAAATACAGTAGCGTAGTAGACCTAAGTATTCATTAAGTACCACCATAATGACATTAAATACAGTAGTGTAGTAGACCTAAGTATTCATTAAGTACCACCATCATGACAACATTAAATACAGTAGTGTAGTAGACCCAAGTATTCATTAAGTACCAGGATAATGACAACATTAAATACAGTAGTGTAGTAGACCTGAGTATTCATTAAGTACCACCATAATGACAACATTAAATACAGTAGTGTAGTAGACCTAAGTATTCATTAAGTACCACCATAATGACAACATTAAATACTGTAGTGTAGTAGACCTAAGTATTCATTAAGTACCACCATAATGACAACATTAAATACTGTAGTGTAGTAGACCTAAGTATTCATTAAGTACCACCATAATGACAACATTAAATACAGTAGTGTAGTAGACATAAGTATTCATTAAGTACCAGGATAATGACAACATTAAATACAGTAGTGTAGTAGACCTAAGTATTCATTAAGTACCACCATAATGACATTAAATACAGTAGTGTAGTAGACCTAAGTATTCATTAAGTACCACCATAATGACAACATTAAATACAGTAGTGTAGTAGACCTAAGTATTCATTAAGTACCACCATCATGACAACATTAAATACAGTAGTGTAGTAGACCCAAATATTCATTAAGTACCACCATAATGACAACATTAAATACAGTAGTGTAGTAGACCTGAGTATTCATTAAGTACCACCATAATGACAACATTAAATACAGTAGTGTAGTAGACCTAAGTATTCATTAAGTACCACCATAATGACAACATTAAATACTGTAGTGTAGTAGACCTAAGTATTCATTAAGTACCACCATCATGACAACATTAAATACAGTAGTGTAGTAGACATAAGTATTCATTAAGTACCAGGATAATGACAACATTAAATACAGTAGTGTAGTAGACCTGAGTATTCATTAAGTACCAACATAATGACAACATTAAATACAGTAGTGTAGTAGACCTAAGTATTCATTAAGTACCACCATCATGACAACATTAAATACAGTAGTGTAGTAGACCTAAGTATTCATTAAGTACCACCATAATGACAACATTAAATACAGTAGTGTAGTAGACCTAAGTATTCATTAAGTACCACCATAATGACAACATTAAATACAGTAGTGTAGTAGACCTAAGTATTCATTAAGTACCACCATAATGACATTAAATACAGTAGTGTAGTAGACCTAAGTATTCATTAAGTACCAACATAATGACAACATTAACTACAGTAGTGTAGTAGACCTAAGTATTCATTAAGTACCACCATAATGACAACATTAAATACAGTAGTGTAGTAGACCAAAGTATTCATTAAGTACCACCATAATGACAACATCAAATACAGTGGTGTAGTAGACCTAAGTATTCATTAAGTACCACCATAATGACAACATTAAATACTGTAGTGTAGTAGACCTAAGTATTCATAAAGTACAACCATAATGACAATTTAGCTCTTGGTATGTTTCTACCTGACAATCATGGAATTCGTTACTTGGCACCATCTTGGAGGTATGCTAATCTGCTTTCTCACAAATGCGCTAGCTCGATGCTAATATACACTAGCTTTCCCATTAACATGCTACTGATTAACCTTAGCAGTTTTACCACCTTGAAATTGGTTAATAAAAAAAACCCAACCTACTAATCTGTAGTCGCCGTACCTACAGTATTAATACTTTGTAGGGCGCAATGACCAAACTGACCAACAGAAAATGAACTGTACGCTCTTGCCATCTAATGTTTTGTACTTGCAACTTGATGTCATATTTGCAAATGATATTTGGAAAACAAGATGTAAAAAACATTAATATTTATTAACACACACAAAAGTACCGGAAATCGGTACCGGTATTGATTCCAAGGTACCGGTTCAAATGTGAGCGGGACCCGTCCCTACTCATATTTCACTCATTTATTCATGACCTCACCTGAACTTTCTTTTGTTGTACCGTCTCTCCAATGTCGTCGCTTCAACCGTGGATATCATCCTCCTAATTAGACACTGTGAACGTAGTATCCGTTAACATAACGCAACACATGATGACGTATGATTAGGTGCTGTGTAACTGTAACTCACGCTGACATGATGAGTCATGTATTTACATTTTGTTGTACCGTCTTCCAATGTCGTCGCTTCAACCGTGGATATCATCCTCCTAATTAGACACTGTGAACATAGTATCCGTTAACATAACACAACACATGTTGAGGTATGATTAGGTGCTGTGTAACTGTTACTCACGCTGACATGATGAGTCATGTATTTACATTTTGTTGTACCGTCTCTCCAATGTCGTCGCTTCAATTGTGGATATCATCCTCCTAATTAGACACTGTGAACGTAGTATCCGTTAACATAACACAACACATGTTGAGGTATGATTAGGTGCTGTGTAACTGTTACTCACGCTGACATGATGAGTCATGTATTTACATTTTGTTGTACCGTCTCTCCAATGTCGTCGCTTCAATTGTGGATATCATCCTCCTAATTAGACACTGTGAACGTAGTATCCGTTAACATAACGCAACACATGTTGAGGTATAATTAGGTGCTGTGTAACTGTTACTCACGCTGACATGATGAGTCATGTATTTACATTTTGTTGTACCGTCTCTCCAATGTCGTCGCTTCAACCGTGGATATCATCCTCCTAATTGGACACTGTGAACATAGTATCCGTTAACATAACACAACACATGTTGAGGTATGATTAGGTGCTGTGTAACTGTTACTCACGCTGACATGATGAGTCACGTATTTACATTTTGTTGTACCGTCTCTCCAATGTCGTCGCTTTGACTGTGGATATCATCCTCCTGATTAGACACTGTGAACGTAGTATCCGTTAACATAACGCAACACATGTTGAGGTATGATTAGGTGCTGTGTAGCTGTAACTCAAGCTGACATGATGAGTCATGTATTTACATTTTGTTGTACCGTCTCTCCAATGTCGTCGCTTTGACTGTGGATATCAGCCTCCTAATTAGACACTGTGAACGTAGTATCCGTTAACATAGCGCAACACATGTTGAGGTATGATTAGGTGCTGTGTAACTGTTACTCACGCTGACATGATGAGTCATGTATTTACATTTTGTTGTACCGTCTCTCCAATGTCGTCGCTTCAACTGTGGATATCATCCTCCTAATTAGACACTGTGAACGTAGTATCCGTTAACATAACGCAACACATGTTGAGGTATAATTAGGTGCTGTGTAACTGTTACTCACGCTGACATGATGAGTCATGTATTTACATTTTGTTGTACCGTCTCTCCAATGTCGTCGCTTTGACTGTGGATATCATCCTCCTAATTAGACACTGTGAACGTAGTATCCGTTAACATAACACAACACATGTTGAGGTATAATTAGGTGCTGTGTAACTGTAAGTCACGCTTACATTATGAGTCATGTATTTACATTTTGTTGTACCGTCTCTCCAATGTCGTCACTTCAACCGTGGATATCATCCTCCTAATTAGACACTGTGAACGTAGTATCTGTTAACATAACGCAACACATGTTGAGGTATAATTAGGTGCTGTGTAACTGTAAGTCACGCTTACATTATGAGTCATGTATTTACATTTTGTTGTACCGTCTCTCCAATGTCGTCGCTTCAACCGTGGATATCATCCTCCTAATTAGACACTGTGAACGTAGTATCCGTTAACATAACGCAACACATGTTGAGGTATGATTAGGTGCTGTGTAACTGTTACTCACGCTGACATGATGAGTCATGTATTTACATTTTGTTGTACCATCTCTCCAATGTCGTCACTTCAACCGTGGATATCAACCTCCTGATTAGACACTGTGAACGTAGTATCCGTTAACATAACGCAACACATGTTGAGGTATAATTAGGTGCTGTGTAACTGTTACTCACGCTGACATGATGAGTCATGTATTTACATTTTGTTGTACCGTCTCTCCAATGTCGTCGCTTTGACTGTGGATATCATCCTCCTAATTAGACACTGTGAACGTAGTATCCGTTAACATAACACAACACATGTTGAGGTATAATTAGGTGCTGTGTAACTGTAAGTCACGCTTACATTATGAGTCATGTATTTACATTTTGTTGTACCGTCTCTCCAATGTCGTCACTTCAACCGTGGATATCATCCTCCTAATTAGACACTGTGAACGTAGTATCTGTTAACATAACGCAACACATGTTGAGCTATAATTAGGTGCTGTGTAACTGTAAGTCACGCTTACATTATGAGTCATGTATTTACATTTTGTTGTACCGTCTCTCCAATGTCGTCGCTTCAACCGTGGATATCATCCTCCTAATTAGACACTGTGAACGTAGTATCCGTTAACATAACGCAACACATGTTGAGGTATGATTAGGTGCTGTGTAACTGTTACTCACGCTGACATGATGAGTCATGTATTTACATTTTGTTGTACCGTCTCTCCAATGTCGTCGCTTCAACCGTGGATATCATCCTCCTAATTAGACACTGTGAACGTAGTATCTGTTAACATAACACAACACATGTTGAGGTATGATTAGGTGCTGTGTAACTGTAAGTCACGCTTACATTATGAGTCATGTATTTACATTTTGTTCTACCGTCTCTCCAATGTCGTCGCTTCAACCGCGGGTATCATCCTCCTAATTAGACACTGTGAACGTAGTATCCGTTAACATAACGCAACACATGTTGAGGTATAATTAGGTGCTGTGTAACTGTAAGTCACGCTGACATTATGAGTCATGTATTTACATTTTGTTGTACCGTCTCTCCAATGTCGTCGCTTCAACCGTGGATATCATCCTCCTAATTAGACACTGTGAACGTAGTATCTGTTAACATAACGCAACACATGTTGAGGTATGATTAGGTGCTGTGTAACTGTTACTCACGCTGACATGATGAGTCACGTATTTACATTTTGTTGTACCGTCTCTCCAATGTCGTCGCTTCAACCGTGGATATCATCCTCCTAATTAGACACTGTGAACGTAGTATCCGTTAACATAACACAACACATGTTGAGGTATGATTAGGTGCTGTGTAACTGTTACTCACGCTGACATGATGAGTCATGTATTTACATTTTGTTGTACCGTCTCTCCAATGTCGTCACTTCAACCGTGGATATCATCCTCCTAATTAGACACTGTGAACGTAGTATCTGTTAACATAACGCAACACATGTTGAGGTATGATTAGGTGCTGTGTAACTGTTACTCACGCTGACATGATGAGTCATGTATTTACATTTTGTTGTACCGTCTCTCCAATGTCGTCGCTTCAACCGTGGATATCATCCTCCTAATTAGACACTGTGAACGTAGTATCCGTTAACATAACACAACACATGTTGAGGTATGATTAGGTGCCGTTACCCTCACTGACATGATGAGTCTGTTCAAAAAAGAAACATCGCAAGTCCTGTTGCTGTTTGTATTGTTTACATTTTGATGTTGGTTTTGCGCTGACAAACCCTTGGAGATAGCGTTGGCGTTACTTGGGAACGCCGACAAAAGTTGGCAATCAAATAACCGATGAGTGGCCAAGATTAAAAGGACTTTTGTGCCCGCAACGCCACACCTTTTAGGCCCTGGAGCTGCTCCTTGGTGCTGTGGTTGAAGTGGAGAGGCTGGCGAGGGTTAGGACTAAGTGTGTTCTTCCTGTTCCAACAGAGCCTTCTTCTATCTCCCGACACATCTTGCAAGTGTGAGGACTTCCTGCTAAAAAAAACACAAATTCTTGGTTTCCTTCCAGGGTGCTGTTGCTTCATCCCGAGAGCAGGCGTGTTGTCACGCTGGGAGCGGTCATTCCCACATTGTCTCACCTTTAATCACAGAGGAAATAACAGGAGTCATTTATGGAAACTATTTATGTATACTGTGTTTCCTTGTAGTGCCACCGGGGTGCTAATTAATTTAAAACCTCTTACCAAAGGCATGCGATAAATTTAGGCCTGCGCTTAGAAATTTGAGTGTGATGTAAGGATACCATCATGAAAAGCACATTTAATTAAAAAAAGGTTATTATGGTCTTACCTTTACTTATAAATGAAGTCCATGCGCAGCTCCTTCTGATCAAAAGCATCGATAACTTGTTTATAGAAGTCTTCCTTATCTTTCTTCAGTTTTAAAAGTCTCTCTGTCTCCATGGAGATCTTCCTTTATTACCTCCTGCTTCCATTGAAAGTCCAGTTTAGAAAACTGTTTTATTTTAGATATGTAATCCTCCATGTTAAAAGTGCAAGCGAGAGGAAAAAATGAACTCTTGCTGCGTGTTGTCACTTCTTCTGCAGCCGAGTAGTCGCAAGAAGGATCACTAGCGCCCTCTACCACCAGGAGGCGGGAGTCATTTAATGACTCATATTTGACACACGCAGCTACGGTATATTAATAAAACATAGCTGCTTACTGTTCTTTTTAGCATATTCAATAGCTTGGACCTTAAATCCTACTGAATAGCTCTTAATCTTCTCCCCTTTATGCGATTTCAAATGATTGAAATCAGCCTCCTCCATTTTGAAAATGATGACAGGTGAAGTGTCACTCGTGACGTGACGAGTTTGACCCTGTGGAAATTCTAGGCATGCGCTAATAAAAATAATGTTTGACCCGGCAGTAATTCTAGGCAGGCGCATACTTTATACCTGGCGGCAATTCAAGAAAATATGGTTTCTATATTTGGTGGTCAAAAGTGTACGTACACGTGTACAGAACATGATGTCATGGCTGTCTTGAGTTTCCAATCATTTCCACCACTCTTGTTCTTCTGTGATGTGATGATGTCATCACATACTTGTTGCTCACAAAAAACATTCATGAAGTTTGCTTCTTTTAGGAATTTATTTTGCTTCTGCTTGAATTTTTGACCACAAAATTGCTGCAGTTCAGCTAAATGTGTTTGCTTTTCTGAAATTTACTTGTTTCTTCAGCATTGTCCACATCTTTAAGTCAGGACTTTGGGAAGGCCATTCTAAGACCTTCATTGTAGCCCGATTCAGCCATTCTCGCTGCCACGCTGATCAAGATGATTTTCTCCCCCACTGAAGAGTAAGAGAGAGAACCTCCCCGCCGATGTGGGCGTGGCGGACCCCCGGCTGGTGTCGGTCCCGCCCCCTTCCTCCCAGCTGGACTCCCGGGACCAGCTGTGGCGCCTCCACGTGGCCTTGCTGCAGTGCCGCCACCTGATGGAGAGCGCCATCGCCAAGGAGGACGAGGAGCTGGGCGTGGACGCGGGCGAGTACGCCGGCCTGAGGTCCACGGTCAAGGAGAGGCTCAAGCTCCTCGCCTTCTGCGTCTCCGAACTGGTCGGCGCCGGGGACGGCCCGGCTGTGCCCACACCCGCCTTCAGTGACAGCTTGGAGGTGAGCTGCTGCGTGGCCTCTAAGTTGTTGAAAGTCTATTATAGATGATAAATCCCGCCTCTCACCTGGATAGTAGAAGGGTGTGGACATAAACCCACAAGTTGGTCAACTTTGACATCCAACTTAGACCCAGAGATGTTGAGAATGACAAGAAATGCGGAAAATTCTTTATAATAATAATAATAATTCTTCATCCAAACAGCAAGATATAAACATCCCATCAGTCTTCATCCCAGTGAGAGCAGACGTTGTACAGTAAAAGATGGTTTTATGATGTTTTTATATCTTGTTTAGCACTTACTAATACTTGGTGATTCACTAAGGCTGCATCTGTTTAGCACACAGCTTCTAAAACTTGGAGGTCGTCCTCCTTATATTCAGCCTCAAAAATGTAAGGTTCCGGATCATCATTTGTCCCAAAGTAGTCTGTGAAATACACTGCCACAATACGTAAATATTACATGTTATTATGAATGTTACTATCCCATCCATCCATTTTCTACCGCTCATTCCCTATTTGGGGTTGCGGGGGGCGTTGGCGCCTATCTCAGCTACAATCGTTCGGAAGGCGGGGTACACCCTGGACAAGGCGCCACCTCATGGCAGGGCCAACACAGATAGACAGACAACATTCACACTCTAGGGACCATTTAGTGTTGCCAATCAAACTATCCCCAGGTGCATGTCTTTGGAGGTGGGAGGGGCCTATCCCCAGGTGCATGTCTTTGGAGGTGGGAGGAAGCCGGAGTACCCGGAGGGAACCCACGCATTCACGGGGAGAACATGCAAACTCCACACAGAAAGATCCCAAGCCTGGTATTGAACCCTGACGACTCAGGACCTTCGTATTGTGAGGCAGACGCACTAACCCCTCTTCCACCGTGAAGCCCATGAATGTTACTAGATACTACATGTATACTTACATCATTTATATATTACATGTTATTATGAATGTTACTAGATACTACATATATACTTACATCATTTATATATTACATGTTATTATGAATGTTACTAGATACTACATATATACTTACATCATTTATATATTACATGTTATTATGAATGTTACTAGATACTACATATATACTTACATCATGTATATATTACATGTTATTATGAATGTTACTACATTAAATATATACGTACATATTGTATGTATTACATGTTATTATGAATGTTACTAGATACTACATATATACTTACATTATGTATATATTACATGTTATTATGAATGTTACTAGATACTACATATATACTTACATCATGTATATATTACATGTTATTATGAATGTTACTACATGACATATATTCGTACATCATGTATATATTACATGTTATTATGAATGTTACTATATACTACATATATACTTACATTATGTATATATTACATGTTATTATGAATGTTACTAGATACTACATATATACTTACATCATGTATATATTACATGTTATTATGAATGTTACTACATTAAATATATACTTACATCATGTATATATTACATGTTATTATGAATGTTACTACATGACATATATACTTACATCATGTATATATTACATGTTATTATGAATGTTACCAGATACTACATATATACTTACATCATGTATATATTACATGTTATAATGAATGTTACTAGATACTACATATATACTTACATCATGTATATATTACATGTTATTATGAATATTACTAGATACTACATATATACTTACATCATGTATATATTACATGTTATTATGAATGTTACTACATGACATATATACTTACATCATGTATATATTACATGTTATTATGAATGTTACTAGATACTACATATATACTTACATCATGTATATATTACATGTTATAATGAATGTTACTAGATACTACATATATACTTACATCATGTATATATTATATGTTATTATGAATATTACTAGATACTACATATATACTTACATCATGTATATATTACATGTTATTATGAATGTTACTACATGACATATATACTTACATCATGTATATATTACATGTTATTATGAATGTTACTAGATACTACATATATACTTACATCATGTATATATTACATGTTATTATGAATGATACTACATGACATATACGCTTTATGGAATGTTTATAATAAAAACAAACCAAAAAATGAAATTATAGCCAATATTTCGGATCAATTCCCAACAACAAAGTCATATTTGTGTACATTTAAAGGATTTCGATTGAGGTTTTTTCTTGAAGGTGAGACTAGTGATGGTTTCCTTCAAAACAACTTGAACATTATTGTCTAGATGACGTGTTGAAGTGGGCGTGAGGATGATGAACACCTGTTATGCGGTGGTGACGCGGTGTCTTCTCTTCCCCCAGCGGGCGGACGACAGTCTTTTCGAGCTGAAGCTGCTGGTGCTGCGCATCTTCAAGGAGGTGGACTACTGGGCCAAGACTGCCGTGGCCATCTTGCAGACTATGTCCAAGGAGCAGGCCAGGAACCCCCGCCTGAGGAGGAGCATCCGCAGCACCAGGAGATGAAGTGCAGGTGCAAGGGGGAGGTCACAGGGGGAGGTCACAGGGTACGCACGTTCCTCGCTCCTGTTTCCGACAAGTTCCGTTGGCTTTGTTTTGGACTGCAAGGTTGCATTTGTCAGTACTTTTGTGACCAGACAGACTAAAAGATGGATTATTGCAAAGGTGTCCAAAGTTTGCTCCGGGGCCATTTTTAAACAACCCCTGGAAAATTCATTAAATTGTATTACAAAAAAACACATACAATTAGAATTAAAGAGCAAATGTAAGGAGAAAAAGGTTCGATGTGGACGAAGCTGCCATGCAGGCTGTTTTCTTTAAAACTGGAATAATAATCATAATTAGGCCCTGTGATGAGGTGGCGACTTGTCCAGGGTGTACCCCGCCTTCCGCCCGAATGCAGCTGAGATAGGCTCCCGCGACCCCAAAGGGAATAAGCGGTAGAAAATGGATGGATGGATGGATAATTATGAATCACAATCAATGTTATGAATTATTGACTTATTGAAGGCTCCAATTACTTCACATAGAAAAATCCTCTTTGCTAAATTTTCTGGCAAAATATTGTTTTATTTGTGTGTTCCTCATAAAAAAAAAGGGGCATAAAACAAATGTAAAGAAATGATAAAAACCTAAAATTCACAAATAGATGTGAAGTTGAAAGGAAAAATAAAATAATGTAAGACTTAATTTGAACACTTTAGTGAGTGGGCTCCTTTTGGGCCCTTGAAAATTTTTGTGGATTTAAAAAAAATTTTTTTACTCTCATTGCTGGAAAAATAATAATGAATCAAAATCATTGTTGGTATGAATTATTGACCTTTTGAAGGCTCTGATTACTTCACATCAAATTTTCCTCTCTGCAATAATTTTTGGGGGAAAATATTGTATTTTTTGTGCGTTTTTCATTAAAACACAGTTTTCTATTAGAAAAACGACATAAAACGAACATAATGTAATGATTAAAACCTAAAATCCACAAATAGATCTGAAGTTTATCTGGAGATTTGATTTATTCATGTATGTATGTATACATATATGTATGTATATGTATATCTATTTATATATACATATTTCTATATATACACACACATATGTATATATACACATATATAGTTATTAATATAACTATATGTATATATGTGTATATATACACATATATACATGAATATATGTATATATACATATATGTTTGTGTGTATGTGCATATATATATATATATATATATATATATATATATACTGTATATATATATACACACACATATATGTACATATTCGTATATTATATATATATTTGTTTATATATATGTATATTATATATATGTATGTGTGTGTGTGCATATACATATATGTATTTATACACACACATGACAATAATTCATAAAAATTATTATTATATATCTTTTTTTCCTTTCATCGCCAAAATCTCCAGATCAACTTCAGATCTGTTTGTTTTTTATCATTTTATGTTCGTCTATATATATATATATATATATATATATACATATATACTTTTTTTGAGGGGCGCTATAAAGGTTACAAAAAATACTGTAAAGGTTTTGAAAATGAAAAACATCTTTAAGGCAAGTATTTATTTCCAGTGCGTGACCCTCAGTGGCAAAAGTTTGGACACCCCTGCTTTATGACGTCATAGGGTTGAGAGGTTGAAAAAATGCCGCAGAGAGCAATTTCTTTCTTTCGTTTCATTTTGGTGTCACAGGACTGATTTGGAGAAGATTTACTCCAAGTTGTGATCGCTCCTAAAGTAGCACACATGAGGAGGAACAGCAGCCTCTAGTGGTTTTATCTCGGTATTACATGGATCCTAAAGTAGCCCACATGAGGAGCAGCAGCCTCTAGTGGTTACATCTTGGTATTACATGGATTTATTATTTCAGTCACTTTATCTGTTTGACAGCATCATGAATATGTTGTTTATTGTTTATGAAATGTAAAGCAAATTTTGTACTTTTCTATCACAAAGTTTATATGTTTACCTTCTAAAGTCAGTATGTCACCTGACTGTACACAAGTTATATGATTGTTTACTTTCACTTTCTAAAGTCAGTATGTCACCTGACTGTACACACGTTATATGATTGTTTACTTTCACTTTCTAAAGTCAGTATGACACCTGACTGAACACACGTTAGGTGATTGTTTACTTTCACTTTCTAAAGTCAATATGTCACCTGACTGAACACACGTTATATGATTGTTTACTTTCACTTTCTAAAGTCTATATGTCACCTGACTGTACACACGCTATATGATTGTTTACTTTCATTTTCTAAACTCAATATGTCACGTGACTGTACACAACTTATTATTGTTTACTTTCACTATCTAAAGTCATTATGCCACCTGACTGTACACGTTATATGATTGTTTACTTTCACTTTCTAAAGTCAATATGTCCCCTGACTACACACGTTATATGATTGTTTACTTTCACTTTCTAAAGTCAGTATGTCACCTGACTGTACACGCGTTATATGATTGTTTACTTTCACTTTCTAAAGTCAGTATGTCACCTGACTGTACACACGTTATATGATTGTTTACTTTCACTTTCTAAAGTCAATATGTCACCTTACTGTACACACGTTATATGATTGTTTACTTTCACTTTCTAAAGTCAATATGTCACCTTACTGTACACGTTATATGATTGTTTACTTTCACTTTCTAAAGTCAATATGTCACGTGACTGTACACAACTTATTATTGTTTACTTTCACTTTCTAAAGTCATTATGTCACCTGACTGTACACGTTATATGATTGTTTACTTTCACTTTCTAAAGTCAATATGTCCCCTGACTACACACGTTATATGATTGTTTACTTTCACTTTCTAAAGTCAGTATGTCACCTGACTGTACACACGTTATATGATTGTTTACTTTCACTTTCTAAAGTCAATATGTCACCTGACTGTACACACGTTATATGATTGTTTACTTCCATGTCTTTTATTGTAGCTGCCTGCTCTACTGACTGACTCCTTTAAACAAAATAGAACTTTTCTCCATTTCTTGATGCAGAGTTACTGTTGTGTTTACTTGCTGAATGTACTTTTGTCACCTTTAAGATGGGAAAAAAAAGCTATACAGAGATTTTTCCACTGTTATCATGTTTGTTTACTGACTGTTACAAGATAAAAACCTGCCAAACTACAATCATATTAAATATATACATACACACACACACACATATATATATATATATATATATATATATATATATATATATATGTGTGTATATATATACATACATATATATGTATGCATATGTATATATGTATGTTTGTATATATATGTATATATACATATATATCATAAGGAAAAGTGTATGTGTGTGTGTGTGTGTATAAATATGTATGTATATATTTGTGTATATATATGTATGTATATATTTGTGTATATATGTATGTATATATATGTGTGTATATATTATATAAGTGTATATACATTGTGTATATATATACATGTGTATATGTATACATACATACATTTAAAATATATATACATATGTATGTATATACAGTATATATATATGTATATATACATACATTTATTTTTTCATAAGGAAGAAAGGTGTATGTATGTATGTATATATACATATATATGTATATATGTATATCATAAAGAAGAAATGTGTTTGTGTGTGTGTATATATGTGTATATACATATATATGCCTATTTATGTGTATATACATATGCATGTATATATTTGTGTATATATATATATGTATGTATATATTATATACATGTATATACATTGTTTATATATCTATATACATGTGTATATGTATACATACATACATACATTTAAAATATATATATACGTGTGTGTGTGCATATATATATATATATATATATATATATATATATATATATATATATATATATATATATATATATATATGTATGTATATGTATAAATATATATAATTTAGAATTGGAATGAATAAGAATCAGAAAGTCGGATGATGTGAATTGATTTACCGAATTGCGTCTGTCATCCAGCTCTCCAATGATCATAAATCTGGTTTGATTAACACTTTAATTGATGTCAGTTTTCCGGTCAAGCAGTGATAAAACGCTAAATTGTGCCAAAATGTGAATTAAATAAACTAATTCTACTGCTAATAAACATGATATTTATTGATTGTGTGGAATTGGTTGTCTATTACCTTGCGCCCCCCCTGAAGTTAATGTTCTTGTTTTGTTTTTTTTTGTATGTGTGAAGTTATTGACTAAAAATCTAGACTTAGACTTAGACTAAGACCAACTTTATTGTTCCAGACAGTAGCTCAGTTCCAAAGGTTGGAAAGGGTAAGGATGGAAAGGATGTCACGGTTGGTAAAAGCTGGACCCAAAAGCAGAGTTGAAGTTGGAGGGTTAGTATTGAAAAGAGCAGAGGGAAAGGAGGGACCTCTTAGTCCTTTGAGGTCGGTAAGCACAACCAAAATGATTGCATACATTAGGTTATAAAGAGCACTGTCTATTTTTGAGGAACTGAAAGGATTTTAAGTGCGCCGTATAGTCTGAAAAATATTACATGAAGTGAATTATATTTATATAGCGCTTTTCTCAAGTGACTTAAAGCGCTTTACATAGTGACACCCAATATCTAAGTTACATTTAAAGCAGTGTGGGTGGCACTGGGAGCAGGTGGGTAAAGTGTCTTGCTCAAGGGCAGAACGGCAGTAACTAGGATGGCACAAGCGGGAATCGAACCTGCAAGCCAAAGAGTTGCTGGCACGGCCACTCTACCAACCGAGCTATGCCGCCCCACATAAGTTATTTTTGGCCATCGTCGATTCTTGCTGTTTTTGTCGGTGGTGTGCTTGTGTGACCTTTGCTGAGGTCAACTTAGCGGGCTTCCTAAAGCTTTAGACATGTCTTCATAACCTTTTCTAGCCGGATAATCAATCAATCAATCAATCAATGTTTATTTATATAGCCCCAAATCACAAATGTCTCAAAGGACTGCACAAATCATTACGACTACAACATCCTCGGAAGAACCCACAAAAGGGCAAGGAAAACTCACACCCAGTGGGCAGGGAGAATTCACATTCAGTGGGACGCCAGTGACAATGCTGACTATGAGAAACCTTGGAGAGGACCTCAGATGTGGGCAACCCCCCCCCTCTAGGGGACCGAAAGCAATGGATGTCGAGCGGGTCTAACATGATACTGTGAAAGTTCAATCCATAGTGGCTCCAAGAAAGCAGTGAGAGTCCCGTCCACAGGAAACCATCTCAAGCGGATCAGCAGCGTAGAGATGTCCCCAACCGATACAGGCGAGCGGTCCATCCTGGGTCCCGACAAGCGGTCCATCCTGGGTCTCGACTCTGGACAGTCAGTACTTCATCCATGGTCATCGGACCGGACCCCCTCCACAAGGGAGGGGGGGACATAGGAGAAAGAAAAGAAGCGGCAGATCAACTGGTCTAAAAAGGAGGTCTATTTAAAGGCTAGAGTATACAGATGAGTTTTAAGATGAGACTTAAATGCTTCTACTGAGGTAGCATCTCGAACTGTTACCGGGAGGGCATTCCAGAGTACTGGAGCCCGAACGGAAAACGCTCTATAGCCCGCAGACTTTTTTTGAGCTCTAGGAATCACTAATAAGCATCTAACACGCAGATTTCTTGCCGGGACATACGGTACAATACAATCGGCAAGATAGGCTGGAGCTAGACCGTGTAGTATTTTATACGTAAGTAGTAAAACCTTAAAGTCACATCTTAAGTGCACAGGAAGCCAGTGCTGGTGAGCCAGTACAGGCGTAATATGATCAAACTTTCTTGTTCTTGTCAAAAGTCTAGCAGCCGCATTTTGTACCAACTGTAATCTTTTAATGCTATTAATAAATGTCAGTTACTTTTATTCGGGGGACACTTTTCCTGAATTTCTTTGTCTGGTGGCACCATGTCTTCTCTTTGGGGACTTTTCAATCGTTTTCAGAGAGATTCTCTTGATCTGAAAGGTCAAGCAGTCATGGATATTTTTTTTGTAACATGTACTCTTTGCATTTAGAGCTGAGTACTTTTTTTAAAAAATCTTCATTTTGCGTTTACTTAAATTTTGAAATGCGGTACTTCATTCACGTAAAATCAAACGGTATCACACTCGGGTATCTTTGTGACGTCAGGTTCCGTTGCAGACTTGGCACCGGCTCAAGCATTCGGCGGGGGAAACAAGCAGTCAAGCACCGATGGTGCGTTTTATTTCTACTGGGATGTCGGAATTTCCTAGTTCCTCGTCGGGAAAGTTGCGACTGGAGCGCCTTCCAGGTTGGATTTCCTAGTCTCACCACTCTCGATTTGGCTTACAAACAACAATACGAGCTTTCTAATAACCACTATTCGCACTTTTGATTACTTTTTGCTGCACTTGTAGTAGAAATTTCGGGGATTTAACTTGGGGCCTCATCCTGTTCGTGACGCCAATTTCATGTAGCAGAAAAGTTTGAATCTTAAACAGGAACAATAGAGAATTTGTTACAGGAGTTTATTTACTCATAATCAGATAGTACAAAGTTGGATTGAATGGATATGATTACAGACAGTGTCTCATGAGACAAAAGATGGTGAACCCTCGTGAACGGAATTAAAAAGAGCGCACACCAGGCTTGGTCTTTCCTTCTTATTTATACACTCCATGATGGCCTGATTTTGGCATAACAACTTATGCAAGTGTCCAATGTTCAAATGTCACCCCACCAACAGAACCAGCACCTGGTCAGGGTGACTTGACCTCTTATGTCGGGTCCCTCCCAATGCATTCAGTTTAGAGGTAACCTTAGGACAGAAATTTTCCACTACAACTAAATCGGCCATATACAATTTATTGTTCTACGTTTATATAATGAAATGTTACTGTAATGTAAAAAAAATGTTTTCATGGTGTATATACACGTTTCACATTGGTCCGAAGGTTGCAGAAATGCCAACGACGCAATAAGAAAAAGCTCGAAAAGGGTTAAAAACCCCACTTTTCGGTAATTTGCTAGCTCGAAGTAAAAAGTATTTATTTCATGGCAAAAAACAAAATCTCCAAAAAAGAGCACCAAAGCGTATGGATGGCTGTGCAATAATGAAACTAAACAGGCTACGAAATAACAAAAGAAAACGCTGGAATACAGCAAAAACTTACACAATGTCCAAACAACTGAAACTTAAATACTTATTAGCATTATTAGCATTCAGCTACTTTCAATGTCAACAAATACATTGATTAAAAAAAAAAAACGTTCCAACGTAAGTGAAGTAAGGCTCCACTTTTCCCAAAAATACGCTAGCTTCATGCTAATATACATTGGCTTTGCTATTGACATGCTACTAATTAGCATTAGAGATTTTACATGGCAAATTCAACACCTCCAAATCCAGTAGTCAAACTACAACTAATATACACGTTATAATTAAACAGCTAGTGGGTAAAAAATACAATATTTACAGTACAAACACTTTGTAAGACTCAGAAAAAAATAAAAAATACTTGTTTTGAGTACTCCTCAGCAGTTTCTGCGAGAACACTTGTGCATGGTCGGGACTTAACGGGAAGGTCAGGTTGCATCATAGCAATAAATGGCAAGAACCCAATATGCGGAAGGCAGCTCGCAGGTAAAAAGTATTTATTTCATGGCAAAAAAAATTTTTTTCCCAAAGAACAGCATCAAAGCGTAGGGATGGCTGTGCAAAAATGAAACTAAACAGGCTATGAAACAACAGAAAGGAAACGCTGGAATACAGCAAAAACTTACACAATGTCCAAACAACTGAAACTCAAATAGTGTTTCTTGGATATGTCGTATAGTTGCTACATATTAGCATTATTAGCGTTCAGCTACTTTCAATGTCAACAAATACATTGATAAAAAAAAACGCTCCAACATAAGTGAAGTAAGGCTCCACTTTTCCAAAAAATACGCTAGCTTCATGCTAACATACATTGGCTTTGCTATTGACATGCTACTAATTAGCATTAGCAATTTTACATGGCAAATTCAACACCTCCAAATCAGGTAGTCAAACTACAACTAATATACACGTTATAATTAAACAGCTAGTGGGTAAAAAATACAATATTTACAGTACAAACACTTTGGAAGGAAAAAAATAAAAATACTTGTTTTGAGTACTCCTCAGCAGTTTCTGTGAGAACACTTGTGCATGGTCGGGACTTAACGGGAAGGTCAGGTCGCATCATAGCAATAAATGGCAAGAACCCAATATGCGGAAGGCAGCTCGCAGGTAAAAAGTATTTATTTCATGGCAAAAAAAATAAAAAATTCCCAAAGAAGAGCATCAAAGCAGAGGGATGGCTGTGCAAAAATGAAACTAAACAGGCTATGAAACAACAGAAAGGAAACGCTGGAATACAGCAAAAACTTACACAATGTCCAAACAACTGAAACTCAAATAGTCTTTCTTGGATATGCCGTATAGATGCTACATATTAGCATTATTAGCATTCAGCTACTTTCAATGTCAACAAATACATTGATTAAAAAAAAAAAACGTTCCAACGTAAGTGAAGTAAGGCTCCACTTTTCCCAAAAATACGCTAGCTTCATGCTAATATACATTGGCTTTGCTATTGACATGCCACTAATTAGCATTAGCGATTTTACATGGCAAATTCCACACCTCCAAATCAGGTAGTCAAACTACAACTAATATACACGTTATAATTAAACAGCTAGTGGGTAAAAAATACAATATTTACAGTACAAACACTTTGTAGGACTCAGAAAAAAATAAAAATACTTGTTTTGAGTACTCCTCAGCAGTTTCTGTGAGAACACTTGTGCATGGTCGGGACTTAACGGGAAGGTCAGGTCGCATCGTAACAATAAATGGCAAGAACCCAATATGCGGAAGGCAGCTCGCAGGTAAAAAGTATTTATTTCATGGCAAAAAAAATAAAAAATTCCCAAAGAAGAGCATCAAAGCAGAGGGATGGCTGTGCAAAAATGAAACTAAACAGGCTATGAAACAACAGAAAGGAAACGCTGGAATACAGCAAAAACTTACACAATGTCCAAACAACTGAAACTCAAATAGTGTTTCTTGGATATGCCGTATAGTTGCTACATATTAGCATTATTAGCGTTCAGCTACTTTCAATGTCAACAAATACATTGATGAAAAAAAAACGCTCCAACGTCAGTGAAGTAAGGCTCCACTTTTCCAAAAAATACGCTAGCTTCATGCTAACATACATTGGCTTTGCTATTGACATGCTACTAATTAGCATTAGCAATTTTACATGGCAAATTCAACACCTCCAAATCAGGTAGTCAAACTACAACTAATATACACGTTATAATTAAACAGCTAGTGGGTAAAAAATACAATATTTACAGTACAAACACTTTGGAAGGAAAAAAATAAAAATACTTGTTTTGAGTACTCCTCAGCAGTTTCTGTGAGAACACTTGTGCATGGTCGGGACTTAACGGGAAGGTCAGGTCGCATCATAGCAATAAATGGCAAGAACCCAATATGCGGAAGGCAGCTCGCAGGTAAAAAGTATTTATTTCATGGCAAAAAAAATAAAAAATTCCCAAAGAAGAGCATCAAAGCAGAGGGATGGCTGTGCAAAAATGAAACTAAACAGGCTATGAAACAACAGAAAGGAAACGCTGGAATACAGCAAAAACTTACACAATGTCCAAACAACTGAAACTCAAATAGTCTTTCTTGGATATGCCGTATAGATGCTACATATTAGCATTATTAGCATTCAGCTACTTTCAATGTCAACAAATACATTGATTAAAAAAAAAAAACGTTCCAACGTAAGTGAAGTAAGGCTCCACTTTTCCCAAAAATACGCTAGCTTCATGCTAATATACATTGGCTTTGCTATTGACATGCCACTAATTAGCATTAGCGATTTTACATGGCAAATTCCACACCTCCAAATCAGGTAGTCAAACTACAACTAATATACACGTTATAATTAAACAGCTAGTGGGTAAAAAATACAATATTTACAGTACAAACACTTTGTAGGACTCAGAAAAAAATAAAAATACTTGTTTTGAGTACTCCTCAGCAGTTTCTGTGAGAACACTTGTGCATGGTCGGGACTTAACGGGAAGGTCAGGTCGCATCGTAACAATAAATGGCAAGAACCCAATATGCGGAAGGCAGCTCGCAGGTAAAAAGTATTTATTTCATGGCAAAAAAAATAAAAAATTCCCAAAGAAGAGCATCAAAGCAGAGGGATGGCTGTGCAAAAATGAAACTAAACAGGCTATGAAACAACAGAAAGGAAACGCTGGAATACAGCAAAAACTTACACAATGTCCAAACAACTGAAACTCAAATAGTGTTTCTTGGATATGCCGTATAGTTGCTACATATTAGCATTATTAGCGTTCAGCTACTTTCAATGTCAACAAATACATTGATGAAAAAAAAACGCTCCAACGTCAGTGAAGTAAGGCTCCACTTTTCCAAAAAATACGCTAGCTTCATGCTAACATACATTGGCTTTGCTATTGACATGCTACTAATTAGCATTAGCAATTTTACATGGCAAATTCAACACCTCCAAATCAGGTAGTCAAACTACAACTAATATACACGTTATAATTAAACAGCTAGTGGGTAAAAAATACAATATTTACAGTACAAACACTTTGGAAGGAAAAAAATAAAAATACTTGTTTTGAGTACTCCTCAGCAGTTTCTGTGAGAACACTTGTGCATGGTCGGGACTTAACGGGAAGGTCAGGTCGCATCATAGCAATAAATGGCAAGAACCCAATATGCGGAAGGCAGCTCGCAGGTAAAAAGTATTTATTTCATGGCAAAAAAAATAAAAAATTCCCAAAGAAGAGCATCAAAGCAGAGGGATGGCTGTGCAAAAATGAAACTAAACAGGCTATGAAACAACAGAAAGGAAACGCTGGAATACAGCAAAAACTTACACAATGTCCAAACAACTGAAACTCAAATAGTCTTTCTTGGATATGCCGTATAGATGCTACATATTAGCATTATTAGCATTCAGCTACTTTCAATGTCAACAAATACATTGATTAAAAAAAAAAAACGTTCCAACGTAAGTGAAGTAAGGCTCCACTTTTCCCAAAAATACGCTAGCTTCATGCTAATATACATTGGCTTTGCTATTGACATGCCACTAATTAGCATTAGCGATTTTACATGGCAAATTCCACACCTCCAAATCAGGTAGTCAAACTACAACTAATATACACGTTATAATTAAACAGCTAGTGGGTAAAAAATACAATATTTACAGTACAAACACTTTGTAGGACTCAGAAAAAAATAAAAATACTTGTTTTGAGTACTCCTCAGCAGTTTCTGTGAGAACACTTGTGCATGGTCGGGACTTAACGGGAAGGTCAGGTCGCATCGTAACAATAAATGGCAAGAACCCAATATGCGGAAGGCAGCTCGCAGGTAAAAAGTATTTATTTCATGGCAAAAAAAATAAAAAATTCCCAAAGAAGAGCATCAAAGCAGAGGGATGGCTGTGCAAAAATGAAACTAAACAGGCTATGAAACAACAGAAAGGAAACGCTGGAATACAGCAAAAACTTACACAATGTCCAAACAACTGAAACTCAAATAGTGTTTCTTGGATATGCCGTATAGTTGCTACATATTAGCATTATTAGCGTTCAGCTACTTTCAATGTCAACATATTTCATTGATGAAAAAAAAACGCTCCAACGTAAGTGAAGTAAGGCTCCACTTTTCCAAAAAATACGCTAGCTTCATGCTAATATACATTGGCTTTGCTATTGACATGCTACTAATTAGCATTAGAGATTTTACATGGCAAATTCAACACCTCCAAATCCAGTAGTCAAACTACAACTAATATATACGTTATAATTAAACAGCTAGTGGGTAAAAAATACAATATTTACAGTACAAACACTTTGTAGGACTCAGAAAAAAATAAAAATACTTGTTTTAAGTACTCCTCAGCAGTTTCTGTGAGAACACTTGTGCATGGTCGGGACTTAACGGGACGGTCGGGTCGCATCGTAGCAAAAAATGGCAAGAACCCAATATGCGGAAGGCAGCTCGCAGGTAAAAAGTATTTATTTCATGGCAAAAAAATAAAAATCCCCAAAGAAGAGCATCAAAGCAGAGGGATGGCTGTGCAAAAATGAAACTAAACAGGCTACAAAACAACAGAAAGGAAACGCTGGAATACAGCAAAAACTTACACAATGTCCAAACAACTGAAACTCAAATAGTGTTTCTTGGATATGCCGTATAGATGCTACATATTAGCATTATTAGCATTCAGCTACTTTCAATGTCAACAAATACATTGATTAAAAAAAAAACGCTCCAACGTAAGTGAAGTAAGGCTCCACTTTTCCCCAAAATACGCTAGCTTCATGCTAATATACATTGGCTTTGCTATTGACATGCCACTAATTAGCATTAGCGATTTTACATGGCAAATTCCACACCTCCAAATCAGGTAGTCAAACTACAACTAATATACACGTTATAATTAAACAGCTAGTGGGTAAAAAATACAATATTTACAGTACAAACACTTTGTAGGACTCAGAAAAAAATAAAAATACTTGTTTTGAGTACTCCTCAGCAGTTTCTGTGAGAACACTTGTGCATGGTCGGGACTTAACGGGAAGGTCAGGTTGCATCATAGCAATAAATGGCAAGAACCCAATATGCGGAAGGCAGCTCGCAGGTAAAAAGTATTTATTTCATGGCAAAAAAAAATTAAATTTCCCAAAGAAGAGCATCAAAGCAGAGGGATGGCTGTGCAAAAATGAAACTAAACAGGCTACGAAACAACAGAAAGGAAACGCTGGAATACAGCAAAAACTTACACAATGTCCAAACAAGCCAAACTGAAATATCTTTCTTGAAAAAAGGAAACAGGTGCGTGACAAAGTCACTGCAGGTGGAACCGGGGCTGCCACCAAAATAAGAGCGCAAAACAGGAACTACAACACCAAACACGGGGGGGGGGGAAAAAAAGCAACTGAAAATAAAACGTGATCTGGTGCGGACGTTGGCCACCCTAGTTTTTAAAAAGTATAAAATGGAAAAAGTGTGTGAAAATTATTTTTGTGGTTTTAATATAGTTTGTGTAGGAGGACAAACATGACACAAAACTTCCTAAACTCTTTAATGTTTGTGTTTATGCTTCACTGATGACAAAATTTGCCGTTGTTTTGTCCCACTCATTTTGCCAGTCCTTGAACTCACCGTAGTTGTGTGGACTGTGATGTACAACTTTCTCTGATGCTGCCACAGACACTTACTTCACGTGTTGTCTTCATTACAACACTTAAATACTTTTTAAAGTCATGTTGATAGTAGGCTGATATAGACACTTACATCACGTGTTGTCTTCATTATAACACTTATATAAGACTTTTAAAGTCATTTTGATAGTAGGCTAACATAGACACTTACATCATGTGTTGTCTTCATTATAACACTTATATAAGACTTTTAAAGTCATTTTGATAGTAGGCAAATATAGACACTTACATCATGTGTTGCCTTCATTAAAACACTTATATAAGACTTTTAAAGTCATTGTGATAGTAGGCTAATATAGACACTTCCATCATGTGTTGTCTTCATTATAACACTTATATAACACTTTTAAAGTCATTTTGATAGTAGGCTAATATAGACACTTACATCATGTGTTGTCTTCATTATAACACTTATATAAGACTTTTAAAGTCATTTTGATAGTAGGCAAATATAGACACTTACATCATGTGTTGCCTTCATTAAAACACTTATATAAGACTTTTAAAGTCATTGTGATAGTAGGCTAATATAGACACTTACATCATGTGTTGTCTTCATTATAACACTTATATAAGACTTTTAAAGTCATTTTGATAGTAGGCTAATATAGACACTTACATCATGTGTTGTCTTCATTATAACACTTATATAAGACTTTTAAAGTCATTTTGATAGTAGACTAATATAGACACTTACATCATGTGTTGTCTTCATTATAACACTTGAATAAGACTTTTAAAGTCATTTTGATAGTAGGCTAATATAGACACTTACATCATGTGTTGTCTTCATTATAACACTTATATAAGACTTTTAAAGTCATTTTGATAGTAGGCTAATATAGACACTTACATCATGTGTTGTCTTCATTATAACACTTATATGAGACTTTTAAAGTCATTTTGATAGTAGGCTAATATAGACACTTACATCATGTGTTGTCTTCATTATAACACTTATATAAGACTTTTAAAGTCATGTTGATAGTAGGCTAATATAGACACTTACATCATGTGTTGTCTTCATTATAACACTTATATAAGACTTTTAAAGTCATTTTGATAGTAGGCTAATATAGACACTTACATCATGTGTTGTCTTCATTATAACACTTATATGAGACTTTTAAAGTCATTTTGATAGTAGGCTAATATAGACACTTACATCATGTGTTGCCTTCATTATAACACTTATATAATACTTTTAAAGTCATTTTGATAGTAGGCTAATATAGACACTTACATCATGTGTTGTCTTCATTATAACACTTATATAAGACTTTTAAAGTCATTTTGATAGTAGGCTAATATAGACACTTACATCATGTGTTGTCTTCATTATAACACTTGAATAAGACTTTTAAAGTCATTTTGATAGTAGGCTAATATAGACACTTACATCATGTGTTGTCTTCATTATAACACTTGAATAAGACTTTTAAAGTCATTTTGATAGTAGGCTAATATAGACACTTACATCATGTGTTGTCTTCATTATAACACTTGAATAAGACTTTTAAAGTCATTTTGATAGTAGGCTAATATAGACACTTACATCATGTGTTGTCTTCATTATAACACTTATATAAGACTTTTAAAGTCATTTTGATAGTAGGCTAATATAGACACTTACATCATGTGTTGTCTTCATTATAACACTTATATAAGACTTTTAAAGTCATTTTGATAGTAGGCTAATATAGACACTTACATCATGTGTTGTCTTCATTATAACACTTGAATAAGACTTTTAAAGTCATTTTGATAGTAGGCTAATATAGACACTTACATCATGTGTTGTCTTCATTATAACACTTGAATAAGACTTTTAAAGTCATTTTGATAGTAGGCTAATATAGACACTTACATCATGTGTTGTCTTCATTATAACACTTGAATAAGACTTTTAAAGTCATTTTGATAGTAGGCTAATATAGACACTTACATCATGTGTTGTCTTCATTATAACACTTATATAAGACTTTTAAAGTCATTTTGATAGTAGGCTAATATAGACACTTACATCATGTGTTGTCTTCATTATAACACTTATATAAGACTTTTAAAGTCATTTTGATAGTAGGCTGATATAGACACTTACATCATGTGTTGCCTTCATTATAACACTTATATAAGACTTTTAAAGTCATTTTGATAGTAGGCTGATATAGACACTTACATCATGTGTTGCCTTCATTAGAACACTTATATAAGACTTTTAAAGTCATTTTGATAGTAGGCTAATATAGACACTTACATCATGTGTTGTCTTCATTAAGACACTTATATAAGACTTTTAAAGTCATACTACATGCCAAGTGTGCAATAGAACACAACATGCTTTGATTCAAACATACCAGTGTGACATTGTGCTGAACACACCAACATTTTGGAAGGTGATGGCGTTCAAAGTGCTGTTTGATGGTCTCACAGCTGCCATCCAGGCTAATCACCGTCTCTTCGTTAGCTCACTTACCCAAACTCCAGTGGCTTTGCTCCTCACCAAATCTTTATGATGATGACAATTGTCGTGGCAGATATTGATGCCGCCCATTTGGAACTTGTTCAAAGAAAAAAAAAAAAGCACAACTTCAGGATGGAGTCTGGCTTGAGCCCAGTGTCAAGATGCATTAAGACCCATGATGCATTGCGCTTCCACGTCAGACTAACTTTTGCGGAAAAATGTGTTTATTGTTGATTGGCTTGGAAGAAAATACATGCAGTGCTATTATGGGAGTGGCCTTTTGTGTCTCGTGTGTGTGTGTGTGTGTGTGTGTGTCATCAGCAAGGAAAAGTACCATCCATATGAGGACCGCTGAACAAGTTAGGACCGAAATCACGGTCCCGATACGGAAAACCATTGCTTTTAATAGAGAGCCAAATAATAAAGTCCGTGAACATTGCTCCAAAGTCAGTTTTTTTTTGTTGTTGATTTAATGTGCATACAAAAGTAAACATGGACAGATGCAAAGGCGGCAATATATGATAAAACAAGATAAAGAAGCACTTCCCTATTCATCCCCGAAAAAAACCCGCCAGGTGAACAGCTGATTTTACATGTGACCATAGGATGAACAAATACGGTACTAAGACTATAGTGGCCATTAACAGTTAGCTTTCACAGCTGGGTTGCCCAAAGTGCGGCACAGGGGCCATCTGTGCTTTGTGACTCATTTTTCATCGGCCTAAAGGACATTACAAAAACTGAAAAATAGAGATCTCATTTGCACCCCTGGTGGTGAAATCCATCAAAATGAAGGCGGTCCCAAAAAGAACGGATTTGTCAAATTCAATCAATCAATCAATCAATCAATGTTTATTTATATAGCCCTAAATCACAAATGTCTCAAAGGACTGAACAAACCACTACGACTACGATAATTGACAGTGTGTCGGTTTTAAAAGTGCTCCCACTTTGGCCAACATATGAAATAACAAGTGTGTGTAAGAAATTTAAAGGAAGTAAATAATGAAGATTAAAAACCAATTACAAACTAAGAAATTTAGATTTTTTTATACTTAGAGCAGTCTTTTTCTCACAATGTGTCGACTTTTTTCTTAGAAAATTGGCAACAATTTCTCGTATTCTGTTATATTGCAATATTTTCTCGTAAAACTATTACTTTTTAATGCAAAATGGTGACATTTGTCATATCAAATTCTGACTTTTATCAGAACATTGCCAATTTTTTTGTTGTTCTTGTAAAACGGTGAATTTTATTGAGTAAAATTATGACTTTGGTCATAATTTGGCCAAGTAAAATTCCAATGTATTATTATAATATTGTCAACATTTTTAAGCTTTTTTTTTTTATTTACAAAATTGTGACTTTTGTCGAGTAAAATGACAACTCTTTTCATAAAATTGCCAAAATGTTAAGCTTTTCTTGCAAAATTGCAACCGATTTTGAGTAAAATTCCAACTTTTCTCATACTATTGCACAAATGTTCAGTTTTTCTTGTAAAATTTTGATTTGCGTTGAGTAAAATGACGACTTTTATTATGATACTGCCAAAATTTTAAGTTTTTCTTGTGAAATTGTAACCATTTTCTTTAATATTCCGACTCATTTTTCACATCAAGATTTTCATATGTGCATAGTATGTATATATTTTGTGTGTGTGTGTGTGTGTGTTTGTGTGTTCTTGTATTTCTAGCCTTCTTGACACATGAAGAAGGTAAAGTATCTTCCATATGAGGAGGTGTGAAGAAGTGATGACATAAATCATGGTCCCAATAACTTTGCATCTAATAGACAGTCTCATTTTTTTTAAAAGTGCTCCCCCTCTGGTCAACATATGAAATAACAAGTGTATTTAAGAAATTGAAATGCGCCCCTTTGGTCAACATTCATTTTTTTCAAATCAATAAAATTGTAATGTAAAAAGAGACCTACTGTAATAACTTGAAGTAAATAATGAAGATTAAAAACCAAAGTAAATGAACTAAAAGCAGTCTTTTTTTCACAATGAGTCAACTTTTGTCTTAAAAAATTGAGAAGAATTTCTCATGATTTCTGCTTCCGTAATATTGCAATGTTTTCTCGTAAAATTATTACTTTTTTAATGTAAAATTATTACTTTTTAATGCAAAGTTTCTGACTTTCATCACATTATTGCCAATGTTTGTGTTATTTTTGTAAAACAGTGACCTTTTTCGAGTACAATTATGACCTTTGTCATCATTTTGCCAAGTGAAACTCAAGATTATTATCATATTATTGCCAACATTTTAAAGTTTTCTTATATTGATTGACTTTTGTCGAGTAAAATGACGACTATTTCATGAAATTGCCAAAATGTTAAGCTTTTCATCTAAAAGTGCGATTGTTATTGAGTAAAATGCCAACTTTTTTCCAACTATTTTATTATAAAACTGCCAAAATTCCAAGTTTTTCTTGTGAAATTCCAA
>NC_084611.1:92682356-92777356 GCF_033978795.1 Nerophis ophidion
AGTCGCTACTTTTGAAAATCTTCAATGGTGCCAGAAGTGGTACTTCAAAAAAAAAAAAAAAACAAGGCTCCGGTTCATCCATCCATTTTTTCCTATTTGGGTGGCAGGAGCCTATCCCAGCTGCACTGTGACGCACGGGCAGGCCACACCCTGAAGAGCCATTTGAATCTAATATTCATGATTATTGCAGCAATAAAGACCAAAATAACTTGTAATGTTGTGTAATATCACCTTCTGGCTCTTGGATCAGTCTGCAGCGATACTTTTTTTGAACGGCCTAGTTACTACAAACCCCGTTATCATATGAGTTGGGAAATGGTGTTAGATGTAAATATAAACAGAATACAATGATTTGCAAAGCCTTTTCAAGCCATATTCAGTTGAATATGCTACAAAGACAACATATTTGATGTTCAAACTCATAAACATTTTTCATTAGCTTTAGAATTTGATGCCAGCAACAAGTGACAAAGAAGTTGGGAAAGGTGGCAATAAATACTGATAAAGTTGAGGAATGCTCATCAAACACTTATTTGGAACATCCCACAGGTGTGCAGGCTAATTGGGAACAGGTGGGTGCCATGATTGGGTATAAAAGCAGCTTCCATGAAATGCTAAGTAATTCACAAACAAGGATGGGGTGAGGGTCACCACTCTGTAAGCAAATTGTCGAAAAGTTTAAAAACAACATTTCTTAATGAGCTATTTCAAGAAATTTAGCAATTTTACCATTTACGGTTTTTGCCATAAACTGCAATAAGATGGCAGTCACACTTAAGAGATACGTGGAGACTGCAATATGATGGCAGTCACACATAAGAGACACGTTTGGACTGCAATATGATGGCAGTCACACATAAGATGATGGCAGTCACGCATAAGAGATATGTGTAGACTGCAATATAATGGCAGTCACACATTAGAGATGCGTGTAGACTGCGATATGATGGCGGTCACACATAAGAGACACGTTTGGACTGCAATATGATGGCAGTCACACATAAGATGATGGCAGTCACGCATAAGAGATATGTGTAGACTGCAATATAATGGCAGTCACACATAAGAGACACGTTTGGACTGCAATATGATGGCAGTCACACATAAGATGATGGCTGTCACGCATAAGAGATATGTTTAGACTGCAATATAATGGCAGTCACACTTTAGAGATGCGTGTAGACTGCAATATAATGGCAGTCACACATAAGAGACACGTTTGGACTGCAATATGATGGCAGTCACACATAAGATGATGGCTGTCACACATAAGAGATATGTTTAGACTGCAATATAATGGCAGTCACACTTTAGAGATGCGTGTAGACTGCGATATGATGGCAGTCACACATAAAAGATGCATGTTTGCATTGAAAATATATAACGTTACACACGGCGAAGGAAAATCTGTGAAAATGTTTTAGTAGGACTTTGAAGCCGCACCGTTTGATAGATTCTCGGCCCATTACGGCTAACGCAGTCATACCGTGTTAGTGAGTTTACATTATCCACCCAAATAACTTTAGTTATTAGAGAGTTTTTCACGGGACGCATTTCGGGCGTTGTTGTTGCACTCGTGAGCCACAGATGAGGAGATGCTGCTCCGTTATTGATCGAAGTGAAGTCTGAATGTCATTAAAACAGTTACCGCCATCTTTTGACACTTCTTCCACTCTCGTCCTTGCACGCTACACCGCTACAACAAAGATGACGCTGTCAAAGTGGAGGCACGTAAACAAGATTGCCCACAAAACGGCGCATCCTGAAGCAACTTGAAGATGATGTGTAAAACATCACCTGTGCAACATTTTGAGCAAAGAACCACCATTACATGTTATGTAGACCACAAGTAAGTATTTTACTCTTAGAAAACAATTTTAGTATGACCTCTTTAATGCACCTTATAATCCAGTGCACCTTTTGTATGAAAATAGACCTGTCTAGACCTGCTCATCGGCAGTGCGCCATATAATCCGGTGTGCCCTATGAAAATACGGTAATTGTACTTTCAGGGACCGAATGTCCTTTTTGGACAGAGGACCCTATTGAATTTCTAGTGTTTTATTCTTTCTCTATTATTATTCCGCAGCTTTGAGCTGTAATTTGACCCCCTTAACATGCTTCAAAACTCACCAAATTTAACCCACACATCGGAACAGGCGAACATTGCGATTTAAGCAAAAAACCTAATGCCAAAACTAAAAATTGCGCTCTAGCGCCCCCTGGGAAGAAAACAAAGACAAAAATGCCTGTAACTTACAGTAGGAATGTCGTAGCGACATGAAACAGAAAACCTCTATGTAGGTCTCACTTAGACCTAGATTTCATACATTGACATCCTTCAGCAAATATCAACAGGAAGTTTGCAATACCCCCTTCAAAACAAAAGTTTTGTAAAAACACTCACCTTTGCCTCTTTGAGCTGTAATTTGACCCCCTTAACATGCTTCAAAACTCACTAAACTGGACACACACATGAGGACTGGCGAAAATTGCGATCTAATCAAAAAACCTAACCCCAAAACTCAATATTGCACTCTAGCGCCCCCTTGGAATAAAACAGACAAAACTGCTCCAAGGAAGACAACACAGACAAAACTGCCTGTAACTTCCAGTAGGAATGTCGTAGAGACATGAAAAAAAAACCTCTATGTAGGTCTCACTTAGACCTACATTTCATATATTGACAACACCCAGCAAAAATCCACAGGAAGTTTGCAATTCCCCCTTCAAAAGAAAAGTTTTGTAAAAACTGGTCACCTTTTTTCAAACATTATCTACAAAGTAGTGTGTTGTTCTAACTTATGTCTGGGAAGCCCGGACTTCTCCTCAGACACTTCCTTATATACTCGGTCCCGTCCATCGCTGCTTGCAGCTTTCATTTAAAAATGTAATCGCTTAATAGATCAAATGTGTGTGCTTTATTTTTATGTTATCAGTTTGTTCTGTATATCGATCTACTTTGGATTGTGTGTTAATAAGCAAAAGGTGAGGAATAGACTGACTTTTTTTTAATTGTATTTCACAGGTTTTCTGTCACATTATAGTCAAGCGGTGTGGTCATTTCCTGCATAAGAACACACACTTGCATATATGGAGTCCAAATGGGAGTGGATTGGAATGGATCAATACAAAGGCCGAGGCTTTGCATGACACATTAGCTGTACTCAGATCATTTTTTTAATGTTTTATTATATCATTGTAAGCCTTTTGCATTTTCACAATCCACACATTACGTTTTCTTGTTTGTTTTTTTCCCGTATGTTTACAACACACATGCACACACTGACCGACATTAATGGATGCTTCTAAAGCCAAAGCCCGATCTTCTTTTAGCCTATGTTAAAGAGCCTTCGATGTCACACAAGTAATATTTGACATCATTGACACACTTAACAGCAAAACAACATGGAAATGTAGGCTCCAGAACCAGTTCAGAATCTTGCTTTGATTGCTTGTTCAGCAATTCTCATACCACTGCTAGACTTTTTAAGGGAGCGAAATAGGTAGGAGCTAGTTTGGAGTGAAATCCAAGTGAATACCATGTACAAGTGCAACAAGGGTTCAATCTAAAAGCCTCGTAGTATAACTTTTAAGACTTCTGAGCTGGAAGTCTCCAGTCCAAGATTCTAAAGTTTGTTGGTTCGAACTATCATTTCTCATCTCGATGAAGAAGCTGTCACACATTTATTTTGTTGTGTCTGTATTTTGGCATTTGGTTAGCGTTACTTGAAAGGTGGCGATAAATACTGATAAGTTGAGGAATGCTCATCAAATACTTATTTGGAACAGGTGTGCAGGCTAATTGGGAACAGGTGGGAGCCATGATTGGGTAAAAAAACAGCCTTCCAAAAAATGCTCAGTCTTTCACAAGAAAGGATGGGGCGAGGTACACCCCTTTGTCCACAACTGCGTGAGCAAATAGTCAAACAGTTTAAGAACAACCTTTCTCAAAGTGACATTGCAAGAAATTTAGGGATTTCAACATCCACGCTCCATAATATCATCAAAAGGTTCAGAGAATCTGCAGAAATCACTCCACGTAAGCGGCATGGCCGGAAACCAACATTGAATGACCGTGACCTTCGATCCTTCAGACAGCGCTGTATCAAAAAATGACATCAATCTCTAAAGGATATCACCACATGGGCTCAGGAACACTTCAGAAAACCACTGTCAATAAATACAGTTGGTCGCTATATTTGTAAGTGCAAGTTAAAGCTCTACTATGAAAAGTGAAAGCCATTTATCAACAACATCCAGAAACGCCGCCAGCTTCTCTGGGCCCGAGATCATCTAAGATGGACTGATGCAAAGTGTAAAAGTGTTTTGTGGTCTGACGAGTCCACATTTCAAATTGTTTTTGGAAATATTCGACATCGTTTCATCCGGACCAATGGGGAAGCGAACCATCCAGACTGATCGACGCAAAACAAGAATGGGAAATAATTCCACTTGCAAAGCTTCAACAATTAGTTTCCTCAGTTCCCAAACGTTTATTGAGTGTTGTTAAAAGAAAAGGTGATGTAACACAGTGGTGAACATGCCTTTTCCCAACTACTTTGGCACGTGTGGCAGCCATGAAATTCTAAGTTAATTATTAGTTGCAAAAAAAAAAAGTTTATGAGTTTGAACATCAAATATGTTGTCTTTGTAGCATATTCAACTGAATATGGCTTGAAAAGGATTTGCAAATCATTGTATTCCGTTTATATTTACATCTAACACAATTTCCCAACTCATATGGAAACAGGGTGTGTAATAACTGTTCAATAAATACAAGGCCGATATTTATCGATAAATGACCACAAAATACTACACAGAAAAGGGCCCTGCTGTTTAAGTGGAGATCTGCTTTGTAAATAAAGCCCCATTTTAATGTTGCCAGTCGTATTAATTAAAAGACGAGTCGCTCTCGTGGTGACCGAAGTTGGAGAGGCCCAAAGACGGATTGTATCGATCTATGAGGGGGGGGGTGTCATCATCTTATTGATCAATATCTGACCTGATTGATGTGAAGTTTGGCCAGTAAGCCCATTGATTAAATAATAATTGCGTGTGCGTGTGTGCGTGTGTTGTCTCTAGACGCGGCTGTGGAAGGAAACGGAAAGGAACACCGGTCAAAGTCTTTGTGACGGCAGCTGAGGAGGAGAACAACCCTGAGCTCACATTCTGCAGAGGTGTGTGTTATACTTCACATGCCATATTCCTCTTGTCATCAACCCGTGTGTGTGTGTGTGTGTGTGTGTGTGTGCATCTGTCAGTGGAACTGTTATGGAGGCGGAGCTTGTGCAATTGAGTGTGACCTACTTCTATGTGTGTGCGTGCGTGCATGTGTGTGCGTGTGTGTGTGTGTGTTTGTGTTCATATGTGCAGCTGTGCATGTGATCTAGAAGAAAAGGAGGGGCATGACCCGTGTGTGCGTGCGCACATACATGTGTGTGCGTGTGCATACTTGTAATCATTTTGCAAGGACCGCTGCTCTTCTTCTCAGGTGATCGCAAGGAAGCAGCAGAGGGTAAGCGTGCCACACCGGACGGGCCTCTCAGCGCCACCCAACCCTCTCCCGGCAACTGGTGAGCCAAGTTGCAATAACTTCACAAGTTACATATGGAGTGTATTGTTGCGCAATGCATTGCTCGTTAGCATTAAAGCTACAGACACAAAGCAGCGGGTTCCCAATGTATGTATGGAGGGAAATTGCTGCTAAAACTCCACAAACACAGAACAACAAATGATTTGCAAAAAAAACAATTTTCAAGTACACATTTTCTGCAGGTAAAAAAAATATTAGCAAGTGAAACCCCCCACCCCCCACATTTCTTATATTAAAAAAAAAATTGCAAGTATAAAAATAATTTTCTGCAAGTAAAAAAAATATTTGCAAGTAAATAACATTTTTCTTTACTTAAAAAACTATTCCGCGGTAAAAAAAACTACTTTTTTTTTTTCAATTAAAAAAATAATTCGTAAGGAAAAACATTTTTTTCAACAGTTAAAAAAATGATTCGCAAGTGAAAATAAAAGTTATTCGCAAGTAAACATTTTTTTTTTCAATTAGAAAAATGATTTGCAAGTGAAAATTTTTTTTCTTTAATCAAAAAAATAATTTGTAATTGAAAAAATAAATTTTCAATAAAAACAATGATTCGCCAGTAAAAAAAAGTTGTTATTGAATTAGAAAAAAATATTTGCAAGTAAAAAACATTTTAAGAAAAAATTTTTTGCAGGTATAAAAGCAATTTTTTCCAATTAAAACATTTTTCGGCCAGTATTACAATTATTTTTTCAGTAAAAAACATTTGCAAGTATAATTCTTCAATTAGAAAAATGATTCGCAAGTTAAAAACATTTTTCTTTAATCAAAAAAAAGGTCATTAAAAAAATACATTTTCAATTAAAAAAAAATTTGAATTTTTTTTTTATTTAATAAAAAAAAATATTTGCAAGTAAAAAACAATTTTGTTCAATTACATTTTTCCCACAAGTATAAAAGCAATTTTTTAAAATTAAAAATGTTTGTTTTGCAAATATAACAACAATATTTTCATGAAGAAAAAACATTCGCAAGTTTAATAACAATTTTCTTCAATTTGAAAAATGATTTGCAAGTGAAAACATTTTTCTTTAATCAAAAAAATAATTTGTAATTGAAAAAATAATTTTCAATAAAAACAATGATTCCCTAGTAAGAAAAAATGTTTTTATGAATTTTTTTGTAACAATTTTTTGCGAGTATAAAATATTTTTTACCAAATAATACATTTTTTTGCAAGTATTACAATCATTTTTACAAAAAGAAAAACATTCGCAAGTATAAAAACTATTTTCTTCAATTAAAGATATTATTCACAAGTTAAAAGCATTTTCCTTTAATAAAAAAAATATTTTTAATTCAAAAAGTACATTTTCAATTAAAAAAATTATTCGCAAATAAAAAAAAAAGTTTTTTATTCACAAAAAAAAAATTACGCAAGTAAAAACATTTTTTTTTCAATTACATTTTTTCCCCACAAGTATAAAAGCATTTATTTCTAATTTAAAAATATATTTTAAAAAAATTCAATTAAAAAAGAACATTCGCAAGTATAAAAACAATTTTCCGCAAGTAAAAAAAATTATTTGCAAGTAACTAACATTTTACTTTATTTAAAAACAAAAACCTAGGTTACAAAAAAAAGTTTTTGATTAAAAAAATTATTTGTGAGTAAAACATTTTTTTTCTTCAGTTAAACATTTTATATATACTTGCTATAAACCTTTTAATGGTATTCACCTTGATCAGTTGTGAGCAATCCTGAACTCCTGATGTTGACGCCCCCTTTTGTTCCAAAGCACCACACCTGAGAAGGGCCAGGACAAATTCCCCAGCACGTCCAAAGCCAGCAGCTCCAGCTCAGCTTCCACCCCGGCAACCTCCTCGGCTCGAACCCCGACACCGGTCCCCGCCCCGGCCACCAACCCGGCCACCTCGGCCCAAGGGGCCCCTTCCGTGACCCCGGCGTTTACCGCACCGGCGGCCCCGGTAGCTTCGGCTACCGCCCCGGCCAGCAGCTCCTTCCCACCTTCCCCCAACTGTCGCATCAGAGAGGTTCACTGCGGCAGCCAGGTGCGGCTGGTGGTCATCGCCATCCGAGACATCACCAAGGGGGAGGAGATCACTGTGGACTACAGCCTGACCGAGTGGGGCGAGAACCTGGTCAGTACCACTTCTTCTCAATCTAAAATAATCGCACTTCAATCCAAAATGAGCTCACCATACTAGAGGTGGGTGAAATAATACATTTCTAGTGAAATTTTACGGACCCTGCTGATGAGCGGGTCCAGTCAGGTCTGTTTTCATCCACGAGCCGCACCAGATTATAAGGCGCATTAATGGTGGTTCTTTGCTCAAAATGTTGCATAGATAATCTTCAAGTCGCTTTCTGACAGTCACTTCAGGATGCACCGTTTTGTAGTCGCTCTTATTTACGTCCCTCCACTTTGACAGCGTCATCTTTGTTGTAGCGGTGTAGCGTGCAAGGATGGGAGTGGAAGAAGTGTCAAAAGATGGAGCGAACTGTTTTAATGACATTCAGACTTTACTTCAATCAATAACGGAGCAGTATTTCCTCATCCATGGCTCACTAGTTGCTTTAACAACGCCCGAAATGTGTCCCGTGAAAAACTCTAACTAAAGTTCCTTGGGTGAATAATATAAACCCACCACACCGGTATGTTTTAGTGCTTTCACGGCGAGTTTACTGACAGATATAAGTAAGAACTTTACACTACTTTATATTAAAAATGGCAACAGCTGAGGATGAATGTCACATAACAAGAAGATGGACAAAAAGAAGATTATCGACTACGGTGTGGCCACAGACTACAAAGGAGGACGCATGCAAATTTTCAGGACTTATGCAGATCCCAAATACTAATAACTATAGTTCCTCGGGTGAATAATATAAACTCACTACACCGGTATATTTTAGCGCTTTCATGGTGAGTTTACTGACAGATATAAGTAAGAACTTTACACTACTTTATATTAGAAATGGCAACAGTGAAGGATGAATGTCACATAACAAGAAGATAGACAAAAAGAAGATTATCTCGGCGAGTTTACTGACAGATATAAGTAAGAACTTTACACTACTTTATATTAGAAATGGCAACAGTGAAGGATGAATGTCACATAACAAGAAGATAGACAAAAAGAAGAAGATTATCTCGGCGAGTTTACTGACAGATATAAGTAAGAACTTTACACTACTTTATATTAAAAATGGCAACAGCTGAGGATGAATGTCACATAACAAGAAGATGGACAAAAAGAAGATTATCGACTACGGTGTGGCCACGGACTACAAAGGAGGACACATGCAAATTTTCAGGACTTATGCAGATCCCAAATACTAATAACTATAGTTCCTCGGGTGAATAATATAAACTCACTACACCGGTATATTTTAGCGCTTTCATGGTGAGTTTACTGACAGATATAAGTAAGAACTTTACACTACTTTATATTAGAAATGGCAACAGTGGAGGATGAATGTCACATAACAAGAAGATAGACAAAAAGAAGAAGATTATCTCGGTGAGTTTACTGACAGATATAAGTAAGAACTTTACACTACTTTATATTAAAAATGGCAACAGCTGAGGATGAATGTCACATGACAAGAAGATAGACAAAAAGAAGATTATCGACTACGGTGTGGCCACGGACTACAAAGGAGGGCGCATGCAAATTTTCAGGACTTATGCAGATCCCAAATACTAATAACTATAATTCCTTGGGTGAATAATGTAAACTCACTACACCGGTATGTTTTAGCGCTTTCATGGTGAGTTTACTGACAGATATAAGTAAGAACTTTACACTACTTAATATTAGAAATGGCAACAGGTGAGGATGAATGTCACATAACAAGAAGATAGACAAAAAGAAGATTATCTCGGCGAGTTTACTGACAGATATAAGTAAGAACTTTACACTACTTTATATTAGAAATGGCAACAGTGGAGGATGAATGTCACATAACAAGAAGATAGACAAAAAGAAGAAGATTATCTCGGCGAGTTTACTGACAGATATAAGTAAGAACTTTACACTACTTTATATTAAAAATGGCAACAGCTGAGGATGAATGTCACATGACAAGAAGATAGACAAAAAGAAGATTATCGACTACGGTGTGGCCACGGACTACAAAGGAGGGCGCATGCAAATTTTCAGGACTTATGCAGATCCCAAATACTAATAACTATAATTCCTTGGGTGAATAATGTAAACTCACTACACCGGTATGTTTTAGCGCTTTAATGGTGAGTTTACTGACAGATATAAGTAAGAACTTTACACTACTTTATATTACAAATGGCAACAGGTGAGGATGAATGTCACATAACAAGAAGATAAAAAAAAAAAAAAGATTATTATCTAGTACGGAGTCACCACAGACTACAAAGGTGGATGCGCACAAATTCTCAGGACTAATGCAGATCCCAAATACAGATCAGCAGGTACCAGAAAGTAAGAAAAGTTGATTTTGCATAATATTATCTTACCTTATACACACACCTTAAAACCTCTAAAGTCTTAGTGGCCACATGCGTGGACAGCACCTTTTAGCTCTTATTTCCAAAATTGTGTCCACTACTGAATTGGGGTCTCACACTACCAAGGTCCTGAGTTCAATCCCGGGCTCGGGATCTTTCTGTGTGGAGTTTTGCATGTTCTCCCCGTGACTGCGTGGGTTCCCTCCGGGCACCTCCAAGACATGCACCTGAAGTTTAGGGTTAGCAAACATTTCCTCGACCCTTTCTAGGATTCGATCAACATTTTTACGGGTTCAGTTTTTTCGTCACCCTGCACTGTTGGATCAGGCGGTACATTTGCCAGCATAAAGAGCTGGTCTGGTGTGTGTGTGTGTGTGTGTGTGATCTCCTCCAGCAGGAAAGCATAGATGCACCTTCTCACACGCTGCTGCTCTCCTTCTCACACCCCGAGTGCATGCACACTTTTACAAGTTGACACACACACACACACACACACACACACACGAAGCTGGGGCATGGGGTTACTATGGCGACGGCGGAGCTGCAGCACCTACCTATAGTGCTTAAGCAACTGTAACCATGGTTAGGAGGTGACATCTGCTCCTTAAACGGATCCATTAAGATCGAATCAATTTTCGTACGATAGCATTTCCGTGTACAAACGGTGGTATCAAGCAGACTTGGAAGATGTTTATTCAGTTGTTTGATTTTGTTGGGGGGAAAAAAAAATAACAGAAAAAACTCAACTTTAGTCATTTCAAATGGCAGCTCTCTGGCATTAAGGAACACTCAAAAGAAATCGGGAATATAAATTGTGGTAGCTAGTAAAAGTTTCATTTTTAGATGAAGCAGAGTGAAAAAAATCAGTCAATTCCAGAATAACCCTGTAAACTTTCATTTCCAAACAAACACCTGCATCAAAATAAATCAATATTTTAGTCTCCAGTAGGGTTGTATGGTATACAAGTACTAGTATAGTACCACGATACTAATGAATCATACTCGGTACTATACCGCCTCTAAAAAGTACCAGTTACCCTCCCTTTTGTTAAGGGGCATGACGGCGCGTCGTCACGTCATGTCATTGCTGGTTTAACGAGCAGAGGAGCATGTTCGGCAGCGCACACACTGCAGACACAGTGTGTAGACAGAAAAGAGAGAATGGACGCATTTTGGCGTAAAAAGTAAAGATAAAGGTGAAGTTATATCACTTCAAGACATGGCTAGCTAGTTAGCGGCTAACATACATCCTCAGTGTTTTTAGCTACTTCTAAATAACTAATCCTGGCTTCCATGGTGACAAGTAAAGTACGTTTCTTACAAGTACCATTATCACTGCAGGACAAGGAATAGCTAAACATGCTTCACTACACACCGTAGGAGGATACAATAGCTCACCGCCGTCACAATGTAAACAAACGTCGTGGGTGGATCTACACCTGACATCCACTGTAATCATACCAAGAACAGGAGCAAATTTAGTCGATACTACTATGATTTTATATATATATATATTATATATAATGAAATATATTTTTAGCATTAAAATCTTTTTTCATTAAAAAAAAAATCATATGTTTATAAAGTCAGTAAATATGTCCCTGGACACATGAGGACTTTGAATATGACCAATGTATGATCCTGTAACTACTTGGTATCGGATCGATACCTAAATGTGTGGTATCATCCAAAACTAATGTCAAGTATCAAAGAAGAGAAGAATAAGTGATTATTACATTTGAACAGAAGTGTAGATAGAACATGTTAAAACAGCACGACACCTACCCTTTACATCAGTATTTTTTAACCATATTATTACTGGTGTATTAGGTATTATACTTTATTGTATGATCTTGCAACTACTTGGTATTGGATCGATACCTAAATGTGTGGTATCATCCAAAACTAATGTCGAGTATCAAAGAAGAGAAGAATAAGTGATTATTACATTTGAACAAAAGTGTAGATAGAACATGTTAAAACAGAAAACAGCACGACACCTACCCTTTACATCAGTATTTTTTAACCATATTACTGGTGTATTAGGTATTATATTTTATTGTATGATCTTGCAACTACTTGGTATTGGATCGATACCTAAATGTGTGGTATCATCCAAAACTAATGTCAGGTATCAAAGAAGAGAAGAATAAGTGATTATTACATTTGAACAGAAGTGTAGATAAAAACTGTTAATACTGAAAATAAGCAGATATTAACATTAAATGAACAAGTAGATTAATAATCAATACTTACAGTTTGTCCCTCATAAAGTGCACAAAATAATAGGTGTATAAATGACACAATATGTTACTGCAGACTAATTAGGAGTCTTTGTTTGTTTACTTACTACTAAAATGCAAGTTGTCTAGTATGTTCAACATTTTATTTAAGGACTAAATGACAATAATTGTACCCTAAGATTTTTTGTTCAAATAAAGACAATAATTAAATTTTTTGTGTTTCATTTTATTTAGAAAAGTGTTAAAAAGTATCGAAATACATTTTGGTACCGGTACCAAAATATTGGTGTCTGGACAATCCTAGTCTGCAGTTAAAGCCCCACAAAAACGGTCAAAACGTTCAATCAATCATCAAAAGTGATTGAATTATCTGAACCCACATCCAAGCAAGGAAAAACTCCAAAAGCCGGAAATGGGGTAAAAGAAGAAACCTTGGGAAAGGGCCACAGATGTGACTTGTTAAAGTCCATGCCTCAGACTGCAAGCTGGTAGAAAAGTCAGAGGTGGTGCAACAAAGATGTAGTTGTTTGTTTCCTCGAGTCCATCAATTTTTCCTCAAAATTGAGTGATTCCATTTTTTTTTTTCACTGCTTGATCTAAAAATGAACTAAATACCACAATTTATTTTCTGGATTCCCATTCTTCAAGCCACAATATTGCCATGAGAAATGACGATAGTCGTGTCGTGTCTGTTACAAAATTCAACATCCTTCGAGTCTGGTGAAGTCCTCATGTTTGCCACGGGTTGTAATAGTAAATTGAGAGTCTGATAGGTTATGTAGGCTCACATAAGGTTTTGAAAGACAAAACATCTTTATTGTCGAGATAAAGTCTTAAAAAGTCCACTGTTGGTGTTAACTTTTATGTACAAGACTAATAAAAGATGCACTATTGGGTCGAGTGTAAGGGGTCCTGACAGCTGAGGATGATTGCAATGACAAATACGAACAAGTATTACTGTACATTTGTGCTAATGCGGCTACTTTATGTACCTCAGGGTTTCCGTGGCTCCATGTCTGCAGCACAACAGGAATGTAACTCAGAGAGTAACAACTCAAGAAAGGTATACATCGCCCTCCGTCTTGTGATACTGTGCTCCTTTTCACTTTCTGGCTTGAATTTAAATCTATTAAAGGGGAACATCATCAGCAGACCTATGTTAGCGTCAATATATACCTTACCGATTTCTGAACTCTAAATGGGTGAATTTTGGCGAATTAAACGCCTTTCTATTATTTGCTCTCGGAGCGATGACGTCACAACGTTTTGTTAGTCAATCCACCATTTTCTCAAACACATTACACACACAAGTCAAGTTAGCTCTGTTATTTTCCGTTTTTTCGACTGTTTTCCGTACCTCTGAGACATCATGCCTCGTCGGTGTGTTGTCGGAGGGTGTAACAATACGATCAGGGACGGATTCAAGTTGGTTTACGTAGTGTGCATCGATTAGCACGGCATGCTAATCGATGCTAACATGCTATTTAGGCAAGCTGTAGGTACATTTGTAGCTATATTCCATCCAGCGTTTCCCTCCACCTACATTTAATGCCAAACAAACACTTACCAATCGACGGATTTAAGTTGCTCCAGTGTCACAAGATGCGAAAGTCCAGATCGTTTGGTCAGCACATTTTACCGGCGATGCTAAGTTAGACATGGCACAGAGATGTATGGATATCCTGCAGATTTATTTCCAACGATAAAGTCAACGAAATCACAAAGGTGAGTTTTGTTGATGTTATTGACTTATGTGCTAATCAGACATATTTGGTAGCGGCATGACTGCCAGCTAATCGATGCTAACATGCCATTTAGGCTATCTGTATGTACATTTGTAGCTATATTTCCATCCAGCGTTTCCCTCCACCCACATTTAATGCCAAACAAACACTTACCAATCGACGGATTTAAGTTGCTCCAGTGTCACAAGATGCGAAAGTCCAGATCGTTGGTCTGCACATTTTACCGGCGATGCTAAGGCAGACATGGCTGAATAGCGTCAATAGCTATTCGCTCATTAGCTTCAGTTTCTTCTTCAATTTCGTTTTCGCTATATGCCTCCATACTCCAACCATCCGTTTCAATACATGCGTAATCTGTTGAATCGCTTAAGCCGCTGAAATCCGAGTCTGAGTCCGAGCTAATGTCACTATATCTTGCTGTGCTATCCGCCATTTTGCTTGTATTGGCATCACTAGATGACGTCACAGGAAGATGGACGGTGGCTTCACAGATAGCGAAAATCAGGCACTTTAAAGCCTTTTTTCGGGATACTCCGGGACGGGCAAAATTTTCAAAAAACTTCGAAAAATAAAATAAGCCACTGGGAACTGATTTGTATTGGTTTTAACCCTTCTGAAATTGTGATAATGTTCCCCTTTAAGACAGTTTTTCAACAATTTGAAGTGTACTGTCAAAACCCAGACCTGACGCTGGAATTTAGAGAGTTAATTGAGTAAACCCTTCTGGGAAGACAGTTTTATTTGTTTCAATGCAGTTTGTGCATTTCATTCATAAGATTAGGAATACTGTATTTCCTTGAATTTCCGCTTGGTCGCTGGTTAATATAAAACCTCTTCTTACTCCTGCGTTTACCAAAGGCATGCGGTAAATTTAGGCCTGCGCTTTTAAATTTGAGTGTGATGTATGAAGAGCACATTTAATTAAAAAAACTTTATTATGGTCTTACCTTTACTTATAAATGAAGTCCATGTGCAGCTCCTTCTGATCAAAAGCATCGATAACTTGTTTATAGAAGTCTTCCTTATCTTTCTTCCGTTTTATAAGTCTCTCTGTCTCCATGGAGATCTTCCTTTATTACCTCCTGCTTCCATTGAAAGTCCAGTTTAGAAAACTGTTTTATTTTAGATATGTAATCCTCCATGTTAAAAGTGCAAGCGAGAGGAAAAAATAAAGGATCGCTGCTCACTTTGCTGCTCGTTGTCACTTCTTCTGCAGCCGAGTAGTCGCAAGAAGGATCACTAGCGCCCTCTACCACCAGGAGGCGGGAGTCATTTAATGACTCATATTTGACACACGCAGCTACGGTATATTAATAAAACATAGCTGCTTACTGTTCTTTTTAGCATATTCAATAGCTTGGACCTTAAATCCTACTGAATAGCTCTTAATCTTCTTCCCTTTATGCGATTTCAAATGATTGAAATCAGCCTCCTCCATTTTGAAAATGATGACAGGTGAAGTGTCACTCGTGACGTGACGAGTTTGACCCTGCGGAAATTCTAGACATATGCTAATTATTTGGCGAAGCGAGTTTGACTCGGCGGAAATTCTAGACATGCGCTAATAAAAATAATATTTTGCGAAACGAGTTTGACCCGGCGTTAATCCTGAGTCGGCGGTAATGCTAAGCATGCGCTAATTATTTTGCCAAACGAGTTTGATCCGGCAGTAATTCTAGGCAGGCGCATACTATATACCCGGCGGCAATTCAAGGAAATACGGTAATACATTTTAACAGAAAATAAGCAGTCATTAACAGTAAATGAACAAGTGGATTAATAATCTATTTTTACAGTTTGTCCCCCATATTGCAGACAAAATAATAGTGACACAATATGTTACTGCATACGTCAGCAGACTAATTAGAAGTCTTTGTTTACTTACTACTAAAAGACAAGTTGTCTAGTATGTTCAACATTTGATTTAAGGACTCAAGACAATAATGAACATATGTTTCATGGACTTTTTGTTCCAATACAGACAATAATAAAAAAAGGTTGTGATCCCTTTTATTTAAAAAAGTATCAGAAAGTATCAAAATATATTTGGGTACTGGTACTAAAATATTGGTATGGGGACAATCCTACTTTATTTTGGTCCCTGGTTTGTAAGTTAAAGTTGCATTAACTTTTCCAGGAGTTGAAAATGTGTCTTTGTCCTCAGGAGGAGGAGCCAGTGTCGCTGACCCCCCAGCGACATCAGCGACAGAAGCCACGAGCACATCAAGACTTTGTCACCCCGTCTTGGTCCCTCTCGCCCTCCTCCTCTCCCATCTCCCACTCCGACGCCAGCGAGTCGGACGCCGCGGACGAGGACAACGCCAGCCCCCGCGGGCGCACGCCACGACGCCGTAGGAGGCGGCGCGGCACCCCTTCGAAGAAAAAGACCCCCAACCGGACACCGCCCGCCTCCTCCAGCCATCCTCTCCCTTCATCCCAGCCTCCATCTTCTCCCCCGAGCTCCGCCTCCACCAAACCTGTGTTCAAAGCTCCTGCTCTACTCGACTCAGGCAGCGTGAGCACAAACGGCCAAAAAGGAGGCGTGTCCATAGACGCCATGCGCCAAAGCTGCGACTACTGCGGACGGCACTTCCGCTCCTTGGGCCGCCATTTGGACAAACACCACTCGCACCAGCCGGACGTGTGCTCCGCCCTTGTCGAGCGCTACACGCAGATGCACAACGCGAGTCCCGCCCCCGCGCACACTCAACAACACCCGGCTGCGTCAGAAGCGGACCCCATGGAGCGGAGTGGCGTTCAGGACCTCTCCTTGTCCCCGCCTCCTGCCGCCACAGCCAAACAATCAAGCTGCGCCTCCCCCTCACTCACGCCACCGCCAGGGCAGAGCGCCGTGCCCGTGTCGGTCCTGAAGAGGAGCCCGCCCCCAGTGGCCGCGACCCCGAGCAAGAAGGGAGGAGCCAAAAGGCTGAAGAGAGAACGGCAGGAGGGGGAGGAGGATGAAGAGGTGGTGGAGGTGGTGGAGGTGAAGAGGAGCAAAGAGGAGGATGAGGAGTGTGCCCAGTCTTTCAGAAGTAAAGGGAAAGAGGAGGAGGAGGAGGAGGAGGAGGTGGATGATGAGAGTGGCACGGAGGAGAAGGACAAAGACTCTCTCAGGTGAGTCAATTATCTTAGAATTGTATTCTTTCTCATCATTTGTCCCAATGCACTTTTTAAAAAAATGTTGCCTATCGTTATGAAAGACATGATTTTTTTTTTTTTAATGCTTTCTAACTCTTAAACGTAAATAAAACTCCACTTACAATGGAGCCAATGGGAGGTCCTCTATTCCGCACGTGCCAACAATAAATACCCCTGGGGGACTTGAATATGCACGGTGGTAGGGGGGCTAGTGCGTCTGCCTCACAATACTAAGGTCTTAGGTTCGATCCTGCGCTCTGGTTCTTGCTGTGTGGAGTTTGCATGTTCTCCCCCGTGACTGCGTGGGTTCTCGCCGGGTACTCCGGCTTCCTCCCACCTCCAAAGACATTCACCTGGGGATAGGCTCCTCCCACCTCCAACGACATTCACCTGGGGATAGGCCCCTCCCACCTCCAAAGACATGCACCTGGGGATTGGCCCCTCCCACCTCCAAGGACATGCACCTGGGGATAGGCCCCTCCCACCTCCAAAGACATGCATCTGGGAATAGGCCCCTCCCACCTCCAAAGACATGCACCTGGGGATAGGCCCCTCCCACCTCCAAAGACATGCACCTGGGGATAGGCCCCCTCCCACCTCCAAAGACATGCACCTGGGAATAGGCTCCTCCCACCTCCATAGACATGCACCTGGGGATAGGCCCCTCCCACCTCCAAGGACATGCACCTGGGGATAGGCCCCTCCCACCTCCAAAGACATGCATCTGGGAATAGGCCCCTCCCACCTCCAAAGACATGCACCTGGGGATAGGCCCCTCCCACCTCCAAAGACATGCACCTGGGGATAGGCCCCCTCCCACCTCCAAAGACATGCACCTGGGAATAGGCTCCTCCCACCTCCATAGACATGCACCTGGGGATAGGCCCCTCCCACCTCCAAAGACATGCAGCTGGGAATAGGCCCCTCCCACCTCCAAAGACATGCACCTGGGGATAGGCCCCTCTCACCTCCAAAGACATGCACCCAGGGATAGGCCCCTCCCACCTCCAAAGACATGTACCTGGGGATAGGCCCCTCCCACCTCCAAAGACATGTACCTGGTGATAGGCCCCTCCCACCTCCAAAGACATGCACCTGGGGATAGGTTGATTGGCAACACTAAATGGTCCCTAGTGTGTGAATGTTGTCTGTCTATCTGTGTTGGCCCTGTGATAAGGTGGCGACTTGTCCAGGGTGTACACTGCCTTCCGCCCGAATGCATCTGAGATAGGCTCCAGCACAAACCGCGACCCCGAACGGCACAAGCGGTGGAAAATGAATGGAGTGTGAAAGGCGTGAACGTGAGAGTGTGTGGAAGTGATCGCCATATTAAAGTTGTGAGAAATAATAGTGGGTTATTGTGGAAGCTCTAGGCAAGACACTTCCACCGGGGGGCAACCTCCAGTAGAAGCGACGTGTACCACAATAATAAATTAAACCACTATCTTACAACAAAGACAAAAGTACTGTATTTTTCGGATTATAAATCGCTCCGGAGTATACGTCGCACCGGCCGAAAATGCATAATAAAGAAGGAAAAAAACATTTATACTAGGGATGCACCGAAATTAAAATTTGTAGCTGAATCCGAATAAAATTTAAACGCTTGGCCGAAGGCCGAATATCGAATAATGAATACAGTTTTTCACAATTTTTTAAATATTGCATAAGTGAAGTGAATTATATTTATATAGCGCTTTTCTCTAGTGACTCAAAGCGCTTTACATAGTGAAACCCAATATCTAAGTTACATTTAAACCAGTGTGGGTGGCACTGGGAGCAGGTGGGTAAAGTGTCTTGCCCAAGGACACAACAGCAGTGACTAGGATGGCAGAAGCGGGAATCGAACCTGCAACCCTCAAGTTGCTGGCACGGCCACTCTACCAACCGAGCTATGCCGCATAAATAGCCTAGAATAAATATTTAGACATGTTTTTCAAATAAAGTAATTTTTTATTGAATATTGACATTTTTTTAATATTCCAGTAGTCTTTGCTTTTCAAAAAAAGCACAATTTTTCATTTATATTAGGCCTTCAAACAAAACATGCATTCCAAAAAAATAATAAAGTGCATTAAAGTGGATAAACCCACAACAAATGAATTATTGTCCTTTTGTCAAAAGTCTGCTTAGCCACAGTAGATATGCTAATAATGTAAACAGAAGGCTCAAGTAAATCTCAATTAAGTGTGTGCTTGTAACCTCATACACTTATACAGGTAGCCTACACAACAGGCTAATAATGTAAACAGAGGCCCCACTAAATCTCAATAAGTGTGTGCTTGTAACCTCATATACTTATACAGGTACACAACATATCCCAACGTCACTGCACGTTGGTTGATTGCGTCACCGCGTCAAAAAATTGCGTCACACGCCACTATTCGGCCTTGTTTTTAACTCATTCCACCGAAGGCCGAATGTGGCTTTTTTTTGCCATATTCGGCCGAATATATTCGGTTACCGATTAGTCGGTGCATCCCTAATTTATACGTTGCACTGGAGTATAAGTCGCATTTTTGGAGGAAATTTATTTGATAAAACCCAACAACAAGAATAGACATTTGAAAGGCAATTTAAAATAGATAAAGAATAGTGAACAACAGGCTGAATAAGTGTAGGTTATATGAGGCATAAATAACCTACTGCTATGTTAACCTAACATATTATGGTAATAACTATAACATATAGAACATGCTATACCTTTACCAAACAATCTGTCACTCCTAATCCATAAATCCCATGAAATCTTCTTCTTCGATGTCGCTTCTAAACAACTCTGCCAACCCCAAAGGTATGCGCCGCTTCGTCTTGTCGTTTTCTGCTGCATATTTCATACGTCCAGCTTATAATCTGCAGTACAATGAAATGATCCATTTTAATAGCTACGGCAGTAGCATATAGCATATAGCATTCCATGACCCACAATGCACTTCTGCCATGACCCCCTTCCTGCCGATATCAATCAATCAATCAATCCATGTTTATTTCTATAGCCCCAAATCACAAATGTCTCAAAGGACTGCACAAATCATTACGACTACGACATCCTCGGAAGAACCCACAAAAGGGCAAGGAAAACTCACATCCAGTGGGACGCCAGTGACAATGCTGACTATGAGAAACCTTGGAGAGGACCTCAGATGTGGGCAACCCCCCCCCCCCCCCCCCCCCCCCTAGGGGACCGAAAGCAATGGATGTGGAGCGGGTCTAACATGATACTGTGAAAGTTCAATCCATAGTGGCTCCAACAGAGCCGCGAGAGTTCAGTTCAAGCGGATCCAAGACAGCAGCGAGAGTCCCGTCCTCAGGAAACCATCTCAAGCGGAGGCGGATCAGCAGCGTAGAGATGTCCCCAACCGATACACAGGCGAGCGGTCCATCCTGGGTCCCGACGAGCGGTCCATCCTGGGTCTCGACTCTGGACAGCCAGTACTTCATCCATGGTCATTGGACCGGAACCCCTCCACAAGGGAGGGGGGGACATAGGAGAAAAAAGAAAAGAAGCGGCAGATCAACTGGTCTAAAAAGGAGGTCTATTTAAAGGCTAGAGTATACGGATGAGTTTTAAGGTGAGACTTAAATGCTTCTACTGAGGTAGCATCTCGAACTGTTACCGGGAGGGCATTCCAGAGTACTGGAGCCCGAACGGAAAATGCTCTATAGCCCGCAGACTTTTTTTGGGCTTTAGGAATCACTAATCAATCAATCAATGTTTACTTATATAGCCCTAAATCACTAGTGTCTCAAAGGGCTGCACAAACCACTAAGACATCCTCGGTAGGCCCACATAAGGGCAAGGAAAACTCACACCCAGTGGGACGTCGGTGACAATGATGACTATGAAAACCTTAGAGAGGAGGAAAGCAATGGATGTCGAGCGGGTCTAACATGATACTGTGAAAGTTCAAGCCATAGTGGATCCAACACAGTCGCGAGAGTCCAGTCCAAAGCGGATCCAACACAGCAGCGGGAGTCCCGTTCACAGCGGAGCCAGCAGGAAAACATCCCAAGCGGAGGCGGATCAGCAGCGCAGAGATGTCCCCAGCCGATACACAGGCAAGCAGTACATGGCCACCGGATCGGACCGGACCCCTTCCACAAGGGAGAGTGGGACATAGGAGAAAAAGAAAAGAAACGGCAGATCAACTGGTCCAAAAAGGGACTCTATTTAAAGGCTAGAGTATACAAATGAATTTTAAGGTGAGACTTAAATGCTTCTACTGAGGTAGCATCTCGAACTGTTACCGGGAGGGCATTCCAGAGTACTGGAGCCCGAACGGAAAACGCTGTATAGCCCGCAGACTTTTTTTGGGCTTTGGGAATCACTAATAAGCCGGAGTCCTTTGAAGGCAGATTTCTTACCGGGACATATGGTGCAATACAATCGGCAAGATAGGATGGAGCTAGACCGTGTAGTATTTTATACCTAAGTAGTAAAACCTTAAAGTCACATCTTAAGTGCACAGGAAGCCAGTGCAGGTGAGACACTATAGGTATATATGTATGTATATATGTATATAAAGGTATATACAGTATAGGTATATATGTATGTATATATGTATATAAAGGTATATACAGTATAGGTATATATGTATGTATATATGTATATAAAGGTATATACAGTATAGGTATATATGTATGTATATATGTATATAAAGGTATATACAGTATAGGTATATATGTATGTATATATGTATATAAAGGTATATACAGTATAGGTATATATGTATGTATATAAAGGTATATACAGTATAGGTATATATGTATGTATATATGTATATAAAGGTATATACAGTATAGGTATATATGAATGTATATATGTATATAAAGGTATATACAGTACAGGCGTAATGTGATCAAACTTTCTTGTTCTTGTCAAAAGTCTAGCAGCCGTAGTCTTTTGAACGCAGATTTCTTATTGGTTGACGTGTGTGTGACGATTGCTGACATTTTCTTTGTCTCTTCCGCGAATGAGATAAATAATATTATTTGATATTTTACGGTAATGTGTTAATAATTTCACACATAAGTCGCTTAAGAGTATATGTCGGACCCCCGGCCAAACTATGAAAAAAAAAAATACGGTATATGTATGTGTGTATATATATATATACATATATATACAAAACTAATATACTGTATCTTTGTCTGCAGTTCCGGCCGTCACCAGATGCTGCCTCTCCTGTCGTCGTTATCTTCCCTGGTTCTGTACCTCCGACGGCTGCAGCACTCGGCCTTCCTGTCACTGTCTCGCCAGCTGCAGTCGGCCGAGGCCTGGCGCCTCCTCTGCCACTCCAGCCTGGCGCTGCTCATCCTGTACAACCGGCGGCGCGAGTGCGAAGTCTCCAAGCTGTCCATTACCGAGTACAGGGCCCGCGTCACCCCGCAGTGCCCCGTCCCCGTCCCGCCCGGCTCGCCTCCGGCGCTGACCCCGCTGGAGGCCTCTTTGTCTCCCTTCGAGCGGCTGGTGCTGCCCCACCTCCCGCGAGTGGGCGTGCAGGGCAAGCGCGGGCGCATCCAGCCCCTCATCCTCCCGCCGCACTGCGAGCCCTGCCTGGAGCTCCTGCTGCAGACGCGGCAGGACGTGGGCGTGGACCCGGCCAACCAGTACGTCTTCGCCAGGCCGTACCACTCCCCCGCCACGCCCCTGCGAGGCACCGACCTCCTCCGCAGCTTGGCACGCTCCAGCGGCACCCGCAATCCCAGAGCCCTCACCCAGACGAGGGTTCGACGCCAAGTCGCCATCCTGACCCAACTGTTGCTCCTGGGAGAGGGAGAGGAGCCGGGCCAGCCGGAGGGCAGCGCGGTGGAGAGGCTGGAACACTTCCTGGAAAGGGAGTACCACGTGACGCAGAACTGTGCCGACATTGGCCAGGATCCAGGCCTGATGGGCAGCGTGGGCAGAGTGGTGCTGTGCGGCGAGAGAGACGGAGTCTTGTTCAGAGGGATGAGCCTGAACCACATCTGCTTGGAACTGGATGGTGAGACCGACACTTTTTTGGGTTCTTAACCTTTTAGACATTTTTACCACTCAAATATTACCCACTAAACTAGTACTCTTACTCTTGATTTGAATCATGTTCAAAAATGATACCTAACTTGCTGGTTAATCACAAAGATTAATATCATGGCTTAGGTCAGACTGATTACAAAAATAAAAAATATGAATCAACTATACTGCATAAAAAGTGAAAAATAAATGTACGTACAACTACAATAAATATTTTAGTAATAAATATGTTTATTTAACAAACTGTCAATAAAATGAAAGCTTTAATTCCCCACAAGGGGACTTTTGCCTTCGGTTCACAACAGTTATGAGGGACAAGAACACGTCTTTTGTTTTTTTTAGGTTTTTAAAGATAGTAAAAAGCGTGATTTGGCTAAAGGTGGTCATCTTTGTAGCCTCCAAAACAACTTCAAAACCCTCCATCAACGTGTTATATACACACTGCAAGTATATATATCATGTAGTAACAGACACCTTCATAACAATATATAATATGTACAATATACACACTGCAATTTTATATATATATAATGTTATATGTACAATATACACACTGCAATTTTATATATATATAATGTAGTAACAGACACTTGCAATCTGCATTCAGCGCACATGTCTGTGATGATATTCTTCGGCTTCTTAAGCTGTTGCAGACCTGCGTTCCGGGCCAGAACGTACTGTTATGTCTACTGGGGGAGTTGACGGCACAGAACCACAAGGGGGCGGTATAGCTATATGTATTTTATTATATATAGATACACTATATATATAATGACAAACAATAATCTAAATTAATTAACAAAGGAATGGTGTGTGACAAAACCCAAGGGGTGTTATGGTTGTGAGACTAAGTGTATGAATGATTAGCTGTTGAGTATTACCCTAATTGTTGAGTGAAGAAGCAGACAAGTCACCTAGGGGCTAGGCAGAGGACTGCCCGTGAGACAAGCGGGAGGTCCGTGGGGCTGAGAGCGGTGTCAAGAGATCAGCAAAGTGGGGGTCGAGGATCAAGGGAGGCAGTCCAAAGTCCAACGGGAAAGTCGAGGCGCACAGCTCGATCATGGAAGACATGTGAAGCACTGCGGGAAGACAAGGGAGATAAGACACAGGAACTCAGAAGACACGGAGAGAGATCAAACACACGGGAGGGAAGCCAGACACGAGATGGTTACTACCATAAGAGAGGATTATGTTCTGGCACCTTCATAACAATATGTAATATGTACAATATTTACCCTATTTTGTCCATTTTAATCCACAAAATGTTTTACATTTCCATAGCAGCGCACTTCCGAATTTTGGCAACAAATGTCTGTTCATACGTGGGGAAAACAAACACGAATGTATGTTGATTGTGTTCTAATCTTGACAGACCTAGTAATATACAACTAAAACGACTATTTTTGGACAAATTAGGATCACAACCTTATCTTTTTGAAGCTGAAAATACAGAGGTTGAACTACTGCTTCTCATAATACTAATAAATAATAATGAATTACATTTATAACACACTTTAATTTGTTGAAATCTCAAAGTGCTACAAAGTATTAAAAAAAGGTAAAAAAATTAATTAAAATGTTAGAATGTATATCATAGAAAATTAGAATAGAAATAAAAACATAAAAAACACTAGATAAAACATTAAAAAAATAGATAAAATAGAAATAAAAACATGAAAACAACACTATATAAACACTAGATAAAACATAGATAAAATAGAAATAAAAACATGAAAGCACTGGATAAAACAGATTGGAAAGCAGTGCATTCAAAAACAAGAAGGCAGAGAAATTAGATAAAAGCTGTACTAAAACGCCTTCTAGAAGCGAGCATGAAGGAAGAGTAAAACGCTGGAGCAGACGGAAGCTGAAACAATGAGGTTAAGGTCACTTTTGCGCTATAAATGTGGAATTTAAAGTCGATTTTAGTTAAATGGAGTGCTTACCCACATAAACCGGAAAAAACATCCCAGGCCAGCTGGACCTAACAGGTAACTGCTAATGGAGTGAGAATTGTTGATGTTTTTTGAATGCATTTTTTAAAGTGATTTAGAGGTGGAATTAATTGCTAACATCAGCTGCATAGCTAGCTACCTACAAGGAGACCATTTTTACATGTTAGAAAGCAAAAATTATTGCCTTCTTTTTTCATAATGATTGTGAACGATAGGCAAAATAAAATAAAAAAAGTGCAGTTCCCCTTCAAGAAATTCCCTATGACTTCTTCTGTTTAATATTATCATTACTGCCCCAAGTGGTGGACAGGTGTATTACATTGGAGTCCCGCGACCTCTCCACATTGAGTTCCGGCCCTATGGTTAAGAAACACTGGTTTGAGTGACTGGAACGTGTCTGACCTCTACCAACGCCACACTGCCTTTTGTTTTCTCCCATCAACCTTTTACAGTCATGTCAGGAAACTCTGCCGACTCTTATTCCGAGGGAGAGTCTGAAGGGGAGCAGAAGGAGAAGCCAGAGCCGCCCGCCCTCTCCCCCTCCCCCAAACCCGCCCCCACCCTGCTGTACGTCAGGAAGGGCAAGAACAATGGCCGAGTGGGACGACCCAAGAAGCTGAAGAACAGCCAAGCGCCTCCCCACTGTGCCACGCCCACTCCTCCACCACTTCCTGTCAACCGAAGGAGGGGTTCAGGTGAGACAGTGCACAGTGTGATAAGTGAGGGGGGGGGGTAAACATGCCCAACAGTTAGCAATACGTCTAATTCTTTGATTACCGAAAAGCCGTCATTTATTAACGCATTTTTTTAAGCAACAGGAAGTGAGGCGCATGCGCACTAGATTCGTTTGGCTTGATAATCATGGCGGACTACCTACACGGACTTTGCTCGGGAGATTTCCCCTCAGAGTAAACAGAGCCCAGCGCTTGGTTTAACCTCATTTTCCCCCGCTTCCCGAGAATTCCCAATAATTTTTGGGATTTCTGATGGTTTGTGAGGGCACCAAAAGGACTTCTGTGTGGACAGTTGAGCTTGTTGTTGTTTAAAGTTAGTAAATAGATGTTTGCTTTGATATGGAGGTTCCACTCTACTTTTTAAAATGATGATTATTGTAGCAATACGGTTGTTAAAAGGTAAGGATTGTCCTGATTTCTGATGGTTTGTGAGGGCACCAAAGGGACTTCTGTGTGGAGATTTGAGCTTGTTGTTGTTGTTCTTTTAAGTTGGTAAATAGATGTTTACTGTGATATGGAGGTTCGCCTGTACTTTTTAAATTGATGATTATGGTAGCAACACGGTTGTTAACGTTAAGGATTTCCTGATTTCTGATGGTTTGTGAGGGCACCAAAGGGACTTCTGTGTAGACAATTGAGCTTGTTGTTGTTTCAAGTTAGTAAATAGATGTTTGCTTTGATATGGAGGTTCCACTCTACTTTTTAAAATGATGATTATTGTAGCAATACGGTTGTTAAAAGGTAAGGATTGTCCTGATTTCTGATGGTTTGTGAGGGCACCAAAGGGACTTCTGTGTGGAGATTTGAGCTTGTTGTTGTTGTTCTTTTAAGTTGGTAAATAGATGTTTACTGTGATATGGAGGTTCGCCTGTACTTTTTAAATTGATGATTATGGTAGCAACACGGTTGTTAACGTTAAGGATTTCCTGATTTCTGATGGTTTGTGAGGGCACCAAAGGGACTTCTGTGTAGACAATTGAGCTTGTTGTTGTTTCAAGTTGGTAAATAGATATTTGCTTTGATATGGAGGTTCCACTCTACTTTTTAAAATGATGATAATTGTAGCAATACGGTTGTTAAAGTTAAGGATTTTCCTGATTTCTGATGGTTTGTGAGGACACTAAAGTGACTTCTGTGTAGACAGTTGAGCTTGTTGTTGTTTAAAGTTAGTAAATAGATGTTTGCTTTGATATGGAGGTTCCACTCTACTTTTTAAAATGATGATTATTGTAGCAATACGGTTGTTAAAAGGTAAGGATTGTCCTGATTTCTGATGGTTTGTGAGGGCACCAAAGGGACTTCTGTGTGGAGATTTGAGCTTGTTGTTGTTGTTCTTTTAAGTTGGTAAATAGATGTTTACTGTGATATGGAGGTTCGCCTGTACTTTTTAAATTGATGATTATGGTAGCAACACGGTTGTTAACGTTAAGGATTTCCTGATTTCTGATGGTTTGTGAGGGCACCAAAGGGACTTCTGTGTAGACAATTGAGCTTGTTGTTGTTTCAAGTTGGTAAATAGATATTTGCTTTGATATGGAGGTTCCACTCTACTTTTTAAAATGATGATAATTGTAGCAATACGGTTGTTAAAGTTAAGGATTTTCCTGATTTCTGATGGTTTGTGAGGGCACCAAAGGGACTTCTGTGTGGACAATTGAGCTTGTTGTTGTTGTTGTTTTAAGTTGGTAAATAAATGTTTACTGTGATATGGAGGTTCCACTGTACTTTTTAAAATGATGATTATTGTAGCAATACCGTTGTTAAAGTTAAGGATTTTCCTGATTTCTGATGGTTTGTGAGGGCACCAAAGGGACTTCTGTGTGGACAGTTGAGCTTGTTGTTGTTTAAAGTTAGTAAATAGATATTTGCTTTGATATGGAGGTTCCACTCTACTTTTTAAATTGATGATTATTGTAGCAATACGGTTGTTAAAAGGTAAGGATTGTCCTGATTTCTGATGGTTTGTGAGGGCACCAAAGGGACTTCTGTGTGGAGATTTGAGCTTGTTGTTGTTGTTCTTTTAAGTTGGTAAATAGATGTTTACTGTGATATGGAGGTTCGCCTGTACTTTTTAAATTGATGATTATGGTAGCAACACGGTTGTTAACGTTAAGGATTTCCTGATTTCTGATGGTTTGTGAGGGCACCAAAGGGACTTCTGTGTAGACAATTGAGCTTGTTGTTGTTTCAAGTTGGTAAATAGATATTTGCTTTGATATGGAGGTTCCACTCTACTTTTTAAAATGATGATAATTGTAGCAATACGGTTGTTAAAGTTAAGGATTTTCCTGATTTCTGATGGTTTGTGAGGACACTAAAGTGACTTCTGTGTAGACAGTTGAGCTTGTTGTTGTTTCAAGTTGGTAAATAGATATTTGTTTTGATATGGAGGTTCCACTCTACTTTTTAAATTGATGATTATTGTAGCAATACGGTTGTTAAAAGGTAAGGATTGTCCTGATTTTTGATGGTTTGTGATGGCACCAAATGGACTTCTGTGTGGAGATTTGAGCTTGTTGTTGTTGTTCTTTTAAGTTGGTAAATAAATGTTTACTGTGATATATAGGTTCCACTGTAGTTTTTAAAAATGATGATTATTGTAGCAATACCGTTGTTAAAGTTAAGGATTTTCCTGATTTCTGATGGTTTGTGAGGGCACCAAAGGGACTTCTGTGTGGACAGTTGAGCTTGTTGTTGTTTAAAGTTAGTAAATAGATATTTGCTTTGATATGGAGGTTCCACTCTACTTTTTAAATTGATGATTATTGTAGCAATACGGTTGTTAAAGTTAAGGATTTTCCTGATTTCTGATGGTTTGTGAGGGCACCAAAGGGACCTCTGTGTGGATTTGAGCTATCGGCCAACACTCCAGTTATCAGAAGTGAAAAGTGGTATGGGAATTCCCCGACTTGAAGGTGTGTACCTCATCTCTGCCCCTCCTCTCAGGTAAGCGCGGCGTGTTGAAGCGTCCGTGGTCGGAGGCGGAGAGAGCGGCGGTGGAGGAGCACCTGACCCGGAACATCAACGAGCTGCGCGTGCCGGCCAAGGCGGACTGCGAGCGCTGCCTGCAGCAGTGCCCCCTGCTGGTCAGCAACCAGCGCGACTGGCGGGCCATCAAGTTCTACTGCCACAACCGCATCCAGCTGCTGAAGAAGAACCAGCGGCGCGAGAGCGAGCTGCAGCCCCTCGCCGTGTGTTGAGGGCGGGGCCTCGCGCTCTGATGAACGGTACTAAATGTCACTTTGTCGTGATGGCATCTTAGTAGATGTCTTAAGTCTAAGATGGTGTTCAAGTCCCAAGACCTTTCAACAACAGACCACCAAAAAAATACAGCTTTGTCATTTTTGGTGGTCTGAGTTTATAGCGTTCAGCGTGCGCCATGTTGTATATGGACCATGTTTTAAACCACACAGTGTTGTACCAACATTAAGAAGTAGCTTTAGTACTAGAGACCTGGCAAAGACTACTCCCACTTTCTTTCCCTAGACCACTTCTTCTATTCAGCCACTGGACCTCCATTTTAGGGGAACTGCACTTTATTTTGGAGTCATTCACAATCCTCTAGTAAGACATGTTGCTTCTTTTTTTTTTTTTTTCATGCATTCTAACTCGTAAATAAACTCTAGCAGAAGGCAGCTAACAATAGCGCCAATGCTTGTCGTTCTGTTGCACCCATAGAGCTCTCTAAAAAACATCCAAGTATATATGTAGTGATTATATATTTCATGTAGTAACATTCATAATACCATGTAATATAGTATATATGTAGTATCTAGTAACATTCATAATAACATGTAATATATACATGATGTAAGTATATATGTAGTATATAGTAACATTCATAATAACATGTAATATATGCATGATGTAAGTATATATGTCATGTAGTAACATTCATAATAACATGTAATATAGTAAATATGTAGTATCTAGTAACATTCATAATAACATGTAATATATACATGACGTAAGTATATATGTCATGTAGTAACATTCATAATAACATGTAATATATACATGATGTAAGTATATATGTAGTATCTAGTAACATTCATAATAACATGTAATATATACATGATGTAAGTATATATGTAGTATCTAGTAACATTCATAATAACATGTAATATATACATGATGTAAGTATATATGTAGTATCTAGTAACATTCATAATAACATGTAATATATACATGATGTAAGTATATATGTCATGTAGTAACATTCATAATAACATGTAATATATACATGACATAAGTATATATGTAGTATCTAGTAACATTCATAATAACATGTAATATATACATGACGTAAGTATATATGTCATGTAGTAACATTTGTAGGTGTAAACATACACATATAGGTCAAAATCTAGCATAAAACCATAGGAGATGGCACCAAGTATCAAAAATCATGATTTTTGGGTCCAAACACAACATTTGCTTAAAAGCTAGTATAAAATGTAGTACTTGGTTAATATTCATGTCGGGACATGTAAGTAAAGATTTAACTGATGGCTCTTTTTCAATGTTTTTTTAGAGGTCTTTATGGGCGCGATAGCCTATTAGCTGCATTGTTTACCACCTCATACTTGCCGTATTTTACCAATTCAAATTAATATGAAAAAACCAAACATTTGTGTTGTTGTTTTACATAAGAAGGACTGAGAATGACGGGCAGAATAGAAACTAAGTGCAGTTCCTCTTTAAGGGTCGTAAAAGTACTTGGAAGAATCACTCAGCTCCTATTTTAGAGTTTTGTTGGTGTCTTTCCTTCAAGAGAACATCACTGTCCAAAGACTTGTAGATAGTCCAGATGTCATCAGATAGTCCAGATGTCATCAGAGCCTTTTAGGTGTTAGACTAGTGGACCTAATATGGGACGGAACATTTTAAGAGTGGATGTTACCAAGGTTAAAAAGTGGATGTCAACAAGGTTAAAAAGTGGATGTTACCAAGGTTAAAAAGTGGATGTTACCAAGGTTAAAAAGTGGATGTCACCAAGGTTAAAAAGTGGATGTTACCAAGGTTAAAAAGTGGATGTTACCAAGGTTAAAAAGTGGATGTTACCAAGGTTAAAAAGTGGATGTTACCAAGGTTAAAAAGTGGATGTTACCAAGGTTAAAAAGTGGATGTTACCAAGGTTAAAAAGTGGATGTTACCAAGGTTAAAAAGTGGATGTTACCAAGGTTAAAAAGTGGATGTTACCAAGGTTAAAAAGTGTGTGTTACCAAGGTTAAAAAGTGGATGTCACCAAGGTTAAAAAGTGGATGTTACCAAGGTTAAAAAGTGGTTGTCACCAAGGTTAAAAAGTGGATGTTACCAAGGTTAAAAAGTGGGTGTTACCAAGGTTAAAAAGTGGTTGTCACCAAGGTTAAAAAGTGGATGTTACCAAGGTTAAAAAGTGTGTGTTACCAAGGTTAAAAAGTGGTTGTCACCAAGGTTAAAAAGTGGATGTTACCAAGGTTAAAGTGTGTGATACCAAGGTTAAAAAGTGGATGTCACCAAGGTTAAAAAGTGGATGTTACCAAGGTTAAAAAGTGGTTGTCACCAAGGTTAAAAAGTGTGTGTTACCAAGGTTAAAAAGTGGTTGTCACCAAGGTTAAAAAGTGGATGTTACCAAGGTTAAAAAGTGGATGTTACCAAGGTTAAAAAGTGGATGTCACCAAGGTTAAAAAGTGGATGTTACCAAGGTTAAAAAGTGGATGTTACCAACGTTAAAAAGTGGATGTTACCAAGGTTAAAAAGTGGATGTTACCAAGGTTAAAAAGTGGGTGTTACCAAGGTTAAAAAGTGGATGTCACCAAGGTTAAAAAGTGGATGTTACCAAGGTTAAAAAGTGGATGTTACCAAGGTTAAAAAGTGGTTGTCACCAAGGTTAAAAAGTGGTTGTCACCAAGGTTAAAAAGTGTGTGTTACCAAGGTTAAAAAGTGGGTGTTACCAAGGTTAAAAAGTGGATGTTACCAAGGTTAAAAAGTGGATGTCACCAAGGTTAAAAAGTGGGTGTTACCAAGGTTAAAAAGTGGATGTTACCAAGGTTAAAAAGTGGGTGTTACCAAGGTTAAAAAGTGGTTGTCACCAAGGTTAAAAAGTGGTTGTCACCAAGGTTAAAAAGTGGATGTTACCAAGGTTAAAAAGTGTGTGTTACCAAGGTTAAAAAGTGTGTGATACCAAGGTTAAAAAGTGGATGTTACCAAGGTTAAAAAGTGGATGTCAACAAGGTTAAAAAGTGGATGTTACCAAGGTTAAAAAGTGGATGTTACCAAGGTTAAAAAGTGGATGTTACCAAGGTTAAAAAGTGGGTGTTACCAAGGTTAAAAAGTGGATGTCACCAAGGTTAAAAAGTGGATGTTACCAAGGTTAAAAAGTGGATGTCAACAAGGTTAAAAAGTGGATGTTACCAAGGTTAAAAAGTGGATGTTACCAAGGTTAAAAAGTGGATGTCACCAAGGTTAAAAAGTGTGTGTCACCAAGGTTAAAAAGTGGATGTTACCAAGGTTAAAAAGTGGGTGTTACCAAGGTTAAAAAGTGGATGTCAACAAGGTTAAAAAGTGGATGTTACCAAGGTTAAAAAGTGGATGTCACCAAGGTTAAAAAGTGGGTGTTACCAAGGTTAAAAAGTGGATGTTACCAAGGTTAAAAAGTGGATGTCACCGAGGTTAAAAAGTGGATGTTACCAAGGTTAAAAAGTGGATGTTACCAAGGTTAAAAAGTGGATGTTACCAAGGTTAAAAAGTGGTTGTCACCAAGGTTAAAAAGTGGATGTTACCAAGGTTAAAAAGTGGTTGTCACCAAGGTTAAAAAGTGTGTGTTACCAAGGTTAAAAAGTGGTTGTCACCAAGGTTAAAAAGTGGATGTTACCAAGGTTAAAAAGTGTGTGATACCAAGGTTAAAAAGTGGATGTCACCAAGGTTAAAAAGTGGATGTTACCAAGGTTAAAAAGTGGATGTCACCAAGGTTAAAAAGTGGATGTTACCAAGGTTAAAAAGTGTGTGTTACCAAGGTTAAAAAGTGGATGTCACCAAGGTTAAAAAGTGGATGTTACCAAGGTTAAAAAGTGGATGTTACCAAGGTTAAAAAGTGGTTGTCACCAAGGTTAAAAAGTGGATGTTACCAAGGTTAAAAAGTGGGTGTTACCAAGGTTAAAAAGTGGTTGTCACCAAGGTTAAAAAGTGGGTGTTACCAAGGTTAAAAAGTGGATGTTACCAAGGTTAAAAAGTGGATGTTACCAAGGTTAAAAAGTGGGTGTTACCAAGGTTAAAAAGTGGATGTTACCAAGGTTAAAAAGTGGGTGTTACCAAGGTTAAAAGTGGTTGTCACCAAGGTTAAAAAGTGGATGTTACCAAGGTTAAAAAGTGGTTGTCACCAAGGTTAAAAAGTGGATGTTACCAAGGTTAAAAAGTGTGTGATACCAAGGTTAAAAAGTGGATGTCACCAAGGTTAAAAAGTGGGTGTTACCAAGGTTAAAAAGTGGATGTTACCAAGGTTAAAAAGTGGGTGTTACCAAGGTTAAAAAGTGGATGTTACCAAGGTTAAAAAGTGGTTGTCACCAAGGTTAAAAAGTGGATGTTACCAAGGTTAAAAAGTGGTTGTCACCAAGGTTAAAAAGTGGATGTTACCAGGGTTAAAAAGTGGTTGTCACCAAGGTTAAAAAGTGTGTGTCACCAAGGTTAAAAAGTGGTTGTCACCAAGGTTAAAAAGTGGATGTTACCAAGGTTAAAAAGTGTGTGATACCAAGGTTAAAAAGTGGATGTCACCAAGGTTAAAAAGTGGATGTTACCAAGGTTAAAAAGTGGATGTTACCAAGGTTAAAAAGTGGGTGTTACCAAGGTTAAAAAGTGGTTGTCACCAAGGTTAAAAAGTGGATGTTACCAAGGTTAAAAAGTGGGTGTTACCAAGGTTAAAAAGTGGGTGATACCAAGGTTAAAAAGTGGATGTTACCAAGGTTAAAAAGTGTGTGATACCAAGGTTAAAAAGTGGATGTCACCAAGGTTAAAAAGTGGATGTTACCAAGGTTAAAAAGTGGTTGTCACCAAGGTTAAAAAGTGGGTGTTACCAAGGTTAAAAAGTGGTTGTCACCAAGGTTAAAAAGTGGATGTTACCAAGGTTAAAAAGTGTGTGTCACCAAGGTTAAAAAGTTGATGTCACCATTGGTGACATTTTTAACCTTGGTAACATCCACTTGTTAACCTTGGTGAGTCACAAAGGTTAACAAGTGGATGTTACCAAGGTTAAAAAGTGGATTTCCCAAAGGTTAACAAGTGGATGTCACCTTTGGTGACATTTTTAACCTTGGTGCGTCACCAAGGTTAAAAAGTGGATGTCACCAAGGTTAAAAAGGTTCCTTCAAAGGTGTGTCCTGAGTTCCAATTTGGAGTGCTTTGTGGCCAGGGAGTGAGTGGAGTGGAGTGTGTGCTAGTTCCGTTGTAAATAAGAAATGTACGACACTAGAAAAGGGTGTAGCCTTCTCGTCTGTACATACGTCGTGTTGTGTAAATACTTCTTGGAGAAACCCCATGTCTGGCTTGCCTCGGTTAGTGTTCTGTTTTTCTCTTCTTTTTTTTTTTTTTTACAAGTCCTATAAAACTTTCAAGTGTGACATGTTGTGATTTATTCATTCTCGTGTGGCGTTATTGTGGTGTGCAGCCTTCTCTTCATTTCAAGACAAGGACACAAATGTTTAAAAAAAATCAATTCCTAGTGGTAAAAAACGACAAGTATGAGGTGGTTAACAATGCAGCTAAAAGGAGTTTCACTATTCAAACTCGTAAAATATGGGAAGTACTAGGCGGCTAATAATGGAGATAAGCCAAAGTCCTCAAAAACATCAGAAATCTGCCAACACTACAACGTTTACATTAAATCAAACTTTATTTATAAAAAGCTTTTCATACATAAAAGAAATACAACACAACATGTTTCGCAGACTAACAATACATCATTATCACTCGCACACTTACCTAGCGCAAACACACATTGAGAAACACGGGGAGACAATGCAGAGATTTTAAAACTGCTGTAATGTGAGCCCACCTTCTGGTCTTCGTCACGTGCCGCTGAATTTTGGAGTAATTGTAAAGAATTTTGGAGTAATTGTAAAGAATTTTGGAGTAATTGTAAAGAATTTTGGAGTAATTGTAAATAATTTAGGAGTAATTGTAAAGAATTTTGGAGTAATTGTAAAGGTGTAATAGGAAGAGCAGAACACATATGAACACATGAATGCATGGCTGAGTACAGAGGAGCAAGGTGAGTAAACACTAGTGTCCTGCCTGACTTTTGGAATAATTAGGAGACGAGTGCCGGAGGGCCCAGGAAGGTTTGTAGGGTAAAAGCAAATCTAAAAGATAAAAAGGCCTAATACATCAAAACAAAAACCAGAAGAACTTTAGAATTGATCATGAGATTTTAAAACTGGTGTAATGTGAGCCCGCCCTCTGGTTTTGGTCAGGATGTCGCTGAGTTTTGCATGCATTAGCGTCTCCGTGTTGCTCTGAGAGAGAATTGTATTTATTTATTTATTTTGTCATGAAAAAGGGGAGTTTTTTTGGGTTGGTGCACTAATTGTAAGTATCTTGTGTTTTTTATGTTGATTTAATTAAAAATAAAAATGCAAAATGATTTTGCGGCCCGGTACCAATCGAGCCGCGGCCCGGTGGTTGGGGACCACTGTTCTAGATGACAAATCACTCCTCTCACCTGGATAGTAGAAGGTTGTGGACATAAACCCACATGTCGGTCTACTTTCACATCCAACTTGGACCCGGAGATGGCAAAAAATATACATCATGAGGATTAAGATTCATTCTTCATCTAAACTGGAAGATATAAGCATCCCATCAGTCGGCATCCCAGCAACAGCAGACATGGTACAGTAAGTGAGTGTATTATTGTTTTCATAGCTTATTTTTTAGCATTACTGCTACATGATGTTTAGTGTTTTATATCATATTCTGATCCTATCAGACTATATTAAAAAATATTAGGTTTTGAATCAATATTTGTCCCAAAGTAGTCTTTGTGGTCTCTCATGAAGTCTGTCATGATTTAGTAGTCTTGTTGTCGCTGAAGGAAATAGCGAATGTTGTGATCCGTCTGTGAAACTAACACACCACCTTATGCTTAAAATGAGCAAACTACGTAAATATTACATGTTATTATGAATGTTACTAGATACTACACTTATACTTACATCATGTATATATTTCACTTTATTATGAATGTTACTACATGACATATATACTTACATCATGTATATATAACATGTTATTATGAATGTTACTACATGACATATATACTTACATCATGCATATATTACATGTTATTATGAATGTTACTAGATACTACATATATACTTATATCATGCATATATTACATATATTATGAATGTTCCTACATATATACTTACATCATGTATATATTACATGTTATTATGAATGTTACTAAATACTACATATATACTTACATCATGTATATATTACATGTTATTATGAATGTTACTACATGACATATATACTTACATCATGTATATATTACATGTTATTATGAATGCTACTAGATACTACATATATACTTGCATCATGTATATATTTCACTTTATTATGAATGTTACTACATGACATATATACTTACATCATGTATATATAACATGTTATTATAAATGTTACTACATGACATATATACTTACATCATGCATATATTACATGTTATTATGAATGTTACTAGATACTACATATATACTTATATCATGCATATATTACATATATTATGAATGTTCCTACATATATACTTACATCATGTATATATTACATGTTATTATGAATGTTACTAAATACTACATATATACTTACATCATGTATATATTACATGTTATTATGAATGTTACTACATGACATATATACTTACATCATATATATATTACATGTTATTATGAATGTTACTAGATACTACATATATACTTACATCATGTATATATTACATGTTATTATGAATGTTACTACATGACATATATACTTACATCATGTATATATTACATGTCATTATGAATGTTACTACATGACATATATACTTACATCATGTATATATTACATGTCATTATGAATGTTACTACATGACATATATACTTACATCATGCATATATTACATGTTATTATGAATGTTACTAGATACTACATATATACTTATATCATGCATATATTACATATATTATGAATGTTCCTACATATATACTTACATCATGTATATATTACATGTTATTATGAATGTTACTAAATACTACATATATACTTACATCATGTATATATTACATGTTATTATGAATGTTACTACATGACATATATACTTACATCATATATATATTACATGTTATTATGAATGTTACTAGATACTACATATATACTTACATCATGTATATATTACATGTTATTATGAATGTTACTACATGACATATATACTTACATCATGTATATATTACATGTCATTATGAATGTTACTAGATACTACATATATACTTAAATCATGCATATATTATGAATGTTACTAGATACTACATATATACTTACATCATGTATATACTACATGTTATTATGAATGTTACTAGATACTACATATATACTTACATCATGTATATATTACATGTTATTATGAATGTTACTACATGACATATATACTTACATCATGTATATATTACATGTCATGAATGTTACTAGATACTACATATATACTTAAATCATGCATATATTATGAATGTTACTAGATACTACATATATACTTACATCATGTATATATTACATGTTATTATGAATGTTACTAGATACTACATATATACTTACATCATGTATATACTACATGTTATTATGAATGTTACTACATGACATTTGTACTTACATCATGTACACATTACATGTTATTATGAATGTTACTAGATACTACATATATACTATAATACACGTTATCATGAATGTTACTACATGACATATATAATTACATTATGTATATATTACATGTTATTATGAATGTTACTAGATACTACATATATACTTACATCATGCGTATATTACATGTTATTATGAATGTTACTAGATACTACATATATACTTACATCATGTATATATTACATATATTATGAATGTTCCTACATATATACTTACATCATGTATATATTACATGTTATTATGAATGTTACTAAATACTACATATATACTTACATCATGTATATATTACATGTTATTATGAATGTTACTACATGACATATATACTTACATCATGTATATATTACATGTCATTATGAATGTTACTAGATACTACATATATACTTAAATCATGCATATATTATGAATGTTACTAGATACTACATATATACTTACATCATGTATATACTACATGTTATTATGAATGTTACTAGATACTACATATATACTTACATCATGTATATATTACATGTTATTATGAATGTTACTACATGACATATATACTTACATCATGTATATATTACATGTTATTATGAATGTTACTAGATACTACATATATACTTACATCATGTATATACTACATGTTATTATGAATGTTACTACATGACATTTGTACTTACATCATGTACACATTACATGTTATTATGAATGTTACTAGATACTACATATATACTATATTACACGTTATCATGAATGTTACTACATGACATATATAATTACATTATGTATATATTACATGTTATTATGAATGTTACTAGATACTACATATATACTTACATCATGCGTATATTACATGTTATTATGAATGTTACTAGATACTACATATATACTTACATCATGTATATATTACATGTTATTATGAATGTTACTAGATACTACATATATACTTACATCATGTATATAATACATGTTATTATGAATGTTACTACATGACATATATACTTACATCATGTATATATTACATGTTATTATGAATGTTACTAGATACTACATATATACTTACATCATGTATATATTACATGTTATTATGAATGTTACTACATGACATATACCTACAGTGTATATATAGAACAATGTTGAGGTATATAAAGCACTTTGAAGGCGGATTATAGCGACTCCATTGTTAGCTGACTCTTGCTAACATTTATTTATGAGTTAGAATGCATAAACAACTATGTCTTTTTGTCTCTCATAAGGATTGTGATTAAACAAAAAGTGGTCTCCCTTTATCATCCGTCTGTCCATTCCCTTAAACACATTAGTCCGAAAATGGTGTATGTTCAGTCACACACACACACACACACACACACACACACACACACACACACACACACACACACACACACACAGATTCCAACGTTTTTGTATACACTCATCATATAAATGTTTGTCTCCATTTAATAAACATGTTATGTAAAAATGATGCCGACACACTTGTCTACACGTTCACGTACAGTAAATGAAAGTTTCTCCATCACTTAAGGAGGAAAAAGAATCACTGTAATTGTTGTTTTGATCTTCTTGGAAAATAATGAAAGTGTTTGCACTCTATCTTCGAAGAAATCCTTTATTTAAAAAAAAGGAAGGCGTTCGTTGGTCCAATTGTGCCCACATCTTGCCTGCAGTTCTCCCGTATGACCACCAGATGGAAGTGTTGCCTCGGAGACCAATCGCAGCTTTGCCAAGCAAGTCTTCTGAACGGTGGACAAAGTGCGATAATATTGTAACCGAGGGTTTATATATGTCACCTATACTGTAGAAAACTACAAAATACTGCATAAAACTACATAAAAAAAAAAAAAAAAAACATGGAGGCACCCCTTTTACACGAGGACCACTTTAATTTCAATTGTTTTCAAAAAGTCCGCTCGGCCACACCGTGTTACCACTTCCGCTCTTTGCGCCTTCAAAATAAGAGCTCAAGGCATATACAGTATAAGACCTTACAACAGGAACTTAACATCACAAAGATAGAAAAAAATGGATGGATGGGATAATATTCGGTCCGTAAATGATAATATGAGTATTTAAAAATAGCGAATGTTGTGATCCGTCTGTGAAACTAACACACCACCTTATGCTTAAAATGAGCAAACTACGTAAATATTACATGTCATTATGAATGTTACTAGATACTACATATATATTTACATCATGTATATATTACATGTTATTATGAATGTTACTAGATACTACATATATACTTACATCATGTATATATTACATGTTATTATGAATGTTACTAGATACTACATATATACTTACATCATGTATATATTACATGTTATTATGAATGTTACTAGATACTACATATATACTTACATCATGTATATATTACATGTTATTATGAATGTTACTACATGACATATATACTTACATCATGTATATATTACATGTTATCATGAATGTTACTAGATACTACATATATACTTACATCATGTATATATTACATGTTATTATGAATGTTACTAGATACTACATATATACTTACATCATGTATATATTACATGTAAAATAAACAAGGTTTTTTCATTTATAAATGTTTTATTTTTGTATATATTTTTTACAACATATTACAGTAAATAGAAAAATAATCCCACTGTTTTGATGGGGAAAAAATTGTAGCAGAGTTTGAATGCAGCATTTATGGTGTTTTTATTTTTTATTTTTTTTTACAAAATATTACTGAATATGGGAAAAAAGTACCAATGTTTTTTTTTTGTCATTTTTTTATTGAAAAAAATGTGGTATGATTTTTTTCCATTTACAGTGACACACTACAAAAACGACAACTGAGTGTGGAATTTACAGTAAAAAAAACCGGGCTGCTCTGTCGACAGGATTTTACCGTAAAAAAGCAACCAAAAAACAGTGGTAGAGTTTTTCTGTTAAATTTAGAGTAATATGCTGTAAAAACACTGAATTTTACAGTAAAATCTAGTGTTATTTGTTGGGTATCTTGGAGTGAAATCATGAGTTTAAAAAAAAAAAAAAAAAAAAAAAAAAATATATATATATATATATATATATATATATACATATGTATGTATGTATATGTATATAATCAATTTTTTTCTTTGATATGTGTATATATATTTGTGATGTACATATTTTAGATATGTGTGGTGTCTGTAGGAGTGTTTTCATGCATATTTGTACGTGCTATCGTAATGTCATCAAGCTAGCATCGTTAGCATTAGCTAATATGCTAACACGTTTTTGGCGTGTTAGTATCATCAACTTAAAATGGCATTCTTTTTGTATTGTTTGAGTTTGGTAGAGTCACAAAAAAAAACATCATTGTGGCGTTATTAAGTCATTTTAGCTGATTAGAGAGCCAGTTTGGCAGCTAGTGGGTCCGCGACCATGACTTCTGTTTTGTTTGATCAGCCGTTTTACTGCCGTGTTACAAAATACAGTTAGTTACAATATAACTAAAACAATTCTTACTTACTAAGCGTCCCATGTTTGGTGTCCTTAGGAGTGCTTTCATGCATATTTGTACGTGCTATCGTAACAGAATGAAGCTAGTGCCATTAGCATTCGCTAATATGCTAACACATTTACGAGTGTCTGCGTTGGTATAATTAACTTACGATGGCATTCTTTTTGTATCGTTCCAGTTTCACAAATTCAAGTGATTGAGTCTGTTCAGCTGATTGGAGAGCGAGCTTGCTAGTGGGTCCATGACCAGGACTTCTGTTTTGTTTGATTAGCCGTTGTACTGCCTTGTTACAAACCAATGAAGGCGTGTAAATAAACTTTTACAAAATAAAGTATGCGCCTGCCTTGAATTATTGCCGGGTCAAACTCGCTTCGCAAAATAATTAGCGCATGCTTAGCATTACCGTCAGGTCAAACTCGTGACATCACGAGTGTCATAATTTTCAAAATGGAGGAGGCTGATTTCAATCATTTCAAATCGCATAAAGGGAAGAAGATTAAGAGCTATTCAGTAGGATTTAAGGTCCAAGCTATTGAATATGCTAAAAAGAACAGTAAGCAGCTATGTTTTATTAATATACCGTAGCTGCGTGTGTCAAATATGAGTCATTAAATGACTCCCGCCTCCTGGTGGTAGAGGGCGCTAGTGAGCCTTCTTCCGACTACTCGGCTGCAGAAGAAGTGACAACGAGTGACGTGATATGTGCTGGGAACTGATATGACGCGGGGGTTGCACGACAGACCTTTTAGGATGTAAGTGAAGTGAAATGAAGTGAATTATATTTATATAGCGCTTTTCTCAAGTGACTCAAAGCGCTTTACATAGTGAAAGCTAATATCTAAGTTACATTTAAAGCAGTGTGGGTGGCACTGGGAGCAGGTGGGTAAAGTGTCTTGCCCAAGGACACAACGGCAGTAACTAGGATGGCGGAAGCGGGAATCGAACCTGCAACCCTCAAGTTGCTGGCACGGCCACTCTACCAATCGAGCTATACCGCCCACCACTACTCCTATGCTGGCTATGTAAACAACCGGGCTGAAATAAAGCATGTTCCAGTCCTAAATACCCAGTGTATTATTTATACAATAACACTTCATGGTGGCAGCGGGAAGGGGAGTTGTACGAGGATAATTCTGTCGTTGCCCGCATGTGAGGAGCCGAGCTAACTGATAGCAGTGGTCTGATAGCAGTTTTCTAAACTGGACTTTCAATGGAAGCAGGAGGTAATAAAGGAAGATCGCCCTCGAGACAGAGAGACTTTAAAAACTGAGGAAAGATAAGGAAGACTTCTATAAACAAGTTATCGATGCTTTTGATCAGAAGGAGCTGCGCATGGACTTCATTTATTAGTAAAGGTAAGACCATAATAACCTTTTTTTTATTAAATGTGCTTTTCATGATGGTATCCTTACATCACACTCAAATTTGTACTGCATGCCTTTGGTAAGTGCCGGAGTGAGAAGAGGTTTTTAAATAATTAGCGCCCCGGCGGCAGTTCAAAGAAATACGGTATATGGATTTTTTCGCTGTTATTTTTTCCTACAAGTCAGTGGGATCACTCTTTAGTGCGTCAAAGACAGGAAATGAAGTCTGCTTATTTCGCCTCCTTTCTGTTAATGTTGAAAAGGAGCAAAGGTGCTCGCAACATAATGACCATATTTTCTCACGGACTGTGTGTACTGGTATTATGGATGTTGCATGACGTCCAGCACTCTCCACACGTAAGCAGACAAATGCAGCGTGGGCACGACTTTCATTGCTCGTTCAAGTCAATAAAAAGTGTTCATGACCTTTGACAAACTGACTGGGAAATTACACTCATTTAAAATGTTCTCCTTTTTAAATGTTAAATGTTCTCCTTTTCAAACGACGCTACCCTCGGAAATGAGATCTGATTTCTCGTGGATTTCCTGCAGCTCAAGCAGGAGTAAACAGTTTTAGTTACAAGTCCTAAAGACAGGAAGGAGAAAACTTTACCTAAATGACAAGATTTGGAAGCGACACAGTCGGTACAAAATGTGGGCGGGATTTTGGACTTTGAGCTGACTCCTCCTCCGTATTCAAAATGTTCCGAAAATTAGGTTTCCGGCAAATTAAGAACAAGTTTCTCTCTCAGGCCAACACAAAGTCGATATCCGAAGTCGACAATGACTACAAGACCCGTGCCGACAAAGACCAGGGGGCGGGCGCTCATTACACCAGTTTTAAAGTCGCTGTATTGTCTTAAATAAAACATTTTCATCCCTGACCTGCTTTTACAGAGTCAATATCCGAAGTCGACAATGACTACAAGAGCCGTGGCGACGAGGACCAGGGGGCAGGCGCACATTACACCAGTTTTAAAGCCGCTGCATTGTCTTAAATAAAACATTTTTATCCCTGACCTGCTTTGACAGAGTCAATATCCAAAGTCGACAATGACTACAAGAGCCGTGGCGACGAGGACCAGGGGGCGGGCGCACATTACACCAGTTTTAAAGTCGCAGTATTGACTGCTCGTCCGCTTCTGGGTGGATATGAAAGTTCTGGTTTTAGTTTTAAAATGTCTTAAAACAATTTTTTTTCATCCCTGACCTACTTTTACAGAGTCAATATCAGAAGTCTACAATGACTACAAGACGCTTGCCGACGAAGACCAGGGGGCGGGCGCACATTACACCAGTTTTAGTCGCTGTATTGGCTCTTTGTCCGCTTCAGGGTGGATTTGAAAGTTCTGGTTTTAGTTTTAAAATGTCTTAAAAAATGTTTTTTTATCCCTGACCTACTTTCACAGAGTCAATATCAGAAGTCTACAATGACTACAAGACCCGTGCCGACGAGGACCAGGGGGCGGGCGCACATTACACCAGTTTTAAAGTCGCTGCATTGTCTTAAATAAAACATTTTTATCCCAGACCTGCTTTTACAGAGTCAATGTCCGAAGTCGACAATGACTACAAGACCCGTGCCGACGAGAACCAGGGGGCGGGCGCACATTACACCAGTTTTAAAGTCGTTGCATTGTCTTAAATAAAACATTTTTATCCCTGACGTGCTTTTAGAGGGTCAATATCTGAAGTCTACAATGATCACAAGACGCGTGGCGACCAGGAACTGGGGGCGGGTGCACATTACACAACTTTTTAAGTAAAAAATGTAACAATCACAATAAAAATAAAAAGCAACAACAAGAATAAAAATATAACAGAATATAAACAGAAAAACTGGGCAGTAGTGTACATGTTATGAAAATATATTGCAGTTAAAAAAAAAAGACTAATAAGTAAGTGACACTACGAGCTAATTTAATGACAGATTATATTACTATATATATATATATATATATATATATGTAGGTGTGGGAAAAATCACAAGACTACTTCGTCTCTACAGAACTGTTTCATGAGGGGTTCCCTCAATCATCAGGAGATTTTTTTTTAAAAGGGGGTACATAAAAAAATAAATAAAAAAAATCTCCTGATGATTGAGGGAACCCCTCATGAAACAGTTCTGTAGAGATGAAGTAGTCTTGTGATTTTTCCCACACCTACATATTGCGCTCTACCACGGTATCGAGCACTATTCTCTGGATATTCCAATCAATATATATATATATATATATATATATATATATATATATATATATATATATATATATATATATATATATATATATATATATATATATATATGTAAAGCATTAATCCCATTACATTGAATTCACTACAATGCATTATTTTTTTTTATCATGCTATAAAACGTTCCAACCGAGCAGCTGTATTGTGGGGGGCATTAGTACACCCTAGTGGTCCTAGTACCCCTTAGTGGGCCCATGCACACATGACTAGTGACGTCACATTAGCACCCCTTAGTGGTCCTAGTACCCCCTAGTGGGCCCATGCACACATGACTAGTGACGTCACATTAGCACCCCCTAGTGGTCCTAGTACACCCTAGTGGTCTTAGTACCCCTTAGTGGGCCCATGCACACATGACTAGTGACGTCACATTAGCACCCCTTAGTGTTCCTAGTACCCCCTAGTGGTCTTAGTACCCCCTAGTGGGCCCATGCACACATGACTAGTGACATCACATTAGCACCCCCTAGTGGTCTTAGTACCCCCTAGTGGGCCCATGCACACATGACTGTTGACGTCACATTAGCACCCCTAAGGGGTACTGGTACCCCCTAGTGGTCCCAGTACACCCTAGTGGTCTTAGTACCCCCTAGTGGGCCCATGCACACATGACTAGTGACATCACATTAGCACCCCGTAGTGGTCCTAGTACACCCTAGTGGTCTTAGTACCCCCTAGTGGGCCCATGCACACATGACTAGTGACATCACATTAGCACCCCTTAGTGGTCCTAGTACACCCTAGAAGTTCTAGTACCCCCTAGTGGGCCCATGCACACATGACTAGTGACATCACATTAGCACCCCTTAGTGGTCCTAGTACCCCCTAGTGGGCCCATGCACACATGACTAGTGACGTCACATTAGCACCCCTTAGTGGTCCTAGTACCCCCTAGTGGGCCCATGCACACATGACTAGTGACGTCACATTAGCACCCCTTAGTGGTCCTAGTACACCCTAGTGGTCTTAGTACCCCCTAGTGGGCCCATGCACACATGACTAGTGACATCACATTAGCACCCCTTAGTGGTCCTAGTACACCCTAGTGGTCTTAGTACCCCCTAGTGGGCCCATGCACACATGACTAGTGACATCACATTAGCACCCCTTAGTGGTCCTAGTACACCCTAGTGGTTCTAGTACCCCCTAGTAGGCCCATGCACACATGACTAGTGACATCACATTAGCACCCTTTAGTGGTCCTAGTACACCCTAGTGGTCCTAGTACCCCCTAGTGGGCCCATGCACACATGACTAGTGACGTCACTTTAGCACCCCCTAGTGGTCCTGGTACCCCCTAGTGGTCCTAGTACCCCCTAGTGGTCCCAGTACCCCCTAGTGGCCCCATGCACACATGACTAGTGACGTCACATTATTACCCCTTAGTGGTCCTAGTACTTCTAGTGGTCCTAGTATCCCCTAGTGGTCCCATGCACACATGACTAGTGACGTCACATTAGCACCCCTTAGTGGTCCTAGTACTTCTAGTGGTCCTAGTACCCCCTAGTGGCCCCATGCACACATGACTAGTGACGTCACATTATTACCCCTTAGTGGTCCTAGTACTTCTAGTGGTCCCAGTACCCCCTAGTGGCCCCATGCACACATGACTAGTGACGTCACATTATTACCCCTTAGTGGTCCTAGTACTTCTAGTGGTCCTAGTATCCCCTAGTGGTCCTAGTACCCCCTAGTGGCCCCATGCACACATGACTAGTGACGTCACATTAGCACCCCTTAGTGGTCCTAGTACACCCTAGTGGTCCTAGTACCCCCTAGTGGGCCCATGCACACATAACTGGTGACGTCACATTAGCACCCCTTAGTGGTCCTAGTACACCCTAGTGGTCCTAGTACCCCCTAGTGTTCCTAGTACCCCCTAGTGGGCCCATGCACACATGACTAGTGACGTCACAAATTGGGGTAAATTCCAAACAAACCGCTTGGAGAAATAATGAAGGAAGGAAAGATTGCTTCATCGATATCAAATCTTGGGTTCTTACACAGATCCCAAAAACAAAAAAGCAGGTACCAACAGGTCAGACAAGTTCTGCATAATTTGGCCCCTTGAAGTGTTTTTTTTTTTTTTTCCACATTATTTTTCAATAATGAGAAGTTGTGCTAGCACTGTTGAGTCTACTTGATGTGCTCGATTATGTCTCGCCTTGCCATCACTTTCTGCACCTGAAGTTTATTTCAGGCTCTGACATTTAGTGCCATCATCTCTCATCACGGGGAGACGGAAAAGAGTCACGCTGTTGTCGCCTCCAGTGATGTGTGCGCTTCAAGCTTTTATAAAACTCGAAAGCAGTGAAGTTGTCGGGTTGTGTAAATGCTAAATAAAAAAAGAAAACAACAAATCCTGTTCAAGTTATATTCTTTGATTGATTGATTGATTGATTGATTGATACTTTTATTAGTAGATTGCACAGTTCAGTACATATTCCGTACAATTGACCACTAAATGGTAACACCCCGATAAGTTTTTCAACTTGTTTAAGTCGGGGTCCACGTTAATCAATTCATGGTACAAATATATACTATCAGCATAATACAGTCATCACACAAGTTAATCATCATAGTATATACATTGAATTATTTACATTATTTACAATCCGGGGGGTGGGATGAGGAGCTTTGGTTGATATCAGAACTTCAGTCATCAACAATTGCATCAACAGAGAAATGTGGACATTGAAACAGTGTAGGTGTGACTTAGTAGGATATGTACAGCCAGCAGAGAACATAGTGAGTTCACATAGCATAAGAACAAGTATATACATTATAAATATGTACAGCCAGCAGAGAACATAGTGAGTTCACATAGCATAAGAACAAGTATATACATTAGAAGTACATCTGATTATTTACATTAGGTTATTTACAATCCGGGGAGTTGGGATGTGAATGGAGGAGGGTATTAGTAAAGTGTTGAAGTTGCCTGGAGGTGTTGTTTTAGAGCGCTTTTGAAGGAGGATAGAGATCCACTTACTTTTATACCTGTTGGGAGTGCATTCCGCATTGATTAGATTAGATAGATTAGATTAGATAGTACTTTATTTATTCCGTCAGAAGAGTTCCTTCAGGAAAATTAAAATTTTCAGCACAATCCCATTCAAGATCAGACAAACATTACAGGGAGACAGCACAGGATCGCTGACGGGTCTGCCGGCTTCCAGCGCCCCTTACAAAAAAGATGAGATACAGGTAAACAAAGGGGGTTGGGAGAAAAAAAATAGAAGATTAAAATAAAATTTAAAAAATCGGTCTTAGCCTGGGCCCTGGAGAGGGGGTGCAGACTGAGGCAAAGGGAAAAAACAACTCATAGCCATAGTACACATCCCTTTCACATGTGTGTAAGAGGGAAACATCAAACATCAAAGAACACAGAGGACATTAAAGACATTAAAGCAGCAGATACAAGCAGACACTTCTACATACAGCTATGAATAAAAAGTAAAAGAAACATATCCACTGTGGTGGCCTCTGCGGTGTTCCACGCCATCGTCCGCTGGGGAGGAGGGAGGATGGCCAGAGACAGGAGCAGACCCAACAAAGCAACCAAGACAGCAGAATCCAGTCCGCATGGTTGAGCGATGATACGTCCAAGGTGACTGAGGTGTCCGACACCTGCTCACCCAGCCAAGACACCGCGAAGCCTCTCTGTCCCAGCGCTCAGTGCTAGCTCCGCAGCCCTGTCCCCTCATCCGCATCTCCTCCAGTCCTTCCAAACCCACTCCGGTGTGGCAGAGACCCAGCTGCTGGTCTCCATGGCCAAAAGGCTCCCGGGAGGCAGATCCAGAAGTCCACAAAAAAAGCACCACAGAGGTCACGAAAGTGCCACCCCTTGTCACACAGTCCCAAAGGGTCTCAGACCAAAAGGCAAAAAAATATAATAAGACATGAAAACAAGAGGGAAACACAAAAGGATGACACAAGAGCACAGAGCTCCTGCCTACAGCAGCGCCATCTTGGGGAAATGTGGCATAGAAGGAGAATGAGTTAAGACCTTTGTTAGATCGGGATCTAGGTTTAACGTGGTTTGTGGAGCTCCCCCTGGTGTTGTGGTTAAGGAAGTAGTTTGACATGTACTTGGGTATCAGGGAGGTGTAGCGGATTTTATAGACCAGGCTCAGTGCAAGTTGTTTTACTCTGTCCTCCACCCTGAGCCAGCCCACTTTGGAGAAGTGGGTTGGAGTGAGGTGTGATCTGGGGTGGAGGTCTAAAAGTAACTAGCTTGTTCTGGGATGTTTGGAGTCTAGATTTGAGGGTTTTGGAGGTGCTGGGGTACCAGGAGGTGCAAGCGTAATCGAAAAAGGGTTGAATGAGAGTTCCCGCTAGAATCTTCAAGGTGCTTTTGTTGACCAGAGAGGAGATTCTGTAGAGGAATCTCGTTCTTTGATTTACCTTTTGATTACCTTGGTTGCCATTTTATCACAGGAAAGATTAGCCTCTAGATTGGAATCTAGGTAGGTGATCTCATCTTTCCTGGTGATAACAATGTCACCAACTTTTATAGTGGGTGACATTAAATAGACTGCAAAGACAAGATATTTCATCTTCACACTGACAAACATGGCAAAAAAGGCAGTTTTACCAGTGTGTTGCATGGCCTTTCCTTTGAACAACACTCAGTGCAGGTTTGGGAACTGAGGAGACACATTTTTGAAGTGGAATTCTTTCCCATTCTTGCTTGATGTACAGCTTAAGTTGTTCAACAGTCTCCTGCCTCATATTTCACACATTTTCTATGTCTGGACTACAGGCAGGCCAGTCTAGTACCCGCACTCTTTTACTATGAAGCCACGCTGTTGTAACACCTGGCTTGGCATTGTCTTGCTGAAATAAGCAGGGGCGTCCATGATAACAACATATGTTGCTCCAAAAGCTGTATGTACCTTTCAGCATTAATGGTGCCTTCACAGATGTGTAAGTTACCCATGCCTTGGCCACTAATACACCCCCATACCATCACACATGCTGACTACAACACTTTCACCCTACAACAATCACTAATACACCCCCATACCATCACACATGCTGACTACAACACTTTCACCCTACAACAATCACTAATACACCCCCATACCATCACACATGCTGACTACAACACTTTCACCCTACAACAATCACTAATACACCCCCATACCATCACACATGCTGACTACAACACTTTCACCCTGGAACAGTCCGGATGGTTCTGTTCCACGTCCACAGTTTCCAAAAAATAATTAAAATGTGGACCACATAACACTTTTCCACTTTGCATCAGTCTGGGTGTTGTTGATAAATGGCTGTGGCTTTGCATAGTAGAGTTTTAACTTGCACTTACAGATGTAGCGACCAACTGTAGTTACTGACAGTGGTTTTCTGAAGTGTTCCTGAGCCCATGTGGTGATATCTTTTACACACCAAGGTCGCTTTTGATGCAGTCGTGCCCGAGGGATCCAAGATGCGTAACATCATGGCTTACGTGCAGTACCCATACCATCACCCTGGAACAGTCCGGATGGTTCTGTTCCACGTCCACAGTTTCCAAAAAATAATTAAAATGTGGACCACATAACACTTTTCCACTTTGCATCAGTCTGGGTGTTGTTGATAAATGGCTGTGGCTTTGCATAGTAGAGTTTTAACTTGCACTTACAGATGTAGCGACCAACTGTAGTTACTGACAGTGATTTTCTGAAGTGTTCCTGAGCCCATGTGGTGATATCTTTTACACACCAAGGTCGCTTTTGATGCAGTCGTGCCCGAGGAATCCAAGATGCGTAACATCATGGCTTACGTGCAGTACCCATACCATCACACATGCTGACTACAACACTTTCACCCTGGAACAGTCCGGATGGTTCTGTTCCACGTCCGCAGTTTCCAAAAACAATTTAAAATGTGGACCACAGAACACTTTTCCACTTTGAATCAGTCTGGGTGTTGTTGATAAGTGGCTGTGGCTTTGCATTGTAGCGTTTTAACTTGCCCTTACAGATGTAGCGACCAACTGTGGTTACTGACAGTGGTTTTCTGAAGTGTTCCTGAGCCCATGTGGCGATATCTCTTACACACCAAGGTCGCTTTTGATGCAGTCGCGCCCGAGGGATCCAAGATGCGTAACATCATGGCTTACGTGCAGTACCCATACCATCACCCTGGAACAGTCCGGATGGTTCTGTTCCACGTCCGCAGTTTCCAAAAACAATTTAAAATGTGGACCACAGAACACTTTTCCACTTTGCATCAGTCTGGGTGTTGTTGATAAGTGGCTGTGGCTTTGCATAGTAGAGTTTTAACTTGCACTTACAGATGTAGCGACCAACTGTAGTTACTGACAGTGGTTTTCTGAAGTGTTCCTGAGCCCATGTGGTGATATCTTTTACACACCAAGGTCGCTTTTGATGCAGTCGTGCCCGAGGAATCCAAGATGCGTAACATCATGGCTTACGTGCAGTACCCATACCATCACCCTGGAACAGTCCGGATGGTTCTGTTCCACGTCCGCAGTTTCCAAAAACAATTTAAAATGTGTACCACAGAACACTTTTCCACTTTGCATCAGTCTGGGTGTTGTTGATAAGTGGCTGTGGCTTTGCATAGTAGCGTTTTAACTTGCCCTTACAGATGTAGCGACCAACTGTGGTTACTGACAGTGGTTTTCTGAAGTGTTCCTGAGCCCATGTGGTGATATCTCTTACACACCAAGGTCGCTTTTGATGCAGTCGCGCCCGAGGGATCCAAGATGCGTAACATCATGGCTTACGTGCAGTACCCATACCATCACCCTGGAACAGTCCGGATGGTTCTGTTCCACGTCCGCAGTTTCCAAAAACAATTTAAAAGGTGGACCACAGAACACTTTTCCACTTTGCATCAGTCTGGGTGTTGTTGATAAGTGGCTGTGGCTTTGCATAGTAGCGTTTTAACTTGCCCTTACAGATGTAGCGACCAACTGTGGTTACTGACAGTGGTTTTCTGAAGTGTTCCTGAGCCCATGTGGTGATATCTCTTACACACCAAGGTCGCTTTTGATGCGGTCGCGCCCGAGGGATCCAAGATGCGTAACATCATGGCTTACGTGCAGTACCCATACCATCACCCTAGAACAGTCCGGATGGTTCTGTTCCACGTCCGCAGTTTCCAAAAACAATTTAAAATGTGTACCACAGATCACTTTTCCACTTTGCATCAGTCTGGGTGTTGTTGATAAGTGGCTGTGGCTTTGCATAGTAGCGTTTTAACTTGCCCTTACAGATGTAGCGACCAACTGTGGTTACTGACAGTGGTTTTCTGAAGTGTTCCTGAGCCCATGTGGTGATATCTCTTACACACCAAGGTCGCTTTTGATGCAGTCGCGCCCGCGGGATCCAAGATGTGTAACATCATGGCTTATGTGCAGTGATTTCTCCACATTCTCTGAACCTTTTGATGATATTACGAAGTGTAGATGGTGAAATCCCAGAATTCCTTGCAAAATGTTGTTCTTAAACAATTTGCTCAGGCATTTGTTGACAAAGTGGCGACCCTCAGCCCGTCCTTGTTTGTGAACGAGTGAGCATTTCACGGAAGCTGCTTTTATAGCCAATCAGGGCACCCACCTGTTCCCAATCAGCCTGCCCACCTTTGGCATGTTCCAAATAAGCGTTTGATGAGCATTCCCTTAACTTTCTCAGTCTTTTCCTGCCACTTGTGCCAGCTTTTTTTAAAACCTGTTGCAGGCATCAAATTCCAAATGAGCTAATATGTGAGAAAAATAGCCAAGTTTGTCAGTGTGAAGATGAAATATCTTGTCTTTGCAGTCTATTCAGTTGAATATAAGTTGAAAAGGATTTGTTGTATTCTCTTTTTATTTAGCTTTTACACAAGGTGACAACTTGACTGCTGTAGTTTCAGAAGTGTTTGGACGATGACATCATGTTTGTGACGTCACCTCCACTCTAATTAACACCACAGTGGCTGTTAATAAGCACAAGGCTAATATAATTCCCCGTAATTGGGGAAAAAAAAAGTGCTTTTGCTGTACAAAGCGGCAAAGTAGCCTTCACGCCGTGACACAGCGCCTCCTTAAGTGCTTTTTCATTTCTGATGTACAGTACAATACGACCTTTGACCCTCGCGCTTCTTCGCTGCATCTGCCCGACATCAGTGTTGTGTTGCAGCTGCAGTGAGTGCACGTGGGCGGCGACAACACGGAGGAAAAACATGTGCTGGCCTCCGGAACCTTCTGCTAAATCTGTGGCAGACTACGCACTTTTTACAGAGGGCCAAAGGGGACACAATTAAATGAATGCATCTTTAATTAACTACAAACCCCGTTTCCAAATGAGTTGGGAAATGGTGTTAGATGTAAATATAAACAGAATACAATGATTTGCAAAATCATTTTCAAGCCATATTCAGTTGAATATGCTACAAAGACAACATATTTCATGTTCAAACTCATAAACATTTTTTTTTTGGCAAATAAACATTAACTTTAGAATTTGATGCCAGCAACACGTGACAAAGAAGTTGGGAAAGGTGGCAATAAATACTGATAAAGTTGAGGAATGCTCATCAAACACTTATTTGGAACATCCCACAGGTGTGCAGGCTAATTGGGAACAGGTGGGTGCCATGATTGGGTATAAAAACAGCTTCCATGAAAGGCTGAGTAATTCACAAACAAGGACGGGGTGAGGGTCACCACTTTGTAAGCAAATTGTCGAACAGTTTTAGAACAACATTTCTCAACGAGCTATTGCAAGGAATTTAAGGATTTTACCATCTACACTCCGTAAAATCACCCAAAGGCTCAGAGAATCTAGAGAAATCACTGCACGTATGCGATGATATTACGGACCTTTGATCCCTCAGGCGGTACAGCGTCCAAAATCTGACATCAGTGTGTAAAGGATATCACCACAAGGGCTCAGGAACACTTCAGAAAACCACTGTCAGTAACTACAGTTGGTCGCTACATCTGTAAGTGCAAGTTAAAACTCTACTATGCAAAGCGAAACCCATTTATCAACAACACCCAGAAACGCCGCCGGCTTCGCTGGGCCCCGAGATCATCTCAGATGGACTGATGCAAAGTGGAAAAGTGTTCTGCGGTCTGATGAGACCATATTTCAAATTATATTTGGAAACTGTGGACGTGGTGTCCTCCGGAACAAAGAGGAAAAGAACCTGGCGGACTGTTGTAGGGTGAAAGTGTTGTAGTCAGCATGTGTGATGGTATGGGGGTGTATTAGTGATTGTTGTAGGGTGAAAGTGTTGTAGTCAGCATGTGTGATGGTATGGGGGTGTATTAGTGATTGTTGTAGGGTGAAAGTGTTGTAGTCAGCATGTGTGATGGTATGGGGGTGTATTAGTGATTGTTGTAGGGTGAAAGTGTTGTAGTCAGCATGTGTGATGGTATGGGGGTGTATTAGTGATTGTTTTAGGGTGAACGTGTTGTAGTCAGCATGTGTGATGGTATGGGGGTGTATTAGTGATTGTTGTAGGGTGAAAGTGGTGTAGTCAGCATGTGTGATGGTATGGGGGTGTATTAGTGATTGTTTTAGGGTGAACGTGTTGTAGTCAGCATGTGTGATGGTATGGGGGTGTATTAGTGATTGTTGTAGGGTGAAAGTGGTGTAGTCAGCATGTGTGATGGTATGGGGGTGTATTAGTGATTGTTTTAGGGTGAACGTGTTGTAGTCAGCATGTGTGATGGTATGGGGGTGTATTAGCGATTGTTGTAGGGTGAAAGTGGTGTAGTCAGCATGTGTGATGGTATGGGGGTGTATTAGTGATTGTTGTAGGGTGAAAGTGTGGTAGTCAGCATGTGTGATGGTATGGGGGTGTATTAGTGATTGTTGTAGGGTGAAAGTGTTGTAGTCAGCATGTGTGATGGTATGGGGGTGCATTAGTGATTGTTGTAGGGTGAAAGTGTTGTAGTCAGCATGTGTGATGGTATGGGGGTGTATTAGTGATTGTTGTAGGGTGAAAGTGGTGTAGTCAGCATGTGTGATGGTATGGGGGTGTATTAGTGATTGTTTTAGGGTGAACGTGTTGTAGTCAGCATGTGTGATGGTATGGGGGTGTATTAGCGATTGTTGTAGGGTGAAAGTGGTGTAGTCAGCATGTGTGATGGTATGGGGGTGCATTAGTGATTGTTGTAGGGTGAAAGTGTTGTAGTCAGCATGTGTGATGGTATGGGGGTGTATTAGTGATTGTTGTAGGGTGAAAGTGTTGTAGTCAGCATCTGTGATGGTATGGGGGTGTATTAGTGGCCAAGACATGGCTAACTTACACATCTGTGAAGGCACCATTAATGCTGAAAGGTACATACAGCTTTTGGAGCAACATCTGTTGTTATCATGGACGCCCCTGCTTATTTCAGCAAGACAATGCCAAGCCAGGTGTTACAACAGAGTGGCTTTATAGTAAAAGAGTGCGGGTACTAGACTGGCCTGCCTGTAGTCCAGACATGGAAAGTGTGTGAAGGCTAAAATCTGAGGCGGGAGACTGTTGACAAGCCAGAGATGGATCCTCTCTTCTTTCAAATCCGCAAACAACTTCGACCATGTTCCACACGGGCGATAAGCAGAATGCAGAGTTGAGTAAAAAAAGCGGATAATTGAATTCTGTTATGATTGCTTTCATTGTGAGGCCTGGTGAACGAACACCTTTCATCCTTTCATGCAGACATGAGTCATTTGGGAGCAGAGACGGTTGAGATGGAGATGTTGGCGGGAGGCCAGGTCGGGTCTTGGGTCTTTCATTGTGTGACGGTGTCCCATTAGGAACACAATTAGGGCAAAAAGGAGTTTTGTGGAGTTTCTTTTATCCCCGCTCACTCCAACTGTCTAAAAACATGGTGGCTAGACGGGGGAAAACATCTCCTCACCTGTGAATGGAGACGAGGGATGTGTATCGTTACGATTTCATTGGTATCAGTTCTCTACTGATACTGATACTTTACTTTTTTCTGTCTTTTCTGTCGCATGTTTCTCTGCTCCCTCCTTCCTTCCTTCCTTCCCTCCTGTGTCCTTGTCTTTGTTTGAACTTTTCCGAAGCCTCTTTCTTTGTGCTGTCCTCTAATCTAAACATCAAATACGAATATGATCAGCTGGACTCTCGACGCAAATGACAGTCTTTTCGACAAGGAAAAGAGTTTCGGGGGAACCTGGCTGCCCTGATGGAACCACTGCTGCGGCGTACGTGAGAGATTCCTGGGATAAATGGAGACCCATGTGACTCTCGGTTCTTTCCATCGAGGACGTGGAAGACATCTACCTATTTGGAACTGTGATGGGGGGCCACCTGCTGGTTGGACTGAGTATCGCTCTGGTGTATCCTCAAATTCGGAAGACGATGGCAGCCACTCGAGGGGCCCAACGGCTGTTCAACGCAATGGAAGGATTGGGTCGGGCTGTGGGAACACAGACTGGAGCGATTTCTGACTGGATCTCATCTTGGAGAAGTTTGCTGAGAAGGAATAATTCAATTGAATTTGAGAGATCCAGCACGGACACACAGAGCAGGCGAGTCGTTGTTTGGACCGCTCGAAGAAAAACAACATCTTCATCTACAATTTGACTCCCTCGAATGGCCTCGATGCAATAGGGAACAGGCTGTTCTGAAGAACTCCCCCGAGGACTCCTCAAAGATGGACGCTGTTGACCTTCCTTTTTTTTTTCAACAACACCTGCTGTCGAACTTTGAGATCGGCCCCAGTCTACAAAAACATTTCAACATCGCACCCAAGTTAATTGTGCATCCATGCCCACACACACACACACACACACACACACACACACACACACACACACACACACACACACACACACCCCAAGTCAACGCCTTCACCACTGCTTAATTCCTCCGGGGTTGTGGATGGCTGAGTAGTGCTTTATAGTGGCAGCCGGCCTCCAGTTCCACTCAACAACGGTGCATGTTCCACTTAACAATCGTGCATGTTCCACTTAACAAAGGTGCATGTTCCATTCAACAATGGTGCATGTTCCACTTAACAAAGGTGCATGTTCCACTCAATAAAGGTGCATGTTCCACTCAACAATGGTGCATGTTCCACTCAACAACAAAGGTGCATGTTCCACTCAACAATGGTGCATGTTCCACTCAACAACAAAGGTGCATGTTCCACTCAACAATGGTGCATGTTCCACTCAACAAAGGTGCATGTTCCACTCAACAAAGGTGCATGCTCCACTCAACAAAGGTGCATGTTCCACTCAACAAAGGTGCATGTTCCACTCAACAAAGGTGCATGTTCCACTCAACAACAATGGTGCATGTTCCACTCAACAACAAAGGTGCATGTTCCACTCAACAATGGTGCATGTTCCACTCAACAAAGGTGCATGTTCCACTCAACAATGGTGCATGTTCCACTCAACAATGGTGCATGTTCCACTCAACAATGGTGCATGTTCCACTCAACAATGGTGCATGTTCCACTCAACAAAGGTGCATGTTCCACTCAACAATCGTGCATGTTCCACTCAACAACAAAGGTGCATGTTCCACTCAACAACAAAGGTGCATGTTCCACTCAACAAAGGTGCATGTTCCACTCAATAAAGGAGCATGTTCCACTCAACAACAAAGGTGCATGTTCCACTCAACAACAAAGGTGCATGTTCCACTCAACAATGGTGCATGTTCCACTCAACAACAAAGGTGCATGTTCCACTCAACAACAAAGGTGCATGTTCCACTCAACAACAAAGGTGCATGTTCCACTCAACAACAAAGGTGCATGTTCCACTCAACAAAGGTGCATGTTCCACTCAACAACAATGGTGCATGTTCCACTCAACAACAATGGTGCATGTTCCACTCAACAACAAAGGTGCATGTTCCACTCAACAAAGGTGCATGTTCCACTCAACAACAATGGTGCATGTTCCACTCAACAACAAAGGTGCATGTTCCACTCAACAATGGTGCATGTTCCACTCAACAACAATGGTGCATGTTCCACTCAACAACAATGGTGCATGTTCCACTCAACAACAATGGTGCATGTTCCACTCAACAACAAAGGTGCATGTTCCACTCAACAAAGGTGCATGTTCCACTCAACAACAAAGGTGCATGTTCCACTCAACAACAAAGGTGCATGTTCCACTCAACAACAAAGGTGCATGTTCCACTCAACAATGGTGCATGTTCCACTCAACAATGGTGCATGTTCCACTCAACAAAGGTGCATGTTCCACTCAACAACAATGGTGCATGTTGCACTCAACAACAATGGTGCATGTTGCACTCAACAACAATGGTGCATGTTCCACTCAACAACAATGGTGCATGTTCCACTCAACAACAAAGGTGCATGTTCCACTCAACAAAGGTGCATGTTCCACTCAACAATGGTGCATGTTCCACTCAACAAAGGTGCAAGTTCCATTCAACAATGGTGCATGTTCCACTCAACAATGGTGCATGTTCCACTCAACAATGGTGCATGTTCCACTCAACAATGGTGCATGTTCCACTCAACAATGGTGCATGTTCCACTCAACAACAAAGGTGCATGTTCCACTCAACAACAAAGGTGCATGTTCCACTCAACAACAAAGGTGCATGTTCCACTCAACAACAAAGGTGCATGTTCCACTCAACAATGGTGCATGTTCCACTCAACAAAGGTGCATGTTCCACTCAACAAAGGTGCATGTTCCACTCAACAACAATGGTGCATGTTCCACTCAACAACAATGGTGCATGTTCCACTCAACAACAAAGGTGCATGTTCCACTCAACAAAGGTGCATGTTCCACTCAACAACAATGGTGCATGTTCCACTCAACAACAAAGGTGCATGTTCCACTCAACAATGGTGCATGTTCCACTCAACAACAATGGTGCATGTTCCACTCAACAACAATGGTGCATGTTCCACTCAACAACAATGGTGCATGTTCCACTCAACAACAAAGGTGCATGTTCCACTCAACAAAGGTGCATGTTCCACTCAACAACAAAGGTGCATGTTCCACTCAACAACAAAGGTGCATGTTCCACTCAACAACAAAGGTGCATGTTCCACTCAACAATGGTGCATGTTCCACTCAACAATGGTGCATGTTCCACTCAACAAAGGTGCATGTTCCACTCAACAACAATGGTGCATGTTGCACTCAACAACAATGGTGCATGTTGCACTCAACAACAATGGTGCATGTTCCACTCAACAACAATGGTGCATGTTCCACTCAACAACAAAGGTGCATGTTCCACTCAACAAAGGTGCATGTTCCACTCAACAATGGTGCATGTTCCACTCAACAAAGGTGCAAGTTCCATTCAACAATGGTGCATGTTCCACTCAACAATGGTGCATGTTCCACTCAACAATGGTGCATGTTCCACTCAACAATGGTGCATGTTCCACTCAACAATGGTGCATGTTCCACTCAACAACAATGGTGCATGTTCCACTCAACAACAAAGGTGCATGTTCCACTCAACAACAATGGTGCATGTTCCACTCAACAAAGGTGCATGTTCCACTCAACAAAGGTGCATGTTCCCCTCAACAACAAAGGTGCATGTTCCACTTAACAATCGTGCATGTTCCACTCAACAAAGGTGCATGTTCCACTCAACAACAAAGGTGCATGTTCCACTCAACAACAAAGGTGCATGTTCCACTCAACAACAAAGGTGCATGTTCCACTCAACAATGGTGCATGTTCCACTCAACAAAGGTGCATGTTCCACTCAACAACAATGGTGCATGTTCCACTCAACAACAAAGGTGCATGTTCCACTCAACAATGGTGCATGTTCCACTCAACAAAGGTGCATGTTCCACTCAACAAAGGTGCATGTTCCACTCAACAACAATGGTGCATGTTCCACTCAACAACAAAGGTGCATGTTCCACTCAACAATGGTGCATGTTCCACTCAACAACAAAAGTGCATGTTCCACTCAACAACAAAGGTGCATGTTCCACTCAACAATGGTGCATGTTCCACTCAACAACAATGGTGCATGTTCCACTCAACAATGGTGCATGTTCCACTCAACAACAAAGGTGCATGTTCCACTCAACAACAAAGGTGCATGTTCCACTCAACAACAAAGGTGCATGTTCCACTCAACAATGGTGCATGTTCCCCTCAACAACAAAGGTGCATGTTCCACTCAACAAAGGTGCATGTTCCACTCAACAACAAAGGTGCATGTTCCACTCAACAACAATGGTGCATGTTCCACTCAACAAAGGTGCATGTTCCACTCAACAACAAAGGTGCATGTTCCACTCAACAAAGGTGCATGTTTCACTCAACAACAATGGTGCATGTTCCACTCAACAACAATGGTGCATGTTCCACTCAACAACAAAGGTGCATGTTCCACTCAACAATGGTGCATGTTCCACTCAACAAAGGTGCATGTTCCCCTCAACAACAAAGGTGCATGTTCCACTTAACAATTGTGCATGTTCCACTCAACAAAGGTGCATGTTCCACTCAACAACAAAGGTGCATGTTCCACTCAACAACAAAGGTGCATGTTCCACTCAACAACAAAGGTGCATGTTCCACTCAACAATGGTGCATGTTCCCCTCAACAACAAAGGTGCATGTTCCACTCAACAATGGTGCATGTTCCACTCAACAACAAAGGTGCATGTTCCACTCAACAAAGGTGCATGTTCCACTCAACAACAATGGTGCATGTTCCACTCAACAATGGTGCATGTTTCACTCAACAACAAAGGTGCATGTTCCACTCAACAATGGTGCATGTTCCACTCAACAACAAAGGTGCATGTTCCACTCAACAACAAAGGTGCATGTTCCACTCAACAATGGTGCATGTTCCACTCAACAACAATGGTGCATGTTCCACTTTGCCCTGCCGTCAACAGGGGGTCAAAGGTCGCCTCACGTTGACCAGCTCTCCGGCGGACGCGGAGCATCACCACGGCAACTAATGAGCTGGGCCGTGTGATCACGTGACTTCTCCGAGAGTTAAAGCGCGGCAGTGTTGACTAATTGCATGCAGGTGTCAGACCAAGGCGGGCAAATAGCTTTCACTTTCACTTTGGCAGCCGTGCAGAGGTTAGTGCTTCAATTAGAATGTAGCGTGCCTGCATTCGGGGAAAACAACTGAGGGCAATATTCATATTCATGTTGGACCTCATGTTACGTCTGCTTCCTTGCCTGCGGGCTTGAAGGCAGAAGCCAATCAGCCCTATGATTGACAGGTGTCTGGGGACCCACTTCCTGTTTGACCCTGAACACCTCCTGAACGCGGATTAACGTGCGTGCTGCTAACAGGTCTGCATCCCAACTCACCTGCACAAGGTAGGCCGGGGGCGACAGAGGGACTCCGGGGCCCACTCAAGTATTCACACTGAATAAGTCATCTCACTCTGGATGCGGATTCTGTTGAACTAGGCTTGTACGCTACTGGTGTAGTACCGCCATACTAGTGAATCATATTCCGTACTATACCGCCTCTGAAAAGCGCACACACACAGACTACTTACAAGCAGACACAGGGAGTAGACAGAAAAGGGAATCCTGGCCTCCGTGGCGACAAATAAAGTAAGTTTCTTACAAGTAGTATTATCACTGGAGGAGGGGGAATAGCTAAACATGCTTCACTACACACCGTAGGATACAATAGCTCACTGCTGCCACAATGTAAACAAACACCATGGGTGGATCTACAGCTGACATCCACTGTAATGATACCAAGTACAGGAGCGTATCTAGTCGATACTACTATGATTACATCGATATTTTTTTAGCATTAAAATCTTTATTTATTTAAAAAAAAATCATACTATGTTCATAAAGTCAGTAAATACGTCCCTGGACACATGAGGACTTTGAATATGACCAATGTATGATCCTGTAACTACTTGGTATCGGATCCATACCTAATTGTGTGGTATCATCCAAAACTAATGTAAAGAATCAAAGAAGAGAAGAATAAGTGATGATTACATTTTAACACAAGTGTAGATAGAACATGTTAAAACAGAAAACAGCACGACACCTACCCTTTACATCAGTATTTTTTCAACCATATTATTACTGTTGTATTAGGTATTATATTTTAGTGTATGATATTGCAACTACTTGGTATCGGATCGATACCTAAATGTGTGGTATCATCCAAAACTAATGTCAAGTATCAAAGAAGAGAAGAACAAGTGATGATTACATTTTAACACAAGTGTAGATAGAACATGTTAAAACAGAAAACAGCACGACACCTACCCTTTACATCAGTATTTTTTTTCCAACCATATTAATATCGGTGTATTAGGTATTTTCTTTTATTGTATGACCTTGACACTACTTGGTATCAGATTGATACCTAAATGTGATGTATCATCCAAAACTAATGTAAAGAATCAAAGAAGATTATTAAATTTTAACAGAAGTGTAGATAGAACATGTTAAAACAGAAAACAGCACGACACCTACCCTTTACATCAGTATTTTTTCAACCATATTATTACTGGTGTATTAGGTATTATATTTTAGTGTATGATATTGCAACTACTTGGTATCGGATCGATACCTAAATGTGTGGTATCATCCAAAACTAATGTCAAGTATCAAAGAAGAGAAGAACAAGTGATTATTACATTTGAACAGAAGTGTAGATAGAACATGTTAAAACAGAAAACAGCACGACACCTACCCTTTACATCAGTATTTTTTTTCCAACCATATTAGTATCGGTGTATTAGGTATTTTCTTTTATTGTATGATCTTGCAACTACTTGGTATCAGATTGATACCTAAATGTGATGTATCATCCAAAACTAATGTAAAGAATCAAAGAAGATTATTACATTTGAACAGAAGTGTAGATAGAACATGTTAAAACAGAAAACAGCACGACACCTACCCTTTAAATCAGTATTTTTTTAACCGTATTATTACTGGTGTATTAGGTATTATATTTTATTGTATGATCTTGCAACTACTTGGTATCAGATTGATACCTAAATGTGTGGTATCATCCAAAACTAATGTAAAGAATCAAAGAAGATTATTACATTTTAACAGAAGTGTAGATAAAACATGTTAAAAGAAAAAAATAAACAGATATTAACAGTAAATTAACAAGTAGAATACTCACCCATTTTTACAGTTTGTCCCTCTTAATGTAGACAAAATAATAGGTAGAAAAATGACACAATTTGTTACCGCAACTAGCATGCCGATTGAAATGCTAAAATGAATAAAATAAAATTATGTTATGTCATTAATGATTAGCTTTTAGTTACATGTTGGACGAATAAAATAGTTTTACATTTATGGAAAAATATAAAGAAAATGTAATAAATTGACTAAAAAAATCATGTCCTCCCCTGCATTACCGCTGCTGACCACCAGGGGCAGAAGACGTGAAGGCCAAAACAAAGTACCAGCAGGTCTTCACATGACTTTTACTGCAACATCTGAAAGTATATAAGAAATAAAATATTTCAAAATTAAATCAAAAGGGACCGAATGTCCCTTTGGGACAGAGGACCCTATTGTATTGCTAAGGTTTTATTATTATTATTCCGCGGCCTCTTTGAGCTGTAATTTGACCCCCTTAACATGCTTCAAAACTCACCATATTTGACACACACATCAGGACTGGCGATAATTGCCATCTAAGAGAAAAACCAAACCCCAAAACTCAAAACTGCGCTCTAGCGCCCCCTAGGAAAAAACACAGACAAAACTGTTTGTAACTTCCGTCAGGAATGTCGTAGAGACATGAAACAAAAACCTCTATGTAGGTCTGAATTAGACCTACATTTCATACACTGACTTCCTTCAGCGAAAATCAACAGGAAGTTGGCAAAAACCCTTTCAAAACAAAAGTTTCTTAAAAAATGTCATTTTTGCCTCCATCCATCCATCCATTTCCTACCGCTTATTCCCTTTTGGGGTCGCTGGCGCCTATCTCAGCTACAATCGGGCGGAAGGCGGGGTAAACCCTGGACAAGTCACCACCTCATCGCAGGGCCAACACAGATAGTTTTTGAGCTGTAATTTAACCTCCTTAAAAAAAACAAAACTTAACAAACTCGACACACACATCAGGACTGGTGAAAATTGCGATCTACCAAAAAAAACAAACCCCAAAACTCAAAATTACACTCTAGCGCCCCCTAGGCATAAAACACTGACAAAACTGCTCTTGGGAAGAAAATACAGACATAACTGCTTGTAACTTCCGGTAGGAGTGTCACAGAGACATGAAACAAAAACCTCTATGTAGGTCTCACTTAGACCTACATTTAATTAATTGACACCCTTAAGCAAATATGAACAGGAAGTTTGGCAATTACCCCCTCAAAACAAACGTTTTGTAAAAACCTGTCACCTTTTTTCAAACATGATCTCCTCTGAGCGCGTTTGTTGTGTCGGCTTCAAAGACGCACAGGAAAGGTATGGAACCCTTCTGATTAAAAGGTGTGCAAAGAGTTTTTCCAACTGCTCTGGTTTTGATTTTACGAGCCTTCAAAGAACTGCTGCACTGCTGCCGTCTCAAGATGGCCGCTTAAAAGCAGGAAGCGCCAGCGTGACCACACAATGCAGAGAAGGTAGGTAATGTGCGGGTAAAGATATGTTGACTGGGTGAAAGAAGGAGGCACCAGTGTGACCCCAGGATGCAGGGAAGGTAGGTAATGTGCGGGTAAAGATATGTTGACTGGGTGAAAGAAGGAGGCACCAGTGTGACCCCAGGATGCAGGGAAGGTAGGTAATGTGCAGGTAAAGATATGTTGAATGGGTAAAGGCAGGAAACACCAGCAAAAGTCGGTCCCGTTCATCGCTGTTTGCAGCTTTAATTTTTCTTTAAATCAGATTAATCATTAATCCTGATTAGTCCAAATTCAAAAGTGAATACTTTTGAATTTGAGGTTAATCATGATTAATCACAGGTTATTTCCAAAAAGTCATACAAGAACATTCTTCTTATGTTTTATGTTGTTTGCACGTCATTTATTTGCCCAAAACAATATTATGAAGTACTTGGTAGTACTTTTCAGGTACTCATCTGTGACGGAATAATCTGCGTATTTTTAGTGATTGATCACGGGATTTAATGTTTTTGTTTTTAATAGTAGATCTGTTTCAAAAAATCTTTCACGTCCTCTGCAGATAGAACAATGTTCACCTTTCATCTCCCGTCCTCCGACGAAAGCTGCAGTAAAGCACGTTACCATGGCGACACATCCGGCTAAAAGTCACCAGCATTATCAGTCACTTCCTGTCTGCACACAACAAAAGTGTAAGGCGGTCACGCACACACCTGTGCCGTCACCCTGCTGTCCAAAGTCTACTCAGACCATTACCATAGGGCTGGGAAACTTTGGGATTCCATCCGACTCCTTGGGTGACGATTCGCTCCAGAGTCGATTCTCGCTACGTATTTTGTATAATAATTATAATGAAACTTAAAAACATGGAGATGGGCTAAAAATTACTTTTAAAAATGTATTATTTAAAAAAGAAATTGATAAAAAATTGTCTTTTAATTTGTTAAAATTGGGATTAAATATAAAATCGGGATAAATATGAATCGTGAATTGATTCTTTTTGAGACATGTGACAGTCTGGGAGGGGGGGGGGGCATACCTGCCTCTTGCCCCAAGTCAGCTGGGATAGGCTCCAGCTCCCACTTGCCCCAAACAGGAAGTGACATCACCCAGATGTGAAAGCAATCAGTCCTCATCTCAAACAGGAAGTGATGTCACACAGGTGGGACAGCAAGCACAGTCTTCCGACACCTCAGACAGGAAGTGACGTCACACAGGTGTGACAGCACGCACAGTCCTCCGCCATCCCAGACAGGAAGTGATGTCACACAGGTGGGACAGCAAGCACACAGTCCTCATCTCAAACAGGAAGTGATGTCACAAAGGTGGGACAGCAAGCACATGATCCTCCGCCATCTCAGACAGGAAGTGACGTCACCTAAGTGGGACAGCAAGCACATGATCCTACGCCATCTCAGACAGGAAGTGACATCACACAGGTGGGACAGCAAGCACACAGTTTTCCGACATCTCAGACAGGAAGTGACGTCACACTGGTGGGACAGCAAGCACACAGTCCTCCGCCATCTCAGACAGGAAGTGATGTCACACAGGCGGGACAGCAAGCACACAGTCTTCCGACATCTCAGACAGGAAGTGACATCACACAGGTGGGACAGCAAGCACACAGTTTTCCGACATCTCAGACAGGAAGTGACGTCACACTGGTGGGACAGCAAGCACACAGTCCTCCGCCATCTCAGACAGGAAGTGATGTCACACAGGCGGGACAGCAAGCACACAGTCTTCCGACATCTCAGACAGGAAGTGACATCACACAGGTGGGACAGCAAGCACACAGTCCTCCGCCATCTCAGACAGGAAGTGATGTCACACAGGTGGGACAGCAAGCACACAGTCCTCCGCCATCTCAGACAGGAAGTGATGTCACACAGGTGGGACAGCAAGCACACAGTCTTCCGACATCTCAGACAGGAAGTGACGTCACACAGGTGGGACAGCAAGCACACAGTCCTCCGCCATCTCAGACAGGAAGTGATGTCACACAGGTGGGACAGCAAGCACACAGTCTTCCGACATCTTAGACAGGAAGTGATGTCACACAGGCGGGACAGCAAGCACACAGTCCTCCACCATCTCAGACAGGAAGTGACGTCACACAGGTGGGACAGCAAGCACACAGTCCTCCGCCATCTCAGACAGGAAGTGATGTCACACAGGTGGGACAGCAAGCACACAGTCTTCCGACATCTCAGACAGGAAGTGACGTCACACAGGTGGGACAGCAAGCACACAGTCCTCCGCCATCTCAGACAGGAAGTGATGTCACACAGGTGGGACAGCAAGCACACAGTCTTCCGACATCTTAGACAGGAAGTGATGTCACACAGGCGGGACAGCAAGTACACAGTCCTCCACCATCTCAAACAGGAAGTGAAAGGGTCCGCTGCGTCGAGCCAGCTCAGCGGCGGTCTCCCCGCTGCTGCTGCGAAGTCCCGCCTTGAGTTGACGCTGCGACAAGAGCAGCTCCAGGGTGTGGCGCCAGTCTGCCGCGGAGGCGCCGCCACCGTGGGAGGCCGCCAGGTGCAGCGCCGTCAGCCCTCCGTTTGTCTGCGCGTTGACGCGGGCGCCGCGCTGCAGGAGCAAAGTCGCCACGTGGACTCGGGCCCAGCGACAGGCGCTGTGCAGCGGTGTCCAGCCGTCCACGGTGCGGGAGTTCACCTCGGAGCCGGCGGCGAGCAGGGCGGAGGCGGCGTCCACGTGGCCGTTGTAGGCTGCGCGGTGTAGCGGCGTGTAGGCGTCCTCGTCACGGCTGTGCACCAGTGAGGCGTCTGCTGCTAACAGCCTGGCGATGGTGGACAGCTGCAAGGTAAAGTCATCAATAATCAATAATGGACTTCATCTCCTCCTGGAACACCATCGAGGACATGTGCTCAGGTGTCAAACTCAAGGCCCCGGGGTCAGACCTGGCCCGCAAAAGCCTGGACATAAAATATATACATATATACATACGTATGTAGATGTGTATGTATGTGTGGATATATATATATAAATATATACATATGTATGTATGTATGTATGTATATATATATATATATATATATATATATATATATATATATATTGATGTAAGTATGTATACATGGACTGGACTCTCACTATTATGTTAGATCCATTATGGACTGGACTCTCACTATTATGTTAGATCCATTATGGACTGGACTCTCACTATTATGTTAGATCCACTATGGACTGGACTCTCACTATTATGTTAGATCCATTATGGACTGGACTCTCACTATTATGTTAGATCCACTATGGACTGGACTCTCACTATTATGTTGGATCCACTATGGACTGGACTCTCACTATTATGTTAGATCGACTACGGACTGGACTCTCACTATTATGTTAGATCCACTATGGACTGGACTCTCACTATTATGTTAGATCCATTATGGACTGGACTCTCACTATTATGTTAGATCCACTATGGACTGGACTCTCACTATTATGTTGGATCTACTATGGACTGGACTCTCACTATTATGTTAGATCGACTACGGACTGGACTCTCACTATTATGTTAGATCCACTATGGACTGGACTCTCACTATTATGTTGGATCTACTATGGACTGGACTCTCACTATTATGTTAGATCCACTATGGACTGGACTCTCACTATTATGTTAGATCCACCATGGACTGGACTCTCACTATTATGTTAGATCCACTATGGACTGGACTCTCTCACTATTATGTTAGATCCACTATGGACTGGACTCTCACTATTATGTTAGATCCACTATGGACTGTACTCTCACTATTATGCTTGATCCACTATGGGCTTGACTCTCTCACTATTATGTTAGATCCACTATGGACTGGACTCTCACTATTATGTTAGATCCACTATGGACTGGACTTTCACTATTATCTTAGATACACTATGGACTAGACTCTCAGTATTATTTTAGATCCACTATGGACTGGACTCTCACACTATTATGTTAGATCCACTATGGACTGGACTCTCACTATTAGTGTTAAATCCACTATGGGCTTGACTCTCTCACTATTATGTTTGATCGACTATGGATTGGACTCTTGCTATTATGTTAGATCCACTATGGACTGGACTCTCTCACTATTATGTTAGATCGACTACGGACTGGACTCTCACTATTATGTTAGATCCACTATGGACTGGACTCTCACTATTATGTTGGATCCACTATGGACTGGACTCTCACTATTATGTTAGATCCACTATGGACTGGACTCTCACTATTATGTTAGATCCACTATGGACTGGACTCTCACTATTATGTTAGATCCACTATGGACTGAATTGGGATCTGAGGCCAGGATGTCGTTGTGGCTTGTGCAGCCCTTTGAGATACTCGTGACTTAGGGCTATATAAGTAAACATTGATTGAATCACATTAGAGGGCCCCTTGTCCAGGTGTTGAATGTGTGCAGGTGACCAATGCAGTATGAGGGCAGGTGAAAAAGAGGAAGACTTACACGGTTGTTTCCGGCGGCCCACAGAATGAGCTCTGCTGGTTTGTCTTTCAGAGTTTCTTCTTTGTGTAGACACCACTCCTCACTGTGGGCCTGCTCCTCCTCCTCATCCTCCTCCTCTCCATCCTTACTCCCAGTCCACAGGCTGCTGGCCCCTCGGGGAATCAGGTGGCCGTGCGAGTTCAGCAGCTGCAGCTGGTTCAAATCCTCTGGAAGCTCCATGAGGGTCTCTGTATTATTTTGGGGGAAAACGTAGGACCAAAAACAAAAACATCAAACACTTTTATTACGTGTCTAAAAGGAGCATGAACATTTGCATTTCAAAATATGGGAAATCTCCTGAAAATTGGTCAAAAATACAATTTTATAACCGTTCATGAATTCAATACATTTCCTGAAATATTGCAAACATTTAAATAAACACAATTCAGAGCTCCTTCACGAAGACTATAGTTGAGACATTTTTCAAGCAGGCATTCTTTCCTGGATGTTACAGAAAGTAGGAGAACGTGTGAGCCGCTGCCTGCTCTTCTTTACTTATATAATCCTCTCACATTTGTCAACATACACAAAGTTTGGTTTTTTGGCAGAGATATCCTTCCTGTCGTCCTCATGTCCAACCATCTCCGTCCATCCATCCATCTTCTACCGCGTTTCATTCCGATTGTTCTTTTTAATTCGACTACTGATTGCAAAGACATACTTTTGGCTTGTTAGAGAGAACTTTCTGTTTCACCAATCCAAGCGAGGCTGTCACGTGACCATACTTCCTACACACTGGAAAGAGTGACATCAATCAATCAATGTTTATTTATATAGCCCTAAATCACAAGTGTCTCAAAGGGCTGCACAAACCACTACGACATCCTTGGAAGAACCCACATAAGGGCATGGAAAACTCACACCCAGTGGGCAAGGAGAATTCACACTCAGTGGGACGTCGGTGACAATGATGACTATGAGAAACTTGGACAGGACCTCATATGTACTTTGCCTAAATTGAGAATGCATCATAATCAGGGGCGGCCGGTGAATTTTGTTTTAGGTGGAGCTGAAAGTTTGTAAACCAAACCCCTGTAGGGGGGTCATCCTCCCCCAGAAGATTTCTTAGTGATTTTCACATACAAATGAAGCATTCTGGTGCATTCTGACAAAATAATGAAGACAAAATAGAACATTTCATAGGTTTGCATATAACTATATACATTATGCACACTGAAGGCATGATGCCACCATCCTATCCTATTTGGGTCCCAAATCAACCTTAAGAAAGTCAGTGACTTCACTATAAAAATGGGTGACATTGTTATCACCAGGAAAGATGAGATCACCTACCTAGATTCCATTCTGGAGGCCAATCTTTCCTGTGATAAAATGGCAACCAAGGTAATCAAAAAGGTCAATCAAAGCACGGAATCTCCTCTCTGGTCAACAAAAGCACCTTGAAGATTCTAGCGGGAACTCTCATTCAACACTTTTTCGATTACGCTTGCACCTCCTGGTACCCCAGCACCTCCAAAACCCTCAAATCTAGACTCCAAACATCCCAGAACAAGCTAGTCCGGTTACTTTTAGACTTCCACCCCAGATCACACCTCACTCCAGCCCACTTTAGGGTGGAGGACAGAGTCAAACAACTTGCACTGAGCCTAGTCTATAAAATCCGCTACACCTCCCTGATACCCAAGTACATGTCAAACTACTTCCTTAACGTAAATGAGCGCCATAACCACAACACCAGGGGGAGCTCCACAAACCACGTTAAACCCAGATTTCGATCTAACAAAGGTCTTAACTCATTCTCCTTCTATGCCACATCAATGTGGAATGCACTCCCAACAGGTATAAAAGTAAGTGCATCTCTATATTCCTTCAAAAGCGCTCTAAAACAACACCTCTAGGCAACTTCAACACTTTACTAATACCCTCCTCCATTCACATCCCAACTCCCCGGATTGTAAACAACTCAAATGTACTTCTAATGTATATACTTGTTCTTATGCTATGTGAACTCACTATGTTCTCTGCTGGCTGTACATATTTATAATGTATATACTTGCTCTTATGCTATGTGAACTCACTATGTTTTCTGCTGGCTGTACATATTTATAATGTATATACTTGCTCTTATGCTATGTGAACTCACTATGTTTTCTGCTGGCTGTACATATTTATAATGTATATACTTGCTCTTATGCTATGTGAACTCACTATGTTTTCTGCTGGCTGTACATATCCTGCTAAGTCACACCTACACTGTTTCAATGTCCATTTCTCTGTTGATGCAATTGTTGATGACTGAAGTACTGATATTAACCAAAGCTCCTCATCCCACCCCCCGGATTGTAAACAATGTAAATAATTCAATGTATATACTATGATGATTAACCTGTGTGATGACTGTATTATGTTGCTAGTATATATTTGTACCATAAATTGATTAACGTGGACCCCGACTTAAACAAGTTGAAAAACTTATTGGGGTGTTACCATTTAGTGGTCAATTGTACGGAATATGTACTGAACTGTGCAAACTACTAATAAAAGTCTCAATCAATCAATCAAAGTTTTGTAGAGAACTATATACAATATGCACTTTTCACAAAATACAACCAATAGTACTTTAATGTTAAATCTTACTTGTGAAAAGTAACCCCCCGATTCCTATTTCAACAGTCCGCTCATTTAAGCATGAAAACTTTGTTTTCTACCTGTCAACTGTCAGTTAGGCTGCTCGCCGGCTCCTCATCACCACTTCAAGATGGCGGCCGAATTTCTCGCGTCACAGCAGTCAATGCTGCGTCTCCTTATAACATGTCAACGGCGGGGCCTGCTTGGCACTTCCTGTTTCTTTGTGCAAGCTCATGTGGATCTTGTAGTTACTTCATGATTAAAACAACGCAGCCCTAAAACGCTTCCTATTTAAAAGGTATAAATATGATAATGTTGCTATTTCACAAGGGCCCACCTAACCTACCCACGCCTTTAGCTGTATATGTACTAAGTGTTTTACACGAACTAGCCGGGACACGTAGGTTATTTAAGTGCGACCACAGCTCACACAATAATTTGTATATGAATAAAGGATATATGTATATTTATACATTAAATATATCACAAAGACGAGGACAACGATTTAAATTCTCACCGTTCGGCGTTTCTGGATCAAAACAAACCAGTGCAGCGTGTAATGGGTGAATGTGGGAAATGTAGTTTAACATGGTTTAGAAACTGTACGGGACATTGAAAAAAGACTTCAACACCCATAACGCCCCGCGGCTGCTTCTCGTTTCTTCGTTTGTACCTTTGGCGGCGCAGCAGTCTATTGCTGCCGTTGCTGTATCTAGCGGCCATTGTGTGAACTGCAATCAAACCATAGTATAACTGGCACTTTTTTGTAATAATCATCTAAGGCAGTGGTTCTCAACCTTTTATTAGTGATGTTCCCCCTGTGAACCTATTTTTAATTTAAGTACCCCCTAACCAGAGCAAAGATTTTTTGGTGAAAAAGAGAGATAAAGAAGTAAAATACAGCACTATGTCATCAGTTTCTGATTTATTAAATTGTATAACAGTGAAAAATATTGCTCATTTGTAGTTGTCTTTCTTCAACTATTTGGAAAAAAATATATAAAAATAACTAGAAACTTGTTAAAAAATAAACAAGTGATTCAATTATAAATACAATTTCTACATATAGAAGTCAAGATTCAATATTCAAGATTGTTTATTGTCATATTCACAGTCAAACAGACAGTTTGCCGTACAATGAAAATCTTACTTTGCTAGTCCACCCTTCAACAAGTCGCACAGTACATAGCTAAAAATAAAAAATAAAAATAAAAATAAAAAGCATATACAAGGCACAGTAGGCAACATAACATTATTGCACATTCTGATTGACAGTCAACAGTGTCTTTAGTGATCAAAGGTGAAAAGTGTCTACAGTGATAGTTCACAGTTCGGGGGTGGTCAAGGTAGCTATCTTTTGTTCAAAAAGACAAACCACAAGGTAGCATTCACAAGCTTGCTGGCCTGTGGGTAGAAACTGTTTGTCAGTCTGGTAGTCCTGGATTTCAGGCTCCTGTATGGTCTGCCTGATGGTAGGAGGCTGAAGAGACTGTGTACTGTCTTTGACGATGTCGTGTGCTCTCCTGGTGGTCCTGGTAGTGAGGGGAAGGCTGCTCCTGATATGTACTGAGCAGTTTTAATCACCCTTCCTGTCCTTAGCAGTGCAGTTTCCATACCAGACCGTGGTTGAGCTGGTAAAGACACTCTCAACCGTACTTCTATAGAAGTTGCTGAGATTTTTGGGTGGCATGCCAAATGTTCTCAGCCTTCTTAGGAAGTACAGTCGCTGCTGGGCTTTCTTTATGGTTTGTTGGGTGTTGTGATCCCAGGTGAGGTCTTCACTGATGTGGGTCCCGAGGAATTTAAAGGTTTTCACCCTGTCCACCTTTGTCCCCCCTATGTACAAAAGTGTGTACTGTGCACTCCTTCTCCGTGGGTCAATAATCATCTCCTTGGTCTTGTCTGTGTTCAAGGAGAGATTCTTATCCTGACACCAGGCCACCAGTTCCGCTACCTCCCTTCTGTACGCTGCCTCAGATCCCCCGGTGATCAGTCCGACGACCGTAGTATCATCTGCAGACTTGATGATACTGGTGTTGTTCTGGGAGGCCACACAGTCATGTGTGAAGAGGGTGTACAGTAAGGGGCTCAGCACGCAGCCTTGGGGGATCCCTATGCTTAGAACCTTTGTGCCTTATGTCTGGTTGCCGATTCTGACAGACTGGGGCCGGTTTGTGAGAAAGTTCAGGACCCGGTCACAGAGAGTTGGTGTCCGACCAACAGTGAGGAGTTTAGCAGTGAGTTTTTGTGGGATGACCGTGTTAAAAGCAGAGCTGTAGTCGATGAATAATAGCCTGGCATAGGTGTCCTTGCCCTCTAAGTGGGTGAGGGTGGTGTGGACGACGGTGTTGACTGCATCCTCAGTGGACCGGTTCTGCCGGTAGTGGGTCCAGTGTGTCTGGGATGGTCTTCTTGATGTGTGACATGACTATCCTCTCGAAGCACTTCATCACTATTGGGGTGAGTGCAACAGGGCGATAGTCATTCAGACAGGTCACAGTGTTTTTCTGTGGCAGGGGCACGATGGTGGTGGTCTTGAAGCAGGTGGGCACAACAGCTTGTGTTAGTGACAAGTTGTAGATGTCAGCAAGTACGTCAGCCAGCTCTGGTGAACACACCCTGAGGGCCTGGCCAGGGATGTTGTCTGGGCCGGCTGCCTTCAATCAATCAATCAATCAATGTTTATTTATATAGCCCCAAATCACAAATGTCTCAAAGGACTGCACAAATCATTACGACTACAACATCCTCGGAAGAACCCACAAAAGGGCAAGGAAAACTCACACCCAGTGGGCAGGGAGAATTCACATCCAGTGGGACGCCAGTGACAATGCTGACTATGAGAAACCTTGGAGAGGACCTCAGATGTGGGCAACCCCCCCCCCCCTCCCCTCTAGGGGACCGAAAGCAATGGATGTCGAGCGGGTCTAACATGATACTGTGAAAGTTCAATCCATAGTGGCTCCAACACAGCCGCGAGAGTTCAGTTCAAAGCGGATCCAAGACAGCAGCGAGAGTCCCGTCCACAGGAAACCATCTCAAGAGGAGACGGATCAGCAGCGTAGAGATGTCCCCAACCGATACACAGGCGAGCGGTCCATCCTGGGTCCCGACGAGCAGTCCATCCTGGGTCTCGACTCTGGACAGCCAGTACTTCATCCATGGTCATCGGACCGGACCCCCTCCACAAGGGAGGGGGGGACATAAGAGAAAAAAGAAAAGAAGCGGCAGATCAACTGGTCTAAAAAGGAGGTCTATTTAAAGGCTAGAGTATACAGATGAGTTTTAAGGTGAGACTTAAATGCTTCTACTGAGGTAGCATCTCGAACTGTTACCGGGAGGGCATTCCAGAGTACTGGAGCCCGAACGGAAAACGCTCTATAGCCCGCAGACTTTTTTTGGGCTCTAGGAATCACTAATAAGCCGGAGTCTTTTGAAGGCAGATTTCTTGCCGGGACATATGGTACAATACAATCGGCAAGATAGGCTGGAGCTAGACCGTGTAGTATTTTATACCTAAGTAGTAAAACCTTAAAGTCACATCTTAAGTGCACAGGAAGCCAGTGCAGGTGAGCCAGTATAGGTATATATGTATGTATATATGTATATAAAGGTATATACAGTATAGGTATATATGTATGTATACATGTATATAAAGGTATATACAGTATAGGTATATATGTATGTATATATGTATATAAAGGTATATACAGTATAGGTATATATGTATGTATATATGTATATAAAGGTATATACAGTATAGGTATATATGTATGTATATATGTATATAGAGGTATATACAGTATAGGTATATATGTATGTATATATGTATATAAAGGTATATACAGTACAGGCGTAATGTGATCAAACTTTCTTGTTCTTGTCAAAAGTCTAGCAGCCGCATTTTGTACCAACTGTAATCTTTTAATGCTAGACATGGGGAGACCCGAAAATAATACGTTACAGTAGTCGAGACGAGACGTAACAAACGCATGGATAATGATCTCAGCGTCTTTAGTGGACAGAATGGAGCGAATTTTAGCGATATTACGGAGATGAAAGAAGGCCGTTTTAGTAACGCTTTTAATGTGTGCCTCAAAGGAGAGAGTTGGGTCGAAGATAATTTCCAGATTCTTTACCGAGTCACCTTGTTCTATTATTTGGTTGTCAAATGTTAAAGTTGTAATATTAAATAGAGGTCGGTGTCTAGCAGGACCGATAATCAGCATTTCCGTTTTTTTGGCGTTAAGTTGCAAAAAATTAGCGGACATCCATTGTTTGATTTCATTAAGACACGCCTCCAGCTGACTAAGTTAGCGGACATCCATTGTTTAATTTCATTAAGACACGCCTCCAGCTGACTACAGTCCGGCGTGTTGGTCAGCTTTAGGGGCATGTAGAGTTGGGTGTCATCAGCATAACAGTGAAAGCTAACACCGTATTTGCGTATGATGTCACCTAGCGACAGCTAGGTGACGTATATTTATTCAATAAATATATTTATAAAGGATTTTTGAATTGTTGCTATTTTTAGAATATTTAAAAAAAAATCTCCCGTACCCCTTGGCATACCTTCAAGTACCCCCAGGGGTTCACGTACCCCCATTTGAGAACCACTGATCTAAAGAATTTTAACATATGACAGAAACAATGTATTTTTTCAACCTTTATCACCACACAAGTAATAAATCAGTAGCTATTAGTCTTATCTGCATAAGAATAAAACAAACAATTTCTCTGGCCAACTCATTAATGAAACTGTAACACTTTCAGACACTTTTATTAACGTTTTCTTCTTCCCAAGTGTATTTTCATAAAAATACGTAATGCAGTGATTTGTGCATGAGTCACTCGAATTGACTCATTTGCTGCACACTTATCAGCTTCCTCCCATGTGCCAATTTAATAACTTTGAAGTGCCAATGTGATTTATTCTGAAAAGAATAAACACCCATTTTTACCCATTTCACTCTTGTGCCTCAATATGACGTATTTACTCTTTTCTCTTCTTGTTTATGTTGATAACATGTCATGATGAGGCCATGGTAATGAATGAATGAATGAATGAATGAACATGATGACTGCAGGTGTATTCCTCACCCCTTCCTGCTCCGTCACTACCAAAAATATGATGACACATTTCGTCCTTTTTCAATCTCCTGTGGTGCACAATAGGGGTGTTCATCTTTAAGTGTCTAACTATTTCACCCCACTCTTGACTCCTCAGAATCAATTCTCAATTCAACACGATTCTCGTTATTGTGATAGTTATAATCAAACTTTATCAAAATAGGTTAGAGGTTAAAAAAGCTACTTCGTGGTTGCATGGAGATGGCCTTAACATGCATTTATTAAAAAAATAATTGTGTGTGTGTATATATATATATATATATATATATATATATATAGCTCACTCATTCACAAACAAGGACGGGGCGAGGGTCACCACTTTGTCAACAAATGCCTGAGCAAATTGTTTAAGAACAACATTTCTCAAGCAGCTATTGCAAGGAATTTAGGGATTCCACCATCTACGCTCCGTGATATCGTCAAAAGGTTCAGAGAATGTGGAGACATCACTGCACGTAAGCGACAAGGATGCCTGTGGCTTAGGATCCTTCAGGCGGGACTGCATCAAAAAGCCACATCGGTGTGTGAAGGATATCACCACATGGGCTCAGGAACACTTCAGAAAACCACTGTCAGTAACGACAGTTGGTCGCTGTGACAGACTTAAGCCGTCGTTGTGCGGGTTGCATGGACCACCCAGGAAGGACATCTCTCTCAAGCAAGTTTTACTCTTTTATTCTTTCAATAACAAGCTTTTCTTTCGGTCTGGTCGCTTATCAGCTCCTTCCCTCCTGCTCGCTCCTCGCTCCTCGCTCTCTCTCAGTCGGCCGCGTCGTTGTGTGCTCCTTTGCTTCCACTCCTTGATCTCTGCTGCAGTCTCTCCAACTCCTTCCTCCTCGATCGCTCCTCCTTCTCCCCTTTTGAACAGCAGGAGGAGATGAAATAATTGTGTGCCGGTGTGTGTGCCATGCACCTGATTTAGATTGCGGCGGCGTCGCTCCCGGCACGCTCCGCCGCATTCTCCGCCTCCTTGCTGCCATCTTGGGCAGGGCTGAAGCGTGCACTGCCCTGCCGTCGGCCCGTCGGCTCCGCCTCTCCACAGTTGCTACATCTGTAAGTGCAAGTTAAAACTCTACTCTGCAAAGCCAAAGCCATTTATCAACAACACCCAGAAACGCTTAGCTGGGCCCGAGCTCATCTAAGATGGACTGATGCAAAGTGGAAACGTTTTCTGTGGTCTGATGGGTCCACATTTCAAATTTATATATATATATATATATATATATATATATATATATATATATATATATATATATATATATATATATATAGAGGGAAGTGAGGGAAAGAATGCAACTGTTAGATAAAGACGTAATCCCCCCAATGTGAAATAAAAGCGTGGCACATCTGAACTACACACCACTACTTCTGTTGTGCTTATCTACTGCAAAGTACTCGCCAATCTTTTCCTGCAGGAAATTTACTCCTGTGACCATTTTTTTTTTTTTAATCTCGGCCTCTGGCGACTGTTCCCTTCAGACTTGTCGGGCTAACAAGGAACTACAGCGCCGGTTTGCTTCTCTTATCTCTGCACATGTTGACAATATGCACGCCTTCATGCAATTAACTGCACATGGATTTTGTACACATTTTTTTTTTGTCTTGTATTCACTTGCCAGTTTAAAATGTAATAAAAGAGTCCTGAGGCTTGCAGGGACGTCACACTTGTTTCCCCGGCTTGTAGCAGTGAGAAGTACATCTATAAGGCCTCAATGTGTTAAGATACAATTGTGTGGCTATTCATTATTTGGAAGTATTTCTAATATGAAATAGTTTTAATATTTGAGGGGGGCCCCCAAGGTGGAAAAAGGTTAAGAACCTTGGAAAGGCGTCCAATCGCCAAAGGAACATCAACAAAGTATGGAGCAAAGGCTGTGAATACTTATGTACATGTGATATTTGTAGTCTTTTATTTTGAATACATCAAAACATTCCTCCTATTTGGGACAACAAATGTCCCCTTTTTTTTTTTTTTTTTTACAAATTCTTAGTTTTACCGAAATTCCAGGAATTCCCGAATACCCATTCTCAGTTCAAACTGTTACTATGTCAACATATTTCAACCAATTCCAAAAATTCCAACACCAACACATTCATACCATCCAGGACAATTGTGCCGGTATCGATATTTTCAAAGGTTACCAGTTTTCCCGAAATTCCCCGATTTCCGAGCATGCTAGCAGCGACCGGGCTAGGTCATATACTGACCATACGTCCTCTTTTCACCGGACATGTCCTCCTTTGCAGGGCTGTCAGGGCGGAGTTTCTTAAAGGGGAACATTATCAGCAGACCTATGTAAGTGTCAATATATACCTTGATGGTGCAGAAAAAAGACCATATTCTTTTTAACCGATTTCCAAACTCTAAATGGGTGAATTCTGGCGAATTACATGCCTTTCTGTTTATCGCTCTTTTTGCGATGACGTCAGAATGTGACGTCGCCGAGGTAACACAGCCGCCATTTTCATTTTCCACACATTGTAAACATTGGGTCTCAGCTCTGTTATTTTCCGTTTTTTTCGACTATTTTTTGGAACCTTGGAGACATCATGCCTCGACGGTGTGTTGTCGGAGGGTGTAACAACACTAACAGGGAGGGATTCAAGTTGCACCACTGGCCCCAAGATGCCAAAGTGTCTGCCGCCAGACCCCCATTGAATGTGCCAGAGTGTCTCCACATTTGACCGGCGATGACAGACATGGCACAGAGATGTATGGATAACCTGCGGATGCATTCGCAACGATAAAGTCAACTAAATCACAAAGGTGAGTTTGTTGATGTTGACTTATGTGCTAATCAGATATATTTGGTCGCGGCGTGACTGCTAGCTAATCGATGCTAACATGCTACGCTAACCGATGCTAACATGCTATTTACCGGCGGTGCTAAAGCAGACATGGCACAGAGATGTATGGATAACCTGCAGATGCATTTGCAACTATATTACATTTCCTTCCACCCACATTTAATGCGAAACAAACACTTACCAATCGACGGATTTAAGTTGCTCCAGTGTCAAAAGATGCGAAAGTCCTGATCGTTTGGTCCGCACATTTTACCGGCGATGCTAACGCAGCTATTCGGCCATGCTATGGCAATGAATAGCGTCAATAGCTATTTGCTCAATAGCTTCAGTTTCTTCTTCAATATTTTCATACTCCAACCATCTGTTTCAATACATGCGTAATCTGTTGAATCGCTTAAATCGCTGAAATCCGAGTTTGAATCCGAGCTAATGTCGCTATATCTTGCTGTGGTATTCCCATTGTTTGTTTACATTGGCAGCACTGTGTGACGTCACAGGGAAATGGCCAGTGTCTTCGCAGAGAGCCGAAAATAAGGCACTTTAAAGCTTTATTTAGGGATATTCCGAGGCCGGTAAAATTTTGAAAAAAACATAAAAAAATACAACAAGCCACTAGAAACTAATTTTTATTGTTTTTAACCCTTTTGAAATTGTGATAATGTTCCCCTTTAAATGCCTCAAATGACCGGCATTTTGAGTATTGTTTACGCAACGTGCTGTACGCTACTTGATATGTCCATGTGGAAACTCCTTCGGTACACCTTCGCACCGAACCTGGGAACCCCGTACCGAAACGATTCGATAAAGTACCCGTGCCGTTACACCCCTACCTAATATGATAAATATGGAACATATATTCCAGGAATTCCTAGAATTCCTGATTTGCCAAAGCCATATTTGTACCTCATCCTGGAAAATTTTCAAAGTCCACATTTCCTCTTAGTTGGGACAACAAATGCTCCTTTTTTAAATAAATAAAAAAAAAAATACTTTTTATTTTTTTTTTTTACAAATTTCCGGTTTTATCAATCAATCAATCAATCAATGTTTATTTATATAGCCCCAAATCAAAAATGTCTCAAAGGACTGCACAAATCATTACGACTACAACATCCTCGGAAGAACCCACAAAAGGGCAAGGAAAACTCAATGCTGACTATCAGAAACCTTGGAGAGGACCTCAGATGTGGGCAACCCCCCCCCCCCCCCCCCCCCTCTAGGGGACCGAAAGCAATGGATGTCAAGCGGGTCTAAAATGATACTGTGAAAGTTCAATCCATAGTGGCTCCAACACAGCCGCGAGAGTTCAGTTCAAGCGGATCCAAGACAGCAGCGAGAGTCCCGTCCACAGGAAACCATCTCAAGAGGAGGTGGATCAGCAGCGTAGAGATGTCCCCAACCGATACACAGGCGAGCGGTCCATCCTGGGTCCCGACGTATGGTACTGACCATACGTCCTCTTTTCACCGGACATGTCCTCCTTTGTGGGGCTGTGAGGGCGGAGTTTCTTAAATGCCTCAAATGACCGGCATTTTGAGTATTGTTTATGCAACGTGCAGTACGCTACTTGATATGTCCGTGTGGAAACTCCTTCGGTACACCTTCGTACCGAACCTAGGAACCCCGTACCGAAACGTTTCGATAAAGTACCTATACCGTTACACCCCTACTTAATATGATAAATATGGAACATATATTCCAGGAATTCCTAGAATTCCTGATTTGCCAAAGCCATATTTGTACCTCATCCTGGAAAATTTTCAAAGTCCACATTTTTCAACCGTTTTTGAAGCGTTCCACCTTCAAAACATTCCTCTTAGTTGGGACAACAAATGCTCCTTTTTTAAATAATAATTAAAAAAAAAAAAAGTACTTTTTTTATTTTATTTATTTTTTACAAATTTCTGGTTTTACCGAAATTCCAGGAATTTTCCAAACACCCATTCTCAGTTCAAACTGTTACTCTGTCAACATATTTCAACCAATTCCAAAAATCCCAACACCGACCCATTCTCACCACCCAGGATAATTGTTCCGGTATCAATATTTTCCAAGATGACCAGTTTTCCCGAAATTCCCCGATTTCCCTTTCAACCATCAACACGCGCTGCTCTTCACATACGTCAACACAAAACATGTTTTCCCTTGCCCTAAATTCCCGATTTTCCAGTGATTTTCTCCCCATTGACAATGAAATCGGAAATATTTAATCTACTGCATATCCCACATTTCTCATCTGATTAGAAGCGTTCCAACATCCACACACTCCACTCACTCTGGACATTCAAATACTTCAGTTCCACTCACTCTGGACATTCAAATACTTCAGTTCCACTCACTCTGGACATTCAAATACTTCAGTTCCACTCACCCTGGACATTCAAATACTTCAGTTCCACTCACCCTGGACATTCAAATACTTCAGTTCCACTCACCCTGGACATTCAAATACTTCAGTTCCACTCACCCTGGACATTCAAATACTTCAGTTCCACTCACCCTGGACATTCAAATACTTCAGTTCCACTCACCCTGGACATTCAAATATACTTCAGTTCCACTCACCCTGGACATTCAAATACTTCAGTTCCACTCACCCTGGACATTCAAATACTTCAGTTCCACTCACCCTGGACATTCAAATACTTCAGTTCCACTCACTCTGGACATTCAAATACTTCAGTTCCACTCACCCTGGACATTCAAATTCTCCAGTTCCACTCACCCTGGACATTCAAATTCTTCAGTTCCACTCACTCTGGATATTCAAATACTTCAGTTCCACTCACCCTGGACATTCAAATACTTCAGTTCCACTCACCCTGGACATTCAAATACTTCAGTTCCACTCACCCTGGACATTCAAATATACTTCAGTTCCACTCACCCTGGACGTTCAAATACTTCAGTTCCACTCACCCTGGACATTCAAATACTTCAGTTCCACTCACCCTGGACATTCAAATACTTCAGTTCCACTCACCCTGGACATTCAAATATACTTCAGTTCCACTCACCCTGGACATTCAAATACTTCAGTTCCACTCACTCTGGACGTTCAAATACTTCAGTTCCACTCACCCTGGACATTCAAATACTTCAGTTCCACTCACTCTGGACATTCAAATACTTCAGTTCCACTCACTCTGGACATTCAAATACTTCAGTTCCACTCACCCTGGACATTCAAATACTTCAGTTCCACTCGCTCCGGACATTCAAATACTTCAGTTCCACTCACCCTGGACATTCAAATACTTCAGTTCCACTCACCCTGGACATTCAAATATACTTCAGTTCCACTCACCCTGGACATTCAAATACTTCAGTTCCACTCACCCTGGACATTCAAATACTTCAGTTCCACTCACCCTGGACATTCAAATACTTCAGTTCCACTCACTCTGGACATTCAAATACTTCAGTTCCACTCACCCTGGACATTCAAATTCTCCAGTTCCACTCACCCTGGACATTCAAATTCTTCAGTTCCACTCACTCTGGATATTCAAATACTTCAGTTCCACTCACCCTGGACATTCAAATACTTCAGTTCCACTCACCCTGGACATTCAAATACTTCAGTTCCACTCACCCTGGACGTTCAAATACTTCAGTTCCACTCACCCTGGACATTCAAATACTTCAGTTCCACTCACTCCGGACATTCAAATACTTCAGTTCCACTCACCCTGGACATTCAAATACTTCAGTTCCACTCACTCCGGACATTCAAATACTTCAGTTCCACTCACCCTGGACATTCAAATACTTCAGTTCCACTCACCCTGGACATTCAAATATACTTCAGTTCCACTCACCCTGGACATTCAAATACTTCAGTTCCACTCACCCTGGACATTCAAATACTTCAGTTCCACTCACCCTGGACATTCAAATACTTCAGTTCCACTCACCCTGGACGTTCAAATTCTTCAGTTCCACTCACTCTGGACATTCAAATACTTCAGTTCCACTCACCCTGGACATTCAAATACTTCAGTTCCACTCACCCTGGACATTCAAATATACTTCAGTTCCACTCACCCTGGACATTCAAATACTTCAGTTCCACTCACCCTGGACATTCAAATACTTCAGTTCCACTCACCCTGGACATTCAAATACTTCAGTTCCACTCACCCTGGACGTTCAAATTCTTCAGTTCCACTCACTCTGGACATTCAAATACTTCAGTTCCACTCACCCTGGACATTCAAATACTTCAGTTCCACTCACCCTGGACATTCAAATACTTCAGTTCCACTCACCCTGGACATTCAAATATACTTCAGTTCCACTCACCCTGGACATTCAAATACTTCAGTTCCACTCACCCTGGACATTCAAATACTTCAGTTCCACTCACCCTGGACATTCAAATACTTCAGTTCCACTCACTCTGGACATTCAAATACTTCAGTTCCACTCACCCTGGACATTCAAATTCTCCAGTTCCACTCACCCTGGACATTCAAATTCTTCAGTTCCACTCACTCTGGATATTCAAATACTTCAGTTCCACTCACCCTGGACATTCAAATACTTCAGTTCCACTCACCCTGGACATTCAAATTCTCCAGTTCCACTCACCCTGGACATTCAAATACTTCAGTTCCACTCACCCTGGACATTCAAATACTTCAGTTCCACTCACCCTGGACGTTCAAATACTTCAGTTCCACTCACCCTGGACATTCAAATACTTCAGTTCCACTCACTCTGGACATTCAAATACTTCAGTTCCACTCACCCTGGACATTCAAATACTTCAGTTCCACTCACTCCGGACATTCAAATACTTCAGTTCCACTCACCCTGGACATTCAAATACTTCAGTTCCACTCACCCTGGACATTCAAATATACTTCAGTTCCACTCACCCTGGACATTCAAATACTTCAGTTCCACTCACCCTGGACATTCAAATACTTCAGTTCCACTCACCCTGGACATTCAAATACTTCAGTTCCACTCACCCTGGACATTCAAATTCTCCAGTTCCACTCACCCTGGACATTCAAATTCTTCAGTTCCACTCACTCTGGATATTCAAATACTTCAGTTCCACTCACCCTGGACATTCAAATACTTCAGTTCCACTCACCCTGGACATTCAAATACTTCAGTTCCACTCACCCTGGACGTTCAAATACTTCAGTTCCACTCACCCTGGACATTCAAATTCTTCAGTTCCACTCACCCTGGACGTTCAAATACTTCAGTTCCACTCACCCTGGACATTCAAATACTTCAGTTCCACTCACCCTGGACATTCAAATACTTCAGTTCCACTCACCCTGGACATTCAAATACTTCAGTTCCACTCACCCTGGACATTCAAATACTTCAGTTCCACTCACCCTGGACATTCAAATACTTCAGTTCCACTCACTCTGGACTATCAAATACTTCAGTTCCACTCACCCTGGACATTCAAATACTTCAGTTCCACTCACCCTGGACATTCAAATATACTTCAGTTCCACTCACCCTGGACGTTCAAATACTTCAGTTCCACTCACCCTGGACATTCAAATACTTCAGTTCCACTCACCCTGGACATTCAAATACTTCAGTTACACTCACCCTGGACATTCAAATACTTCAGTTCCACTCACACTGGACATTCAAATATACTTCAGTTCCACTCACCCTGGACATTCAAATACTTCAGTTCCACTCACTCTGGACGTTCAAATACTTCAGTTCCACTCACCCTGGACATTCAAATACTTCAGTTCCACTCACTCTGGACATTCAAATACTTCAGTTCCACTCACACTGGACATTCAAATACTTCAGTTCCACTCACCCTGGACATTCAAATACTTCAGTTCCACTCGCTCCGGACATTCAAATACTTCAGTTCCACTCACTCTGGACATTCAAATACTTCAGTTCCACTCACCCTGGACATTCAAATATACTTCAGTTCCACTCACCCTGGACATTCAAATACTTCAGTTCCACTCACCCTGGACATTCAAATACTTCAGTTCCACTCACCCTGGACATTCAAATACTTCAGTTCCACTCACTCTGGACATTCAAATACTTCAGTTCCACTCACCCTGGACATTCAAATTCTCCAGTTCCACTCACCCTGGACATTCAAATTCTTCAGTTCCACTCACTCTGGATATTCAAATACTTCAGTTCCACTCACCCTGGACATTCAAATACTTCAGTTCCACTCACCCTGGACATTCAAATACTTCAGTTCCACTCACCCTGGACGTTCAAATACTTCAGTTCCACTCACCCTGGACATTCAAATACTTCAGTTCCACTCACTCTGGACATTCAAATACTTCAGTTCCACTCACCCTGGACATTCAAATACTTCAGTTCCACTCACTCCGGACATTCAAATACTTCAGTTCCACTCACCCTGGACATTCAAATATACTTCAGTTCCACTCACCCTGGACATTCAAATACTTCAGTTCCACTCACCCTGGACATTCAAATACTTCAGTTCCACTCACCCTGGACATTCAAATACTTCAGTTCCACTCACCCTGGACATTCAAATTCTCCAGTTCCACTCACCCTGGACATTCAAATTATTCAGTTCCACTCACTCTGGATATTCAAATACTTCAGTTCCACTCACCCTGGACATTCAAATACTTCAGTTCCACTCACCCTGGACATTCAAATACTTCAGTTCCACTCACCCTGGACGTTCAAATACTTCAGTTCCACTCACCCTGGACGTTCAAATTCTTCAGTTCCACTCACCCTGGACGTTCAAATACTTCAGTTCCACTCACCCTGGACATTCAAATACTTCAGTTCCACTCACCCTGGACATTCAAATACTTCAGTTCCACTCACCCTGGACATTCAAATACTTCAGTTCCACTCACCCTGGACATTCAAATACTTCAGTTCCACTCACCCTGGACATTCAAATACTTCAGTTCCACTCACCCTGGACATTCAAATACTTCAGTTCCACTCACCCTGGACATTCAAATACTTCAGTTCCACTCACCCTGGACATTCAAATACTTCAGTTCCACTCACCCTGGACATTCAAATACTTCAGTTCCACTCACCCTGGACATTCAAATACTTCAGTTCCACTCACCCTGGACATTCAAATATACTTCCGTTCCACTCACACTGGACATTCAAATACTTCAGTTCCACTCACCCTGGACATTCAAATACTTCAGTTCCACTCACCCTGGACATTCAAATACTTCAGTTCCACTCACCCTGGACATTCAAATACTTCAGTTCCACTCACCCTGGACATTCAAATACTTCAGTTCCACTCACCCTGGACATTCAAATACTTCAGTTCCACTCACCCTGGACATTCAAATACTTCAGTTCCACTCACCCTGGACATTCAAATACTTCAGTTCCACTCACCCTGGACATTCAAATATACTTCAGTTCCACTCACACTGGACATTCAAATACTTCAGTTCCACTCACCCTGGACATTCAAATACTTCAGTTCCACTCACTCCGGACATTCAAATACTTCAGTTCCACTCACCCTGGACATTCAAATATACTTCAGTTCCACTCACCCTGGACATTCAAATACTTCAGTTCCACTCACCCTGGACATTCAAATACTTCAGTTCCACTCACCCTGGACATTCAAATACTTCAGTTCCACTCACCCTGGACATTCAAATTCTCCAGTTCCACTCACCCTGGACATTCAAATTATTCAGTTCCACTCACTCTGGATATTCAAATACTTCAGTTCCACTCACCCTGGACATTCAAATACTTCAGTTCCACTCACCCTGGACATTCAAATACTTCAGTTCCACTCACCCTGGACATTCAAATACTTCAGTTCCACTCACCCTGGACATTCAAATATACTTCAGTTCCACTCACACTGGACATTCAAATACTTCAGTTCCACTCACCCTGGACATTCAAATACTTCAGTTCCACTCACTCCGGACATTCAAATACTTCAGTTCCACTCACCCTGGACATTCAAATATACTTCAGTTCCACTCACCCTGGACATTCAAATACTTCAGTTCCACTCACCCTGGACATTCAAATACTTCAGTTCCACTCACCCTGGACATTCAAATACTTCAGTTCCACTCACCCTGGACATTCAAATTCTCCAGTTCCACTCACCCTGGACATTCAAATTATTCAGTTCCACTCACTCTGGATATTCAAATACTTCAGTTCCACTCACCCTGGACATTCAAATACTTCAGTTCCACTCACCCTGGACATTCAAATACTTCAGTTCCACTCACCCTGGACGTTCAAATACTTCAGTTCCACTCACCCTGGACGTTCAAATTCTTCAGTTCCACTCACCCTGGACGTTCAAATACTTCAGTTCCACTCACCCTGGACATTCAAATACTTCAGTTCCACTCACCCTGGACATTCAAATACTTCAGTTCCACTCACCCTGGACATTCAAATACTTCAGTTCCACTCACCCTGGACATTCAAATACTTCAGTTCCACTCACCCTGGACATTCAAATACTTCAGTTCCACTCACCCTGGACATTCAAATACTTCAGTTCCACTCACCCTGGACATTCAAATACTTCAGTTCCACTCACCCTGGACATTCAAATACTTCAGTTCCACTCACCCTGGACATTCAAATACTTCAGTTCCACTCACCCTGGACATTCAAATACTTCAGTTCCACTCACCCTGGACATTCAAATACTTCAGTTCCACTCACCCTGGACATTCAAATACTTCAGTTCCACTCACCCTGGACATTCAAATACTTCAGTTCCACTCACCCTGGACATTCAAATATACTTCCGTTCCACTCACACTGGACATTCAAATACTTCAGTTCCACTCACCCTGGACATTCAAATACTTCAGTTCCACTCACCCTGGACATTCAAAATCTTCAGTTCCACTCACCCTGGACGTTCAAATACTTCAGTTCCACTCACCCTGGACATTCAAAATCTTCAGTTCCACTCACCCTGGACATTCAAATACTTCAGTTCCACTCACCCTGGACATTCAAAATCTTCAGTTCCACTCTGTCCGTCTACATGTCCGTCACCCTTCCTGGCTCCGTTTGGTTTCTTTCATGGAGTGAAGAATGTCCTTCATACGCTGATAAAATAGTTTCATAGTTAAGTGATTCAATGCTGAAGTATTTCTCTTTTGTACAGCAGAAATCCTTGTGGGTCATTTCTTTCAAATCATTTTTGTCCAAAAAAGATGTCTCTATATCTAACAGAAGAGCTCCATCCTCTCCTGATATTGTCATTCACCTTTTCTTTATCAGTCACATCTAATGGTTTGTAGTCTTTTTAATATATTCCATTTAATTTTTTACAATAAAATTGACTTTAAGTGCAAAGCTCAAAAGCGGTGAAGTTGTCATAAATAAAAAGAGAATACAACAAATCCTCTTCAACTTATATTCACTTAAATAGACTGCAAAGACAAGATATTTCATCTTCACACTGACAAACTTTGCTATTTTTTGCAAATATTAGCTCATTTGGAATTTGATGCCTGCAACATGTTTCAGAAAAGCTGGCACAGGCGGCAAAAAAGAGTGAGAAAGTTGAGGAATGCTCATCAAACACTTATTTGGAACATCCCACAGGTGTGCAGGCTAATTGGGAACAGGTGGGTGCCATGATTGGCTATAAAAGCAGCTTCCATGAAATGCTCACTCATTCACAAACAAGGACGGGGTGAGGGTCACCACTTTGTCAACAAATGCCTGTTTAAGAACAACATTTCTCAAGCAGCTATTAAAAGGAATTTAGGGATTCCACCATCTACGCTCCGTGATATCGTCAAAAGGTTCAGAGAATGTGGAGAAATCACTTCACGTAATCGACAACGATGCCTGTGACTTAGGATCCTTCAGGCGGGACTGCATCAAAAGGCCACATCGGTGTGTGAAGGATATCACCACATGGGCTCAGGAACACTTCAGAAAACCACTGTCAGTAACTACAGTTGGTCGCTGTGACAGACTTAAGCCGTCGTTGTGCGGGTTGCATGGACCACCCAGGAAGGACATCTCTCTCAAGCAAGTTTTTCTCTTTTATTCTTTCAATAACGAGCTTCTCTTTCAGTCTGGTCGCTTATCAGCTCCTTCCCTCCTGCTCGCTCCTCGCTCCTCGCTCCTCGCTCTCCCTCAGTCGGCTGCGTCGTTGTGTGCTCCTTTGCTTCCTCCACTCCTTGATCTCTGCTGCAGTCTCTCCAACTCCTTCCTCCTCGATCGCTCCTCCTCCTCCCCTTTTGAACAGCAGGAGGAGATGAAATAATTGTGTGCTGGTGTGTGTGCCATGCACCTGATTTAGATTGCTCCGCCGCATTCTCCGCCTCCTTGCTGCCGTCAGCCCGTCGACTCCGCCTCTCCACAGTTGCTACATCTGTAAGTGCAAGTTAAAACTCTACTCTGCAAAGCCAAAGCCATTTATCAACAACACCCAGAAACGCTTAACTGGGCCCGAGCTCATCTAAGATGGACTGATGCAAAGTGGAAAAGTTTTCTGTGGTCTGACGGGTCCACATTTCCATTTTTTTTCGAACCTGCGGACCAAAGAGGAAAAGAAGCATCCATATTGTTGTAGGGTGAAAGTGTTGTAGTCAGCATGTGTGATGGTATGGGGGTGTATTAGTGATTGTTGTAGGGTGAAAGTGTGGTAGTCAGCATGTGTGATGGTATGGGGGTGTATTAGTGGCCAAGGCATGGCTAACTTACACATCTGTGAAGGCACCATTAATGCTGAAAGGTACATACAGCTTTTGGAACAACATATGTTGTTATCATGGACGCCCCTGCTTATTTCAGCAAGACAATGCCAAGCCAGGTCTTACAACAGTGCTGGTACTAGACTGGCCTGCCTGTAGTCCACACATTGAAAATGTGTGAACTGTTGAACAACTTAAGCTGTACATCAAGCAACAATGTGAAAGAATTCCACTTCAAAAATGTGTCTCCTCAGTTTCCAAACCTGCACTGAGTGTTGTTCAAAGGAAAGGCCATGTAACACACTGGTAAAAATGCCTTTTTTGTCATGTGTTGCTGCCATTACATTCTAACTTCATGATTATTTGCAAAAAAACCCCGAAGTTTCTCAGTGTGAAGATAGAATATCTTGTCTTAGCAGTCTATTCAACTGAATATAAGTTCGGCATGAATAAATGTGTCTGTGATCCTGTCAACCTTTTCCAAAGTGTTTTCTTCAGGTAAAATTGGTAAGTGTTTGTTTGGCATTAAATTTGGGTGGAGGGAAAGGCTGTATGCAAATACAACTACAAATGTACACACAGCTAGCCTAAATAGCATGTTAGCATCGATTAGCTGGCAGTCATACCGCGACCAAATATGTCTGATTAGCACATAGTCGATAACATCAACAAAACTCACTTCTGTGATTTCTTTGACTTCATCTTTGGAAATGCATCTGCTTTGAGTGTCACAGGGTATCCATTCATCTGTGTGCCATGTCTGTCGTAGCATCGCCGGTAAAATGTGCAGACCAAACGATCGGGACTTTGGCATTTTGTGACACTGGAGCAACTTAAATCCGTCGATTGGTAAGTGTTTGTTTGGCATTAAATGTGGATGGAGGGAAAGGCTGTATGCAAATACAACTACAAATGTACATACAGCTAGCCTAAATAGCATGTAGCATCGATTAGCTGGCAGTCATGCCGGCGACCAAATATGTCTGATTAGCACATAAGTCAATAACATCAACAAAACCTACTTTTGTGATTTCTTTGACCTAATTTTTGTAAATGCACCTGCTTTGAGTGTCACAGGGTATCATGCCATGTCTGTCGTAGCATCGCCGGTAAAATGTGCACACCAAACGATCGGGACTTTGGCATCTTTTGACACTGGAACAACTTAAATCCGTCGATTGGTAAGTGTTTGTTTGGCATTAAATGTGGACGGAGGGAAAGTCGGTATGCAAATAAAGCTACAAATGAGGCATAACAATGCAATATGTACATACAGCTAGCCTAAATAGCATTTTAGCATTGATTAGCATGCCGTGAAAATCGATGCACATTCTACATAAATCAACTTGAATCCGTCCCTGATCGTGTTGTTACACCCTCCGACAACACACCGACGAGGCATCATGTCTCCAAGGTACCGGGAAACAGTCGAAAAACTGAAAATAACAGAGCTGGTTTGACTTTCTGCGTGTAACGTGGTGGAGAAAATGGCAATGACTACCTAGGTGACGTCACGTTTTGACGTCATCGCTCCGAGAGCAAATAATAGAAAGGTGTTTCATTCGCCAAAATTCGCCCATTTAGAATTCGGAAATCGGTTAAAAAAATAGATGGTCTTTTTCCTGCAACATCAAGGTATATATTGACGCTTACATAGGTTTGGTGATAATGTTCCCCTTTAAATCCTACTGAATAGCTCTTTGCTATTGTGGGGCGGTTTAGCTCGGTTGGTAGAGCAGCCGTGCCAGCAACTTGAGGGTTGCAGGTTCGATTCCCGCTTCTGCCAACCTAGTCACTGCCGTTGTGTCCTTGGGCAAGACACTTTACCCACCTGCTTCCAGTGCCACCCACACTGGTTTGAATGTAACTTAGATATTGGGTTTCACTATGTAAAGCGCTTTGAGTCACTAGAGAAAAAGCGCTATATAAATATAATTCGCTTCACTCTTAATCTTCTTCCCTTTATGCGGTTTCAAATGATTGAAATCAACCTCCTCCATTTTGAAAATGATGACAGGTGAAGTGTCACTCGTGACGTGACGAGTTTGACCCTGTGGAAATTCTAGACGTGCGCTAATAAAAATAATGTTTTGCAAAACGAGTTTGACCCGGCAGTAATTCTAAGCAGGTGCATACTATATACCCGGCGGCAATTCAAGGAAATACGGTATTTCCTGAGTAGAACCATCTCCATTTTTCCGAGTTCCAGGGATAATGACTTGTCAGTCGAGTCTACCAAAATAATTTCTCTGTGGTCCTCATGGAGGGTGGATGCTCCCCTACCCTCTCCCTTGTCTCTCCCGCTTGCTTCTTTGTCTTGTCTTAACTTTTTTGTTGCCACTTTTTGCACTGCTCTCCAAATCAACATTGGAACTATTTAACTGGCCTCAATGAAATTGACAAGATTTTGAGTCTAGGGGAACCTACTGGTTGTGACGGAGCGGTTGTTGCTGGACACACCACGGACTCTTGGGAGAAGGAGGAGTGCCGCGTGCCTGGTGACCCTTTTCAGTGGAGGATGTGAAGATATCCACCCAGTGGGAATTATGACAACAGGACATCTGGCAACCTTTCAGTGGAGGATGTGAAGATATCCACCTAGTGGGAACTATGACAACAGGACATCTGCTGATTGGACTAAGAGTCGCTCTGGTTTGTTCACAAATTAGAAGTTGCTGGCAGTCTTCAAATGAGCTCAAAGCTGCCACAAATGATTGGAGGATGCGGGAAGAACTGTGGACACGCTTGTGATTTTGGATCACATCGGACTGTCTGCCCCGCAGGATTTTGAGGACCAGTCGTGGACAATTTAGAGTGAAAAGCAAGTTTTATTTTTACTCGCATACAAAACATTCTAACTTGGATTGTTTACATGGCTTGGAAACTCTCCTGAAAAAGCAGGTTGTGTTATGTGTGAACATGTGTGTAGACATTTATGTTTATTGCTTTTTTTTTTTTGCACAATGACTAAGGAAGGTTGTTTTAATTGTGGCATTAAAGATTTGTATGGTGTTTGGACGGTTTTCATAATATCCACAAAGTGGGAATGATGACAACAGGACATCTGGCAACCTCCCTGTAGAGGAGGTGAAGATATCCACCTATTAGGAATGATAACAACAGGACATCTGGCAACCTCCCAGTAGAGGAGGTGAAGATATCAACTAATGGGAATGAAGACGACAAGACATCTGGCAACCTCCCAGCTGGGGAGGTGAAGATATCACCTATTGGGAATGATGACAACAGGACATCTGGCAACCTTTCAGTAAAGGAGATGAAGATGTCACCTATTGGGAATGATGACAACAGGGCATCTGGCAACCTTCCAGTAGAGGAGGTGAAGATATCACCTATTGGGAATGATGACAACAGGACATCTGGCAACCTTCCAGTAGAGGTGGTGAAGATATCACCTATTGGGAATGATGACAACAGGACATCTGGCAACCTTCCAGTAGAGGAGGTGAAGATATCACCTATTGGGAATGATGACAACAGGACATCTGGCAACCTTCCAGTAGAGGAGGTGAAGATATCACCTATTGGGAATGATGACAACAGGACATCTGGCAACCTCCCAGCTAGGGAGGTGAAGATATCACCCATTGGGAATGATGACAACAGGACATCTGGCAACCTCCCAGTAGAGGAGGTGAAGATATCACCTATTGGGAATGATGACAACAGGACATCTGGCAACCTTCCAGTAGAGGAGGTGAAGATATCACCTATTGGGAATGATGACAACAGGACATCTGGCAACCTTCCAGTAGAGGAGGTGAAGATATCACCTATTGGGAATGATGACAACAGGACATCTGGCAACCTTCCAGTAGAGGAGGTGAAGATATCACCTATTGGGAATGATGACAACAGGACATCTGGCAACCTCCCAGCTAGGGAGGTGAAGATATCACCCATTGGGAATGATGACAACAGGACATCTGGCAACCTTCCAGTAGAGGAGGTGAAGATATCACCTATTGGGAATGATGACAACAGGACATCTGGCAACCTCCCAGCTAGGGAGGTGAATATATCACCTATTGGGAATGATGACAACAGGACATCTGGCAACCTCCCAGTAGAGGAGGTGAAGATATCACCTATTGGGAATGATGACAACAGGACATCTGGCAACCTCCCAGTAGAGGAGGTGAAGATATCACCCATTGGGAATGATGACAACGGGACATCTGGCAACCTCCCAGTAGAGGAGGTGAAGATATCACCCATTGGGAATGATGACAACGGGACATCTGGCAACCTCCCAGTAGAGGAGGTGAGGATATCACCCATTGGGAATGATGACAACAGGACATCTGGCAACCTCCCAGTAGAGGAGGTGAAGATATCACCCACTGGGAATGATGACCTTCTTTACATGCAGAAAACAGTCTCTAACAATTTTTTTTTTGCTTACAGACAATTTTTTCATACATTTCAATCTTCTTTTTATTTTCCGGGAAATATTTTTGACTTGCAAATCCTTATTTTAATCGAATAACTGTTTGACTTGCAACTTGTTGACCGTGAGTAGAATCATTTTTCTGTATTTAGAGTTTTGGCGGTCATTTCACCTTTGCATGCAACAAATACACCGACTCTGACTCCATTCATTCAACTCATCATTTTCAACGTATGAATTAATTCATACCGACTAATAGTTGCATGAAAATATAATTGGCACTGAAATAAATGTAAGGAAGAAGTTGCTAGGCAACCAGCAGTCCTTGACTTGCATTCATGCTTGATTTCACA